>NC_139948.1:43331532-43444032 GCF_963454915.1 Gymnoscopelus microlampas
TCTGTCCTTCTCTTAATCCACTGGCAGTAGAGCACGCTCAGCTTGGGACTTCTGTCCCGTAATATTTGAACCATCACATGTGGTAGAACATCTTCCAGAAATGACTCTCTATCCTGCACAAATAATTCATAGTAATAATAATAATAATTATTGTAACGGAGAGGTCCTCTGTTACTTATGCTTGAGATAGCCCTTATGTATTGAATGATATTTGCACAGCACATTTGCACTTTTAGTATTTTTGCACAGTTCACCTTGCAGTGCAATATGGAGAGTGCAATATGTTTGTAGTGTGAGGTTTTATTGTTGAGGTTGATTGAATGCTTAACATTACCTGTTTGTCCAGCATGATTGGGCTGGACCATATCAGGATAACAGAGGGGGGTTATGATGTGAGGGTGCAATACGTTAGTCCGACAGCGCATTCCTCCGACAGCGCAGTGCTCCGACATTAAACAGTAAACCCGAACCAAACCCGCACCCTAATCCTAACCGCACGCGGATGCCACATAGTCGGAGAAAAGGTCTGTCGGATTAACGCATGCCTCCCATGATGTGATGTGTGTTTGCAATTGCTAATAATGTTGAAGTAGAATCATTATTGGTGTAGTTCATGGAGTTTTAATAGATGTTATGAGAGTTAATGTTATCTGTATTTATGTATGTGTATTATTCGGTAATGTACCCTTTGACGTGGTTGAGTCCAAACTAAGGCAATTAGTTTGGACAGCTGAGTATAAAAGGCTGCCAACCACAAACACACTCTGTTGGTGGTAGGATGAGACCATGTCATTTGTGTGAGAGAGCGTCCATGTATTTTTGTATTGTCTGTGAAACAATCAGAATAAATACACCTTTTTGGTTGCACCCTATCAAGGCCGCTGTACTAACTCCAACCTCTAAAGCGGGCATTCTCACAATTATAATAATTATAATAATAATCTCCTTCATCACAGCTGGGAGACTATGTGTTGTCTTACAGCTCCTGTTTAATCAAATTAAATATGACTATTGTTCAAGATTTCTAGTTGGCCCGGATCCAAACAAACCTTCTAAAAAAAATGAAATGTACTGTACTTTCTTGGTAGCAAATATGGAAGGTAACGCACATTTCTGTTTGTCCTTCAATGAACTATAAACACTCAAATATTAATGGTGAGGTGAAACCATGTTAACCAAACATTTAAATATGGACTTGTTCCTTTGACTGCGCTTCCAAACAGAATGATCGCCATCTAGTGGATGTTTTGGGAAACTACTTAGAGAGACTCAAACCTACTAACACTACTACTGTCAGTGGCATACCAATGTTGTTGATGAGTGGACTTCATTTGTTTTGTTCAGTGATGGAAGAAGTACTCACATGTTTTACTTTAGTAAAAGTGACAATACTACAATGTAGATAATACTCTGTTACAAGTAGAAGTCCCATATTAAAAATGTACTTGAGTATAAGTACAAAAGTAGTGGGCATCAAAATATACTTAAAGCACCCAAAGTAAAAGTAGTCATTGTGCAAAACGTCCCATTTCACAGGTTCATAATGTATCTTTTGAAAATAGCAGATCTACAAGTTCACAATGTGTCACATTGCGACACATTGTGAGTGTGTAGATCGGGTAATTTAAAATGGCCAAAATGTACATATAACTATAATGGGATATACATATAACTAGTAACTAAAGCTGTCAAATAATTGTAGTGGAGTAAAAAGTACAATATTACATCTGAGAAGATTAGTAAAAGTATTGAAAATTGGAAATACTGCAGAAAGTACATCCTAGTAGTCCATGTGCAAGTCAAGTGCACAAGAATCCATGCAGGAGTCACAAGTCACTAGACAGTGTGTGCGTGTGCGTGTGCCTGTGCCTGTGCGTGTGCGTGTGCGTGTGCGTGTGCGTGTGCGTGCGCGTGTGCGTGTGTGTGTGTGTGTGTGTGTGGAGGAGGAAGAGTGCTGTGGTGGGGTCCCTGATCATCGCCTGGGCCTCCCCTATACTCCTCTGGGTGTAGAGGTCCTGCATAGCAGCTCAGTTGTTAGGATGTGCTGCTGTCATCAGCCTCTGTAGAGCCTTGCAGTCATTATGGGTAAAGCATCTACAGGTGCTGCAGACAGTCAGGATACTACAATCTTAATATGTAATCAAACTGTCTGTTCACAGGGCCATCCAGAAGCTCAACGGTTACCAGTTTGAGAACAACGCACTGCGCGTCTCCTACATCCCAGACGAGACCTCTGAGCTGGAAGGAGGCCAGCGGGGGCCAGACAATGGCCGTCGCCCAGGTTACGGTCCCCGTGGCCCCCGTGGGGGGTCCCCCGGTTCTGGAATGCCCCCGAAACACCAGCATGCCGACATCCCCCTGAGGCTGTTGGTACCCACGCAGTATGTGGGTGCCATCATCGGCAAGGAGGGCGCGACCATCCGCAACATCACCAAACAGACTCAGAGCAAGTGAGTGGTCGGTGCCTGTGTGTGTGTGTGTGTGCGCGTGTGTGCGTACGTGCTTGCACGCACTCATGCCTGTGTCTGTGGATCGCCATATGTTTTGATAATTGAACCTGAAGTGACTCAGAACTCTGGTTTCTGATTGTTTCGTTGTAGGATCGACGTGCACCGTAAAGAGAACGCAGGCGCGGCCGAGAAGCCAATCAGCATCCACTCCACCCCCGAGGGCTGTTCCTCCGCCTGCCGCATGATCCTGGAAATCATGCAGCAGGAGGCTAAAGACACCAAGACGTAGGCTTAAAGCATGTTACAGTCATGTTACATAAGACGTCATACAGCTGTGAGCCTGTTAGATTGGCTATTTTGGGTGTGTGCCACTGGCACATCTGTATGTATAAATCAGGCTTGAAAGTGACATGGCATTATATCCGCTGACACATTCTCTTTTAAACCACATATGTGGTTTGCCAGGCACATTTGATGGGAAAAACAGGAAGTAAAATTTGCTATATGAGGGCTTTAATGTCTCTGGATATACCAGAGTTTTGAAATATTCATTAGTTTTAGTTTTCAGTTTGGTGTTTGATATCAGTTTAGTTGTAGTTAATTTTGCAAGTGCATAAATACTTTTAGTTTTAGGAACTGACTAGTTCTACTTTAGATTTATTGCTTTGTTTTCGACATCAGACATTATGTGGAATTCTATTTCAAACTGACTGGTCCATTCCCATTTCAACAGTTACTCATGTTAGATGTGTGTTTGTGTTCCAGCGCTGAGGAGGTCCCTCTGAAGATTCTGGCTCACAACAACTTTGTCGGTCGTCTTATCGGGAAGGAGGGACGCAACCTGAAAAAAGTGGAACAGGACACAGACACAAAGATTACCATCTCCCCGTAAGACACGCACGCACGCACGCACGCACGCACGCACGCACGCACGCACGCACGCACGCACATACTCACTCAATGTATTGTTCAAGAACACTTCGATATGATGCCCAGAATGTACCGGGAAACTTCTGGCTCCTAGGTGGCCTCTCTACCTACAATTTTAATTACAATTTACAATGTAGACATTTAGCATACAGTCTATCAAGAGCAACTTTAATAAACAAGGTAAATAATCACATAAATAGAATGCAGAGAGGAGAAAAGTGTAGTCGGTGCCTCAAGAAATTAGGATACCAGGTAAATAATGAACTTCTTCATCTCTTAACAACACATTATCTAAATAACATTCTGTACATATTAATCACTTAAAGTTTAAGTGATTCATTCTTAAACAAAGGGTTTAAGACTTAAACCTGATCTACAAGCTCACAATGTGTCACAATATATGCAATGGGTTGTGAGTTTGTAGATCTCATATTGTTTGCTATTTAAAAACAAATGTTAACCTATAATGACACGTCCAAAATAGGGACGCCAGGTTGAAAGTGGTTAAGTGTCTATAGGCTGCTGGACTTGACTCTACAGAGATGAGAAAATGCCACTTCCAATCCATATAGACCAATTATTTGTTTACAAACATTGAGGCTGGACGCACAGGTGACTGTTTCATGTAATCAATTCCCAACAGATCCCCAAACCTGCTGTTTTGGGGAGCGCTGAACCAAGGATTATATATTTCAAGAGCGAGAGATCACCGTAAAAATCCTAAGCATTCTTCCTCCACACTGGGGGAAAAACAGCATCTGACATTTTGATGGGATGCATTTTTACACGTGAGGCAGTGACCACTTTTACATTGCATCTTATGAGCGGTGGGGTTCCTTTGCTGCCGACCTGCGTGCGCATACTGGTTCGCATACAGACGTCGTCTGTTAAGGCGTCTATTGCTACTTCTGCTATTACTGGCAGCAGTAGTCTCTAATCGAAGTAATCTGAGGTCCGTTCCAACTGGTGACTGTTTTGTGTGGTGATTTGCTGTGTCCAGACTCCAGGACCTGACCCTCTACAACCCAGAGAGAACCATCACAGTGAAGGGGGAGATCGCAGCCTGCTGTCTGGCTGAGGTGGAGGTCATGAAGAAAGTGAGGGAAGCCTATGATAACGACATCGCTGCTATGAATGTGAGTTTGCCAACACAACACATGCACATACACACGCAACACACATACCGGTACACACTCAAACGCACGCACGCACACGCAGACGCGCACGCACGCGTGCACACACGCACGCACGCACGCACACGCAGACGCGCGCGCGCGCGCACACACACACACACACACACACACACACACACACACACACACACACACACACACACACACACACACACACACACACACACACACACACACACACACACACACACACACACACACACACACACACACACACACACACACACACACTCCTAACAAAGGATTCTGTCTCTTCTCCAGCAACAGACTCACCTGATCCCAGGTCTGAATCTGGGCGCTCTGGGTCTCTTCCCTCCCTCCTCTTCCATGCCCCCTCCCCCACCAGGAAACTCCAACCCTGGCGCCCCCTATGGCTCCTTCGGTGTAAGTGGATATTGCATGACATTATGAACATTACATGGATGACAGGTATTTTATTATTCTGTTAGTAGATTAATACTATTAAAAAAATACTTCTAATCAGTGTTTCTAGATTGGAAAACATTTGTACAAAATTATGAGCTATGTTAAAAAGTTCTCAATATGTCCCATATACCATTTATATGCGAATTAGTGCCACCATTATCGAAACATCTATTTTCAATATGAATCAGCCAATATTGCACTTAACTGAACAAATTGTCTATACATGTTTTGAGGGTCAAGGATAAAAATTAAACTATTCTTATAGTGATCACATACAGTACCTGTGGCATGCTGGTGTGTAAATGAGTGCTGCCATTACAATATAACCACATTTATACCCATTATTATTATAACTTTTTTAGCCATCTCCTGTAATTGAGAGGTGTCTTCTAACACCTCTCAATTACTTCCAACCGAACTGCTCTAGGAAACTACATGGGAGCCAATCAAAGTTGAGAATTACTTCCAACACAACTTTTTCGTCCGTCTTTCAGCAGCGGGCAAGGGCTCAACTTGGCGGGCAGCGCTGCCCAGCGCTGACACTTCTGCTCTGGGAAACTTTGTTAACTTGGAGCCAATCAAAGTTGAGAAGACCTGGTGTGAAAAACTGGGGGAAAAAATAAATTGGCCAATATGAGCTTGTGGGAGTCAAACTATGGGCTTGTAGGAGTGCTGAATCCATTCCATACCATAAGCTATACAAGGACACCTACCTACACTTCATCATTGGTGTGGGGAACAAGAAACATATAATCAGTATGCACTTGGTAATAGGATGGCTGCACCATGGTAATAGATTCATTTCTGTTGTTTCTGTTGTTCTGATGTTTATCACGAACATGGACATAGACTCTTAGATCACCTTTCAAAGTTAAAGCCAAATTATACCCATTTCCATTTGACTTTCTAGGAATCACAATAATCGAAACATACCACTCAACAAAAAATAACAAGTGAAAATTATGGCCACCACGATTTGATGGATAGGCCCCCTGAAAAGTAGGCATGGCCACTTATCTGGCCTGAGAGTCAATTTTACTAAAAGCAAATGGTTGGAATGGATGCCGCACCCCCACAAACCCCTAGTTAGACGTCCCACAAACTCATATTGGCCAATTTATATGTTTCCAGTTTTTCACAGCAGGCCTTCTCAACTTTGATTGGCTCCCACAAGGTTTCCCAGAGTGGTTGGGTTAGAAGTAATTGAGAGGTGTTATAAGACACCTTTATGAACACATTGGTGAAGAAAGCTCTTTTGCAGATGGCTAAAAAAGTTGGCATAATAATAATTGGTAAAAATATGATGTGATTATATTGTAATGGCAGCACTCATTAAGAAGTTTCATTGCGATCCTTGACCCTCAAAACATAGGTCTAGCCACCTAATTTGTTCAGCAATATTTGCTGATTTAGTGAGAATAGATGTTTCGATAATGGCGTCACTAATTTGCATATAAATGGTGTATTCTAACATAATTCATCATTTTGTAGATTTTCTTTTCCAATCTAGAAACACTGATTAGAAGTATATATCCGGGGGGTGCATGATACCCCGTTCTTCCCACTAGACTAATGGTCACACAGCATCTTAACCATAATATGCAGAGTGTCAGATTAAGTAGGAAAGAGGATAAGATAAAGGCCCAGCCTCAACAACTATTGTCGAGGCGCTCCATCTCTTAAGGAACATGAATAATTCACCTTTGCAAAGCATTACCAGCTAAAAGACGTGTGTGCGTGTCTCCAGGCTCCAGAACAAGAGACAGTTCATGTGTACATCCCAGCCCAGGCAGTGGGGGCCATCATTGGTAAGAAAGGACAGCATATCAAACAGCTGAGTCGCTTCGCCGGGGCTTCCATCAAGGTCTGTACTGAACACACAACAGCTGTTACGTTGTGTAGCAGTGCATTGCGTTGCACACACATTACTGCACATCTTACTGAACGCATGTACATGTGCTCAATTTATCACTTAATATATTTACTGAACACATTATTGAACACATGTCTAAGAATGCTACTGAACATTTTGCTCACGTAAACATAATGAACATGTAAAGCGAAGTAAAAACAACAGCAGGTGTTGGATGATTATTTATGTTCTTGTGTGATGTTAATCTCTCCCCTCCCCTCCTCTCCTCTCCTCTCCAGATTGCTCCTGCCGAGGCTCCAGACTCTAAGATGAGGATGGTTATAGTTTCAGGACCACCTGAGGCACAGTTCAAGGTATCAACTGGGGCCACCACTTAATTTTACCTTCTTGACCTTCAGATCATAGCTCATGACGTCCTACGTTTTATTACAGATTTCATTTGATTTAATTTCCATCACTTCCATCACTTACAAAACAGCACCTATGTATAATGTAAATGATAAAAGCGACGCGTTGTGAGCTTGTGTATTGGTATAAAGTGGTTAATGCATGCTTTGCAATAATAATACAAATCTACCAAGTAACTAGTATTAAGTTTTCAAATAATTGTAGTGGAGGGCGTGTAGGGGCGACAGTGGCTCAGGGTAGAGTGAACTGGAAACTGCAAGGTTCCCAGTTCGATCCCGGGTTCCCCCAGAGTTAGTGTCAAAGTGTCCTTGAGCAAGACATTGAACCCCTAATTGCTCCCGATGAGCAGGTTGGTGCCTTGCATGGTTTCCTCCGCCATCGGTGTGTGAAGGTGTGTGTGAATGGGTGAATGTAATGCACAATCTATGTAAAGCGCTTTGGATAAAAGCGCTATATAAATGCACCATTATCCATTTTTACCATTTAGTGGAGTAAAAGGTACAATATTTGCCTCCGAGATGTAGTGGAGTAAAGTATTAAAACAATTGAGTAAACATACCTCAAAATTGTACTTCAGTACAGTACTTGAGTAAATGTACTTAGTTACTTTCCACGACTGCAACAGACTACAAACCAAACACCCGAATGCTGATGTATAACACCAGAATGCTGATGTATAGATGTACATAACCGTACATTCTATTATACTGATGATGAATTCTATAAAACTGATTCCCCCGATACCCCCCAATTGCACATCCCCGACTACAGCTAAAGAGTTTTTGCTGCTAAAGTTCCTTTTACAGAAGGTTAAAGTATGGGTTTTGCCTATACCTGTTAATCTATATATTTTCATTACGGGGCCAGGCTTCCAGCATGGACCCGTATTGTTATTCGCATTATTCCATTTCTTCTTCTTCTTCTTCTTCTTCTGCCGTTTTTGCCAGTTCTGGCTGAACCGTGCATACGCTTTTTATGAAACTCGGCCATATGATAGATGGTCATGAAAAACGATCAAAAAATAAATCTCACAATCTTTCGTCAAAAGGTGGCGCTATACCACTCAGTTGAAAATGCCAACTTTGAACAGGTACAACTCATGCCCTGTTTTACCTACAGCCATAAAACTTCAATACACACATGCGTCTCCTCATGATGAACAACTTTCACACTCTGACTTTTGACCTCTGACCCTTAGATCTCCCACCATTTCGAATTATATGAAAAACAGTTAAAACCTATCTCCTCCTGGGATTTTTGAGTAACCTGCACGAAACTTTTTACACATGAACTTTGGACCTATACCAAAAAACGTTTGCAAAATATCTTCCATAAGTGAAAAAATTAAGCTTTAATGAGCCAATGCAATTTTTTGAAAATTGAAACTTTAAACAGGCAAAAGTCATGCCTCGTTTGGCCGACAGCCATTAGACCTGCTTACACATGTGCCTTGACTAATGAGGAACACATCTATCACGTTAACCAGTAAGCACCGCCCTTATATTGTCCGCAATCTTGAGCAGTTTGAAAAACACTTAAACCCAGGATTTTTCAGCTATTTGCGTGAAACTGTATCATCTGTGTGATCTCCTTTCACATGTTCTTGTCTGTTGGTGGCTTCTCGCTTAAATGTGTGCCCCACAACCTGAGGGTCACCAGTTCAAGCCTCACTTGGTGCAGACTTAATCTAAGTTGCATTTCACACAATATGACTATCAATGAATACATCTGCAATTGTTAAAGATAACATGAAATACTTAATTGAGTGTTTTTTACATACTTCATTGTGAAAATAGCTGATCTACAATCTCACAACTTTTCAGATAGCAATGAGAGTATGTTTTTTCAATGTATAACATACTTCATTGTGAAAATAGCCGATGTACAATCTGACAACTTTTAATGGTTTGTGAGCTTGTAGATCGGCTACTTTCACTAGTTTTGGTTCTGAGGAGATGTACAATTTCTTCATTGGTAAATGGTTTGTGAACGAGTGATCTTTGTGTTAGTGAAACAGGGGCTTGGGTCATGACAGAAGGCAAGAGTTTGTGATCCTCAACAGACAATATCAGCCTAGACAAAGCTATAGCACTATAGGTAGTGTTGCAGCTACCTAAGAGTGCCTCACGATCGCAAGGTTTCCGGTTCAAGCCTCACTTGATGCAGACTCATTTAAGTTGAATTGCAAAAAACATGACTCAATCTATTCCGTTTCCATGGCTCTCTCTTCAATCTATTCCGTTTCTATCTTCAATCTATTCCGTTTCTCTGTCTCTTCAATCTATTCCGTTTCTATCTTCAATCTATTCCGTTTCCATGTCTCTCTCTCTCTCTCTCTCTCTCTCTCTCTCTCTCTCTCTCTCTCTCTCTCTCTCTCTCTCTCTCTCTCTCTCTCTCTCTCTCTCTCTCTCTCTCTCTCTCTCTCTCTCTCTCTCTCTCTCTCTCTCTCTCTCTCTCTCTCTGAGGGTCGGCCATAGCTGAGTGGTTAGTGAGCCCGCCTAGGGAGCCAGAGGCTCTGGTTGACCCAGGTACGATTCCGGGCCAGGTCAGCAAATGTGTCAATGAAATTTGTCCCTGAGCAAGACTCTTAACCCCTAATTGCTCACAGGCCCTCATTGGAAACAAGACCGCAAGGACTTTCATGAACTGACCTGTTAAAGGAATTATCATTTCTCTTTCTCTCTCCTGGCCCCGTATTATCGCTGCTTGCAGCTATATTCTTATCTTGTTTTTCTTGTCAATTAAGTATTATCTTGTTGTATATTTTATTGCTGTTGTTAGCACAGTTTTGTGGAACATAGTTTTGTGGAACATGCCACACCAACATGTTGTAGTACCTGTAAGCGTGAGTGACAAATAAAACCTCTTGATTCAATCAAAACCACACAGAAACTACTAATGGCTATTGCTTGTTTAACCATAGTGAAACTTTGTCTCCCTCTACAGGCTCAGGGCAGAATCTACGGCAAGCTTAAGGAGGAGAACTTCTTTGGGCCGAAGGAAGAAGTCAAACTGGAAACACACATCAAAGTGGCTGCTGCCGCTGCTGGCAGGGTAATTGGCAAAGGAGGCAAGACGGTGAGTCATGGTTCAAATAATCTTTTGACCAATTTCAACCTGGCGTATTTTGGGGTTGTCATTATAGGCGAAAATGTTAAAAAAATCACACCCTCTGTGAAGGAAGCGGTGCCTTTGGGGCGGGGCTTAACTCATTTCAGTTCGTCCCTATTGGTGGTCTGAGTCCACTTATCAAATTTGTACTTGGTAGCATGCTGCAAACTGGAATAATGGCTGTTTGAAGCCCAGCCAATGGGCAGACAGAGGGGGCGGGGCTTAAGTAATTACAGTTCGTCCCTATTGGTGGTTTTAGTCCATGTACAAAATCTGTACTCCGTAGCATGCTGCGAACTTGAGTTATGGCTGTTTAAAGGCCAGCCAATGGGAAGACAGAGGGGGCGGGGCTTCAGCAATTAATGCTGGTCCTTATTGGTGGTCTAAGTCCACATACCAAATTTGGTGGAATGCTGCAAACTGGAGTTATAGCTGTTTAAAATCCCGTGCTCATCCCGTGCTCATACGGACGGACGGACATAACATACGCTGGGGGTCCCTGCACCCCTCTTTGATAACCAGTGGCACGTGTGGCCAATGAGAGGAGAGATGGCATAGGCAATCTCCAAGTCCGTGTGTGTGCGTGTGTGTGTGTGTGTGCGTGTGTTTGTATGTGTTGCTTCTTTGCCGTGCTCATCCCGTGCTCATACATACGGACGGACGGACGGACGGACACAGAGACACGGTCAAATGTAGAGCGGTTGGCACCGCTAAAAATCTTAGCAGATCTGCATGGTCGCAGCGCATCGCGATGTGAAGAGGGAGCTTTTAGATCGGTTCCTATAGCTGTTTGACATGACACTATAACCCTGGTAGGATACAGAACATAGTCATATTTGTTGTCCCTGTATGCAGAAACACAAGATCACGGCTTTAACTTTTACTTCTATAAGTAAAGAAAGGCAAGTGATTGAGTTAGCCATGCTTTTTTTCTGTTAACTCCTGCAGTATACAGTAGGAAGGAAGACAGTATGTCAACCAAGCTGTAGACATGATAATCAACCGCTGCTTTGAAAAAAGGACCGGAAAACAGGAGGAAGAAAACGGAACTGTAACTTGAATGTATTGTTAACCAGAATTGAAGCATCAAGACAGTTGGTGCTCAATAAGAACAGATCAGATATAGATGATACGATACGATACGATAATACTTTATTGTCAGTTTGCACTGAAATTTGTCTTGCGACCCAAACAGCCATGTATGCAACATATAACAGTACACACATTTGACATGACACAAGAAAACAACAAAATACAAAATACATATAAAGACATGCAAAGACAAGAGCAATGTCCACCACTCAGCCTACCCCTGGCCTATAACTCTGTTCAATGAGATGATGTCTGTTCAATTTCTGACCATGGTCTGCTATTTTCTGAAAAATCATGAACATTTGTGCAAATACTTTAAATATATATTTTTAAAGCGAACATGTTAAATCAAATCCTTGCTTCTGCCTTTTCAAAATAAGATATAATATGCAATTTATTTAAGAAATGTAAGCATTTCTTTATTTTTAGAGGTATTAAAAAGGTCTTAAAAGGTTTTAAATGTGTACTTTAAGAAGTGCGCAGATACCCTGCCTGTACTACAGGGAGTTGACAGTAAGCCTTTACAGCTGTAGCGACTGTAGAGAGGCAGGTGTCCTATATCCTGTGTCCGTGTGTTACCAGGTGAATGAGCTTCAGAACCTGACTGCTGCTGAGGTGGTGGTCCCCCGGGAGCAGACGCCCGATGAAAACGACCAGGTCATCGTCAAGATTATCGGACACTTCTACGCCAGTCAGGTACATCCCTGCACTGTACACCTCGTAAACGACCTTGCACATTCATGTATACCGCTCCATCCAGGTACATACACCTCATAAATAGATAGATAGATAGATAGATAGATGGATAGATGGATAGGTGGATAGATACAAAACATTACATCAGTAGACGTAGAATGCAGTCACAAACTATAAGTTATAAGAATTAAAAAATCACACCCAGTGTGAAGTGGGCGGTGTGGTCACAGTGGTCATCACAGTGATGGAAGTGATTCACTTAAAAAAAAACATAGAAGTGTTTTTTTTAAGTGCATAGTCCTATTTATAGGGCTATGCACATGTGTCATGTGTTTCTAGCCAATCACAGTCCTGAATAGAGTCATGGTGGCCAATCACGGTGCAGGGTTAGGGGGGTACACTGGTGGCCAATCACAGCGCAGGGTTGGGGGGGTGCAATTTGGATCGATGTCCAAACCTCACATATAGTGGCGGTTGCACCGTCAAAAAATCCTAAGTAAAAAACACAACACAGTTGTGAAAAATGACCTCACGCCTTTACATAGACCTCAAGCCGAGTACACACACCTCGTTTGATTTTTTTTATTTATTACTACATCGTGATGTCACATTTGAGTAGACATCGGCCATCCCTAAAGCATTGGTTCTCAAAGTGGGGTCCGGGGACCCCCAGGGGTCCTTGAGGGGGTTCCAGGGGGTCCCCAGCAAAATGTGTGAAAATAGCATCACAATAGTTTTAACCTTTTATACTTTGGCTATTCAAAAATAGCAGCTCATAGCACGGCACTCAGCACGCTTGCTATTTTTGAAAAATCTTGAAGATTCGTGCAAATCTTTGAATATATTTATTCTAAAGCGAACATTTGAACACAAATCTTTACTTCTGGGGGGTCCCAGAAGTAAAGAACACATGAATAGACGGACAGAGCGGGGACAGCAACACATGGAACCAGAGATTAGACGTAATGCAAACGAGGGATTCTTAACTTAAAGCATTCTGCCCCCCTTGTCCTTCTGATGTCCAGTTGGCCCAGAGGAAGATCCGGGACATCCTGACCCAGGTGAAACAGCAGCAGAAAGGGGGAATGAGAGACGGCGGGATGAGAGACGGCGGGATGAGAGACGGCGGCATGAGAGACGGCGGAATGAGAGACGGCGGAATGAGAGAAGGAGGAGGATCCGGGCCCCACCCCCAGGGCCTCACAGAGATGGGAGGCACCCCGCGTGAGGGAGTGACTCAGGAGCCACGCAGGAAGTGAGGGGTCCCCTCCAGCCCACCCTGAAGGACGTGGGCCCCCCCCTGCCTGACGGACAGACAGACAAACAGACAGACCCATGGACGGACGAAAGACGGACGGAAACAGGAGAACGACACACGGACCCAGCGATTAGACAGGAAGTGATGTAAAAGAGGGAGGGATTATGCCCACTAGCCAGAGAGAAAGAGAAGATGTTTTAGAGAGAGTGATAAGGAATTAAAAATAAGAAAAAAGAGAAAAATAAAAGATGAAATGAATAAAAAAAGAGAGGAAAGAAAATAAAACTTGAGAACAGAGACCAGATGCCAGGCCAGAAAGAGAGACTGAATGAAGATGGAGGGATGAAGGAATGGATGGAGAGAGACAGCGGGGAAAGGGTGTTGTCCTCTCAGCGTGCCTTAGCAGAGCCCCGACCAGCTCCTCGTATGACTCTGAACGCCACTGGACAGGCGTACGCAACATGGCCCACATGATTCTGCTAATGAGGACGGAGCCTATAGCCCCTGTTGCTCATGCCTGTCCAGATGTGTTCGGATCCACCGCAGTGCCTAGAATAAAGAGGTTAGCTTACGTTTGCTCTGGCCTCTGGTACAGGAGATCAGTGTCTTCTGAGACATGCTGGGAGTCGTTCACACGGCCCTCTGTCTCCCCTTCAAAGCCTCTCCAAACATCTCCAGACAGTCCTTTATTTTAGGGGTGGTTTTTTTTAAAGATAGAGATATATGTATAGAAATGTTTTATTCAGAGCTATTATTGATAGAATGCAGTGAGGCGGAGCCGGGAGAGATGATGAGGAAACCGCTGCAGCGGCTGTATGGGATAGGTCAAAGGTCTGGCAAGAAGCCCCACCCGCCCCTATCCCTCAGCCAATGAGAGTTTAGCAGAGGGGCCGTAGATGTTAACACTGCTCTTTGAATGCCCCTCCAACTAATGGAGGGGCTAGAGAAAAAAAAAGTGAAAGAAAATATGAGGTTGTAAATAAATAATCTTCATGGAATTGTTAATAAACGCTGTGTCCCGCCATCTTGCCTCCCCCCCAGTCCCTGGCTCTGTGATGCGTTGCTATGATGATGTCGTAGCCACAGTCAGAGCTGGTGTGAGTGGGGTTCAGTTGTGTGGTGACGGACGGTACAGTGAGAGACAGTAAGGTTAGCGGAGGCCGCGGCTAAACCTGCAGTTTTATTGCAGCGCTAGCTTCTTGATGTGGAACCGTTAAAACACCAATGATGTGTTTTAAAAGAATACATGACAAGCTTCCAGCAGCTATGCTAGCTGGCAGGCGGCCCGCACCTTAAACGGCATATTTTATATATATTATATATATGATATGTGAGTTAGCCCGGCCCCTTGAGTGAGTGCATTGAAGGCAATGGAGTACAGAATGCAGTTAAGTCCTACAATGACAGACAGACAAGGCGTGTCTGATATCATCTGCTCATTGTCTTATCGGGCTTTGTTCTCAGACTCAGGTTTAAGGTTCAACTTGGACAGAGAGGGTTCTTTTTCTTCAGACAGTGCTTGCTTTCCTTAGAACATCCTAGCACTGAGGTCTTTTTCATGTTTGCATTGATAAACAACAGGACAAAGATGGCCTGGGTGTTCATCTTTTCACAATGAATGCTTGAAAAAGACCAAGTTGGTCCATGGTGAACCTTGACTGAATCTAGCTGAGAAATAACGCCCCATGTCTTCCAGAAGCTCCTTGCCTTGAGCTCGGACATGGTGAAATCAGAAAGATGGGGAGTGGTTTCTTCATTCTCTCTCCCATTCTGCCGAAGGCCTGTGGGTGGAGACTCCAGACCCCGCCTGCGTATGATAATGAGGGGCGGGGCCAAAGACTGGACGCTCTCGCCAAGACTAGAACAGATTAGAGAAGAAATGAGATGAAAAACAAAAAAAGAAAAAAACTACCTCAGGGTGTAAGTTACCTCAGTATTCCTAACTTTTGTTTTGGTTTTGCTTGCTGGTGTTTTATATGAGAAAAAAAAAGAAAAGCTGAGAGTCCTGAATATTTTTTATTTTTTTAAGGAAAAAGTATTTTTTTTAGGTTTTGTCTTGTTGCTTTGGGTATTTTTTTCTGTTTTTTCAATGTGTTGTTGGTTGCATGTGCTCAGGATGATGAGGAGGTTGTGCTTTATAGCAGGGAAGAGATGAAAGACCAGAGAATGAGGGATGGGGTCAAGTGCCATCTTGCCTTTCTGGGGGGGGGGGGGGGGGGGGCAACCTCTGGGTCTTCCTGAAGTGTGATTGGAGCATCCGTTCTTGGAAAACGGAATATTGGCCAATGGGGAGTGGTGTTACTTGAGAGGAAGATTCCTAAAGTGCATGGTTGGTGACCGCACGCACACAATATTTGAGAGTTCACTAGATATTGATGTCAACTCGACAGATGACTATTATTCAAATGTGTTTGTAATACAAGCTGTGATAACTAGTGCTAAAGTATATACATGCTGCCTCAGAGGAACCCACATCCTCCTCAGGGCACGTCTTGGTGATGGCCCATCTTATTCCTAATGACAATACTCCTCTCTCTCTCCATATGTGTGTGATCATCGTTGCCTTGTGCCCTGAAGGGACCTTCCTTTCCTGCCTTATTGTGATGATCTATCTCATCACAAAGCGCCAAACTTTTGAGAGTGCTCAACAAGCGCCTAAAGTAACTCAAAACAGCAATGCTTCTAGCCCAAAGTGAGAACTGTGAGATCATACATTTGTCGTAACAAAGACAAAAATAACAATGTAATTTAAGTTGATGCAAAATGTTTAAAATCACTTTAACACTAATGTCCCTATTTTGGGCATGTGAAGAACATTTCGCACAGATTAAAAAAAGAAAGAAAATAACCGATCCATGCATCTGAACTTGTAGATTGGCTCTCACCACTGGGGGCAGAAGCGTTCCAGTTGTGAGTTGCATTGGAGCACAGCAGTAACGGTCCATCAATGGTGGCTGTGCCGGAGAGCAATGTAACTGTATACGAAAAGCTACCTGTACACACACCTTAACTAGCTCTGACTACACTGAATGTGAATATTTATTGCCTGTGCACTGACCACTACACCTCAAACGCTCCCTGTTGGCTGTGTGTGTGTGTGTGTGTGTGTGTGTGTGTGTGTGTGTGTGTGTGTGTGTGTGTGTGTGTGTGTGTGTGTGTGTGTGCGTGCGTGCGTGCGTGCGTGCGTGCGTGCGTTCGTGCGTGCGCACACGCACATGCGTGTGTGCGTGCGTGTGTGCGCACATGCATGCGTGCATATGCGTATGTGTGTTTCTGGTTGAAAGTGTGTGTGTGCTTTGTGTTAAGTTGGATTTAGGTGTTGATTTTCTTGGGGGGGAAGTGGATGGGTGGGGGGAAAAAAAGCAGAAAAAAGTAGGACAAGAACCTATGGTCCTCTTGTCAGCAAACGACTGACTGAGGAGAAATCAAGGAACCTTTAAAAAATGGGAGCAAATAAAGCAAGAGAGTTGAAAAAAAAAGAAAACACAAAAATACTCAATGGAAAGTTGTACATAACGATTGCCATCGCAACACTTTTGTATTTTTGAAATAGGAGACAAAAGTTTTCATTTGGAAAAAAAATACAAATCCACAGAGGGTTAGAGCTGTTGTAAGAGTAGAGAATCATGACGCCTAATTTATGCTTTGTCATATGACAAAGTATAAATCAGGCTTTAGTCAGGTGGTTGAACGACACTGCCAGGTAATCAGTTTGTCTCGTTTTTTTTTGCATTGCCTTGCCTTACCTATTTCTCACGCTCACCAACATCAAACATCAGCAGCTCCCCAAACCAGCTCACCTTTGACAGGCAACGAGTCTATTCTGTTGTTTCTATGCTTCCATTTTTGTCAAGAGATGGCAACTTCACGAGTCAACATGGCAGCTGATGTTAACGCATTGTTTCGCATACAAACACGGTTTGACCTGGCATTTCAACCACTTCAACCCTGGCATCTCTATTTTGGGCACATTTTTTGAGGTGAAAATGTTTAAAGGTCACCTAGGCAGCTACCACTATAGTTCCGCGTGGATTACTGCCCTGCGAAGGCAAACACCAGCAATCACTTTTTTCCTGTGTATGAAGATTAACGCTTATAAATAGGGTTTAGATTTTACAGAAAGCAAAAGTTGTAACCATACATGCTACTAAACACTGTGCTGTATGTTTGTGTAAACACACCGGAACAGTACAATTTCAAAGATGATAGTCGTACAGTTTCTGCTGGACTGATTACAAAGAACAGGCCTGTAATGGAAGTTAAATTACATCCACAGAACTCTGTCAACATGTTGAGCCCATGAAGTTGCCTTCTCTCTCTCTCTCCAACCCATAGAGCTCTGTTCACAAACACCAAGACACCGCTGTTTAGAAGTCATTCTTCAGCCTGCAGCCATTTAAACTGGCTACAAAACTTTGTTTAATTTTTTTTTATGTTATTCTATTTTCGGTTTATTTTATTTGTTTAGTTGGATGTTCTTTTATTTTATCTTTTTTTCTTTTTAAGAATACAGCAAGCTTTATTTTGGACATGACATCTGGGGACGTACTGTTGCACTAATTGATGAAATATGTCGACAAACGTCAATCTATCGAAGATTGTGAACCTCCTATAAATAACATCTGAAATGTAATGCAACTTTAGTAAGGAGGGGAGGAGGAAAGGTGTGTGTGTGTGTGTATGTGGTGGGGGTGGGGGGGTGAAAGCAAAGACGGAAGGGGGAGGAGGAATAACGGCTGACCTGTAACAGAAATGAGAGATGTTGGAAAGATTGTTAAGCCTTTCATTTAAAATACAACTAGAATGGGCAGGAGAGGGACTATGGCATCACACACACACACACGCACGCGCACACACACACGCACGCACGCACGCACGCACGCACGCGCACACACACACACACACACACACACACACACACACACACACACACACACACACACACACACACACACACACACACACAGCCTCTCTAATGAAATGTGACAGATCATCATCTCTCCCTCTCCCCTCCTTTATTCTTTTCATCCTCCCATCATAAAACACTCCCTCTCTCTTCCTCTTTTTTGTACCCCTCTGTAGTTCAGCAGAAGAGGAGGACATTTTGTATTTCTTTTGTTTTATGAAACTCATTTCGTTTTGGAGCGGACAGGAACGCTCTCTCTCGCTGGTCTACGTCGTGTTCGTTTTGCTCACTTCTGTTCAGACAAAAACAAACTAACAAAAAAAAAAACGTTAAACTTTTATTTTAAGCATCACCTTTGTCCCAATCATTTTCCAATTCTTTAGTTTTGGAAAATGAAAAGAGACTAATTATTATTTTATTTGAGTTTTTGGTTCCTGTCTTTTCTAATGCACAGATTTCCAAACAAAAGCGGCTTATTCAAACTGTGTACCTCATTACGTGACGATAACGGTGCCAAACACTAATGATGGGTTTCATTCCAAAATGTTTATCAGACATTTTGAGAAGCAAAGCCGACATCTGAAGGTTCACAAATATAATGAACCCTTGAAGAACATTAACATATTTTGAGGAGAGGTCTCAGGATGGCACCAAAACGCTTTAGTTTTTGTCTTGTAATTCACAGTAAAAAAAAAAAGACAGCATACATTTAAAGGGCTGTTGAGACAATGCAGAGACAAACACAAAAATCCTGCTACTGGCAGGAAGTATCACTCACTGTTTTGTCACACAATATCGTAACTCAACGCCTCCAGAAAAAGGTTTGTGTTTACCCAGGGACAGACAAAATCAGATGGTTGATTGGTGACCCTTTGGGCCACATACCTGATCTCTCGGCTTGTCTGAACATGCAAAACTGGATTATCTGTGGTTCTTGAGACAACTTTGGGACGGTCAGCTTTGAAACATATTTTCTGTACTTACTGTATGTAAATCTGACCGGAAAATAGAAATAGAATTATCCTCTTTCATACCAATTGAGTTGATGCATGTATTATCGAGCAGATATAGCCCTGACACAATTTCTGAATCTGAAACCACAAACTGTCAAGTGTAGCTAATTATTTTATCATGTATTCAGACAGGCTTATTTCAAGTTATACATATACAAAAAAGATTTTCCTACTGTTTTAGCAGATAATTATGCTTTTAAGAGATGTCAAACTTATTAATGATACTGGAACTTCAACAAGAAATGACTGAGGCTGTTTTCAACCAAGTTTCTTGTTCAAAAGTTTTTGTTTTTTTGTTAACCTCTTAAAATGCCTTGGTAATATGATCACAAACCAAGCAAAATGTATTCAAACTAGCATCACTACCAACTGACGCTGTGAGATTATTTCAGTCACTGAGCTTGAGGGACTGTTGCAGGGTTTGTAACTGTGGACCTGCTCCACAGATGCTCAGTCACTTTGGCAACAGGCGACAGTCAGGCGACAGTCGGACAGACAGACGGAAGGACTCCTAGCTCTTGTAGAGGACATAGTTTGCTGTGATGACACACAGTCTTCTAGTGTGTCGTTTTCTACCCTGCCTCAGAGGCAAAGGGATGCTCATTAAGACATAACTAACCTCTTGACACATAACTAGGAACGCTACCTCATAAAACAAGTCAGCCACAACATTATTGTTGTTTCTCCTTTGTAAAAAAAAAAAAGAAAGAAAAAAAGACAAGAGCAGGTTGTCAGTCAGTCGATCAGACAGACCGATATACAGACGGACAGACTGACAGACAGACAGACAGACAGACAGACAGACACGCAGACACAAAAGACACAGTGCATGTCATGGTCATGATTATGTTCCCCCTCTTTTACTTTAATTTATTTTTATTTTACATCTCCGGCTTAAAGATGGGACTTAAAAAAGAAAGAAAGAAAGAAGAAAAAAAGGAGCATGGCAGGGGCATGGCAGTGCAGGGCAGGACGGGGGGCAGTGCATTGGCATAGAAGGAGATTGTATGTGTCTTTTCTTAAACGAGGAAGCTTAACAAAATGGAGTGACCTCCACGTGACGCTTTAATACTCTCTTCCCATTAAACCCTCACGTTACTAATTATCATGCCGTGAACCAGAGAACCAGTAAAGCAGAAAGCAGCATTTAGTTTGAAACTAAAACCTGGAGACACTCTAGCTTTTCAGTAGCCTACATTCAATTGCGATGCTGCTGATTGAGATCAGACCAGGATGACACAAGTCTTCATTTCTTGTGTGTCCACTTCATTCACCAGGACGGGGTTCAGCGTCTCAGCTATAAATGTTTTATTGCTACTTCATATCAACATGTTGCATTCTGGGAAGAAAAAATGTGTAACATCACAGATCCCAAAATGTTAGCTTACACAATGATGTTTGTTTGGTCAGATTCTTGTATAATATGTACAGTATCTCTAGATTGCAGTTTTCCTCATGGTCATCTGGCATCATAGCACAGGTTTCCATGGGTGGAGCTGCAGTGAACACGGGCCCCAACAGGCAACAACCTTGTTTTGGCCTCTAAAAAACTACACAACCCACAATCTTCCCTCCTTTCTGCCCTGCTGCCCAAATTCCCCCACCCTGTGACTTCACTTCCTGAATCAAGGGGCACGATATCTGTAACCATGTCATTTTTTTTGTTGATCTACCTCTTAGGAAAAAAAATAGGAAAAAAAAAAACTTTTTTGAAAAAGGACACAAAAAACAAACAAAACAAAACAAAAAAATAAATAAAAAAATACAATAATTGGAATGCTCAAATGAATTCTAGATAAATAATCTAACTGGGTAGCAGCATCTCCATATACTGTAGTGATAGTCTATTAAAATAAAATAACTTTTACTTCTTCCAAAGATGATTTTACTTTCTTTTTCCATTGTTAGTTGTTTTTTGAAAGGATTATGAAATGGAAAAATAAACTGAAAGGAGGAGAGATGAACTTACCACCTGTTATTTTCTTCTTTAAAAAAGAGATTTCATTCATTCATACATTATGCGATTTGATTTTTTTTCCTCATTAAACTTACGCCTTTTTAACCTTAAAAAGATTGTCCATCTTTCATTTTTGTTGCTTTGTTATTTTTTCTCACTCTTTGATTGCTTTTTTTTCTCCAAATGACAAAGGATTGTATATGTTGTGTTTGGATGCATTTAGAATTATGTTTCTTTCTCTTAGTTTCTCTCTGTCTCTCAAGTCTGATTTATATTTCGTTTACATGACAGTGTCGCCGAAAACAGCTCACAACACGTCATGGATGCAACGTGCAGTGTAGAGCTGCTATTTTCGTCGCCTGACACCATTGTTAAGACGAAGCATAAATTAGACAATACTCCTGAGCTAGAGCGCCCTGTGAGGGGTTTCTCCTGGCTAAACGATAGCGGTGACAAAAACGTTTCTCTTTCTAAATTCTTTGCAGTTTTTTTCTATTTCCATTCTTCTAATGAGTCATTTTAAAAAGTAAAGGACCTGTTGTTATTGGCTGGCCTTGGAGCCAGAGGGGGTGGGGGTAGAAAGAGGGGGGCATTGTGTAACCTTCTCTCACTGTCTTATTTAAATGCACTAAAATGTAACTGTGCCACCATGGATGACCCGGACATAAAACTCGGGTCTTCTAATGAGGTCTGCCCTGGTCTTAAGAGATTAAATGAAAAGACAATATTGTTTTTTTATTATTAATATTATTATTATTATTATTATTATTATTATTATTATTTGGGAATGATGCTATTATTAGGTTACTATTGTGAACACTGTAGCTGGTTAAGACTTTCATAATAAGACCAGTCTCTTCTCTGGCTTTTAACTCTAGCATTGCATAGTTAGATTCAGGCCAATGAAAACACAACACAAGATTATCAATGTACAGCTAAGATGAGACGATGTGAGAAAAGGTTATTGTCTCTGTAGTGCCTCCCTCCGGCCACCTGGGGGCACTGTGGTATTTACAGTATATGGACTTTCACCCTCTGCCTGCCTGATTCCTCTAGTCCTCTCATCAACACTTGTTTTAAAACTCCTTGTAAACAAAACAGAACATAGATATGAATGTGTTATTAAAAGATGAGAAAATGGACCTGTTAGTTTGCCTATTTTTTCTGCTTTATGTTTGATTGTGTGTGTGTGTGTGTGTGTGTGTGTGTGTGTGTGTGTGTGTGTGTGTGTGTGTGTGTGTGTGTGTGTGTGTGTGTGTGTGTGTGCGTGCGTGCGTGCGTGCGTGCGTGTGTATGCATGCATATGACTATTATCAATCAAATACATGGTGATGATTAGCCTGAAGCCTACAAGAAATTACATTTCAGCAGCATGCCATATGGTATTGATTGATTGATGTACTTTATTTAGTAAGACATGAGAACAACAGTACATGGAAGTACAAATTCAAAATACAAGGTCTACTAAACTGGAATTGGCTCATAAAGCACTAAGCTTGTTTAGAATGAGATCCCCCATATAAGAGACGGACAGATATACAAACACATCTGCAACTACAAACACATCTTCCTGGGAGGTCCATTTCCCATTGGCCTACAACAGGGGTCGTAGGTGGACATTTTTGTCTAAATAGGCTATGAGTATGGACATTCAAATGAGTGGACAATAATATTACCAGAAACACATAAAGTGCTAGCCCTAACTGACCATTACAGTCACGCAACTCTGAGAGTTATGGGGGTCCTTGAAAATAACATCATTTGAGAACCACTGTACTAGTGGACACCTAATACATGTTTACACAGACAAGGCCAAGTCTTGCCATGGGTACGGACATATGACCCCTGGCCCCTAAGTCATGTATAGCAGACATTCTTATCCAGAGCCAATTACAAAGGACAATTTACTAGTAAGGACCGCAATACCAATCAATATGCGTTTATGGATTTGATTGAAGAAAATGAAAAAAAAATGAAACGAATGAAATGAAATGAATGCAAGGGCGAGGAACTTTGTCTGAATCTTCAATGCTGAGTCTTCGATGATGAACTTGCCAAATTGAGGGGGTCCATGATTGGAGAAGACAGCATAAGCATTCAACCAGTATGTGTACAATGAACTATGGACTCCCATGAGCCTGTTCACAAATCATACACCTTTTTGTCATACCACCACCACCACACCTGCCAATTAAATAGACAATTGAACCATGGGTTTACGGATAATAATCAAATCATGGTAATCCTCTGTTTCATGTGTGAATGCACATTTTACCCTCTTTTGATGTGATATTAGTCTGAGACTGTGAGTTACCCCAGTGGACTTGATTTAGTAGTAGTGTGATAGTGATATTGCCTTTTCTTAACATCTGGATTATTCATTAACACAAGTGGTCAGATGGTTGGACCACGAACACTTTTGAGGTTTTCAAGTGGTCTCTGATCCAGAAAAGGTTGAGAACCACTGACTTGGATCTTTTTGTCATGCCATTTGCATTTTGAATCGAGGTCAATACAGAGCATGATGGGTTGTTACTTACTTATTGTATCATGCGGTCCAGCTGTATGATGCACTCGTATAAATATGTTTCTCCAGTTTCTATATACATATTGGTTTTAACATACTACTGATCCACAACACATCTCAGGGGTGAGGACATGTTGTACAGTACACCAAGGATCATCTGTTGTGATTGGACGAAACAACTGAAGGAATAACAGGCCAATCAACGCGAGCATTTGTTGTGATTGGACGAGACAACTGCCGGAGTAACTGGCCAATCAACACGCTCTGCTGTTGTGAACCATGATTGGACGAGACAACTGAAGGAGTAACTAGCCAATCAACGCGTGACAAAAGCTAGATATAAACCCGGTGTTTCTCGTGCGGTTCACAATTTTCAAGCGATCCCAGAAGAGTCATGTCAGGAAGAGGCAAAACTGGCGGAAAGGCTAGGGCTAAGGCCAAGACCCGCTCGTCCCGTGCAGGGCTTCAGTTCCCCGTGGGTCGTGTTCACAGACTGTTGCGTAAAGGCAACTATGCCCAGCGTGTCGGTGCCGGCGCCCCCGTCTATCTGGCGGCTGTTCTCGAGTACCTGACCGCTGAGATCCTCGAGTTGGCTGGAAACGCTGCTCGCGACAACAAGAAGACTCGTATTATTCCCCGTCATCTCCAGTTGGCCGTCCGCAACGACGAGGAGTTGAACAAATTGCTAGGTGGAGTGACCATCGCTCAGGGCGGTGTGCTGCCCAACATCCAGGCTGTTTTGCTCCCCAAGAAGACTGAGAAAGCTGCCAAAGCCAAATAAAGCTTCTTCATTCGACTAACGAATCCCAAAGGCTCTTTTAAGGGCCACCCACTATTTCATAAAAAAGTGTATTCTAATGCCATTATAGCAATTAGCAACCATCATTCATGACATTACATCTCATGTTCTACATGATGGGACTTAAGCAGGGGGGCTGCGTCAAATCTCAGTAATCGGCAAGTGGATTACGAGTGGAGAGCAGTCAAATACGCATTGATTTAATTATAGATGTGTGTAAACATTATGTAAAAACGTTTAATCTGCAGTACATGTGGGGTCAGAGCTTCAATCTTTCTCGGCTAAGGGGTCCTTCGCCAGAAAACGCTGGAGACTTGTTTTAGATTAATCAAACCCCACTTAATGAAGTTAACATTTGGTAAGCGTATTTTATTCATGGATTTAGTGATTTTCTAAAGCACACAGGTTGGACATATATTTGATATACTTGGATTAAATAAATCAGCTAAAATAGTTGCATAGCCTGGTGACTATGCAACATTACTGTAAACTAAGGGATCGTGTGACTAAAACGAGAACAATGAAGGGAACAATTATATAGGCTATTTTATCAAATGTTTGTGCGCATATGGGTGGGCTGCAGTTTTGGGCAACGCCCGTCCTCACTATATATATGTGTGTGTGTGTGTGTGCGCGCGTGCGTGTGTGTATTATATATGTATGTACGTGTATATATATATATATGTGTATCGTGTGTGTGTGTGTGTGTGTGTGTGTGTGTGTGTGTGTGTGTGTGTGTGTGTGTGTGTGTGTGTGTGTGTGTGTGCGTGCGTGCGCGTGCGTGCGTGCGTGTCACAGTGAGATGCACTGCCTCTATTCCTGGCTTATAATATGGTATTCTTAAATTGACATGGTATACACTAGATACGTGGGAATAGTTAATTACTTCCACCAAGTCTCAGCTTTATAACCATTGGAGAGGCCATTGTCATGCAGAACACAGAACCCAGAATAAAGGGGGTGGGGCTGCAGCTTTTTAGGCACCGCCCAGTGCAGAGCAGGCTGCCTGTCTTCCTATACGTCCTCAGAAAACAGATAAATAGGCATGTCTTGACGCTGTAGACACACTTCTGCATCTTCAACTGTTAAAAAATGTCAGGCCGCGGCAAAGGAGGAAAAGGTCTCGGAAAAGGAGGCGCTAAGCGCCACCGTAAAGTGCTTCGTGATAACATCCAGGGAATCACCAAGCCCGCTATTCGCCGTCTGGCTCGCCGTGGTGGTGTGAAGCGAATCTCCGGTCTGATCTACGAGGAGACCCGTGGTGTCCTCAAGGTTTTCCTGGAGAACGTGATCCGTGACGCCGTCACCTACACCGAGCACGCCAAGAGAAAGACTGTGACCGCCATGGATGTCGTCTATGCTCTGAAGAGGCAGGGACGTACTCTGTACGGCTTCGGAGGATAAATTACTGACTTCTCACCAATTGATCTAACTACAACAACCCCAAGGCTCTTTTAAGAGCCGCCCACACTTTCTGTACAGAGATAATTCCAACAACGAAGCGTTAACGGTTTAAGGTTACTCTTATTTAGATGAAATACCCTACAGTTAAATCGTGATAAATGCTTATACACAGCCAAGATAGCCTGCCTGTTTTAATCTATATATATATATACTAATCAGGCAGCAGGGTTGGATAATGCATAGCCCCTTTCGGGACCCTGTTTACCTTTTCTTTTCTTTTTTTTTTTTTTGTATTTGGGAAGGCCGTATCCAGGGTCCCTTGACGGTTAAAGCACCCTCTCTCAAAGTCGCGGGTACCACTGTCTCGTCTCGGGCTAATAGCTCGTCGCTTAGAAGTTGCAGAGATTTCTCAAAGGCACCAAAAAGAGCAATACTAACGCGCGGTAAATCTGCATTAATGCGCTCGGATCGGCGATGCCGTTTAACATTTTAAATAATTTAGTAAAACTTAAGCTCCTCTCTCACACTCTGCTCCACTTCCCATGTCCCGCCTCGCCGCGTTGCGATTGTCATGCAAGCATGTAGGAGCTCGCCAATCAGAGGCAGTACCGTAGGACCATAGAGGTATGCGTAGGACGCGCAGCTTGTCAGTCACCGCGGCGAGGCGGGACATGGGAAGTGGAGCAGAGTGTGAGAGAGGAGCTTAAGTTTTACTAAATTATGAAAAATGTTACGAGCTATTAGCCCGAGACGAGACAGTTGTACCCGCGACTTTAAGAGAGGGAAAACATTATGCAGAAACTGACACCGGTATCTCCTCCAAGGCTATGGGCATCATGAACTCCTTTGTAAACGACATCTTTGAGCGCATCGCCGGTGAAGCCTCCAAACTGGCTAACTACAACAAGCGCCGCACCATCTCATCCAGGGAGATTCAGACCGCCGTCCGCCTGTTGCTCCCCGGTGAGCTGGCCAAGCACGCAGTGTCTGAGGGCACCAAGGCTGTCACCAAGTAGGCACAGCGAAAACAGCCTAAACAGCCACCAGGCCTGCCTTGGTCTGGCTGAGGCGCCGCGGTCGTCCTCATCTTAACTAATGTAGGACTTGTCTTTGTGTTTTTGTGTGCAGTTCAAGAGGATGCTGAACAGGGAACTGTCTCACCTCTCAGAGACGAGTCGCTCAGGGATCCAGGTCTCCGAGTTCATATCCAACACATTCTTAGGTAAAAAAAAAAAAACTATATTGTGGTTTAATGAACCAAAGATCTTAAGTCATTCTGATTCCACTCCAAAACTGTTACTTTTCAGGATTCACATTCAAAAGTAGCTTTTTTCGAGCTTGTGGATCTGCTACTTTTCATTCTTTTGTGTGACGCAGTAGTATGATGAAGTAGGGCGTTAATTTAGGGGAAAAAAATAAAAAGTTAGAATATGGAGATAAGAGGTTTCAGCCCGACAGCGACAATATCTAACAGTTTATTTCAACAAAGCATTAAACGTTCTCTCTCTCTCTCTCTCTCTCTCTCTCTCTCTCTCTCTCTACTCTGTATCTTGGACGTCCCCATCACTCCCCAGACAGGCAACAGGATGTGGAGATGCCCGGTCTCCTGCTGGAGGAGGAGGAGAGGAGGAGGAACAAGCGTATGTGTGAGATAAGTGGCGTCATGATGTCCTGCCACAGCGCCGACCTCACCGACCCCAACATCCTTCGCTTCGGGGTCAAGGCCCACACGGAGGATGCTCTCGCCAAGGTGAACTCTACTGTTGTTCTTTCACCTTGACCTATAGGGCTGGGCATTGTATCGATATTATTATATATCCATATCAGAATAGATTTTGGATATAATATGTATCAAAATCAAAATTCAGTCAGTTGAAATCTGAATGGCCGGACTTCGCATGACGTGTGTGCAGAGGAAAAGAGGGACAGACCGACCGACCGACCGACAAAGCCTCCTGTAGGCCGACCCCCTGGGTCTGGCAAAAAAATCAGAACTACAAGCTCACAACAAGTCACATTGCAATGAGTTGTTAGCTTGTCGATCAGCTATTTTTTAACATGTTTGGGGGGGATGTGTGGAGGGGATGTTATCTTCACATCTCGATATTCTAGTCACAATATTAACATTGAGGTATTTGGTGAAAACATGTGATATTAAATGTTGTCCATATCGCCCTGCCATACCTTGACCAAAAACAAACCCTTTATTAGGTTGTAACAGTCCGTCTACATTAATGTGGTACTATACTGCAATGCCAAATAGTGACACAAGGTGGTGCATGTGGTGCTTTTCTTTTTACATGGTGCTACTGCTGCTGCTGCTAGCTCTCTCTCCACCTATACTAGGCCATGTTCCTATGTCCAAACGTGTCCTACATGCTGCCAATAAAGAGATTCTGAGTTTAAAGCCATTTCTATTGTGCATTGTTCAATGGAGAGACTTGAAAAGTCTCACAAAAAACATAACTCCACACTATCTGTTAAACAGAACACAACGCAAAACTTGAGTTAATTCAATTTCATTATGCTGAAATCATGGAAATTGAATAAAGGCAATATGTTCAGCTCAAATGTGTGTCTAACAAGTGAATGTGGCTAATGTCATTTCAGGAGCTAGAGGACATCAACAGATGGGGCCTTAATATTTTCAGAGTAACTGAGTTTTCAGGAGGCCGGCCCTTGACAGTCATGATGTACGCAGTGGTTCAGGTAAACATGTGAACACACACACACACACACACACACACACACACACACACACACACACACACACAGTATGTATAATGAACGTAGGGTACATGATTGTCAAATGCTTGTACAGTGTGTAATGTGTTTACAGTCGTGTAAAGTAACTAAGTACATTTACTCAAGTACTGTACTTAAGTACAATTTTGAGGTATTTTTACTTTATTGGAGTATTTCCAATTTTCAGTACTTTTACTTCTACTCCAATACATCTCGGAGGCAAATATTATTCTTTTTCCACCACTTTGTGTTTATGGCCACATCAATCAACACTTGAGAGGAACAGCTAGCTTGGTGTCTGAGGGTTTATAAACTCTCTCTCTCTCTCTCTCTCTCTCTCTCTCTCTCTCTCTCTCTCTCTCTCTCTCTCTCTCTTTTCATCTGGAGCAGGAAAGAGATTTGTTGAAAACGTTCAAGATCCCGTCAGACACGTTGATCACGTACCTGATGACCTTGGAGGACCACTACCACGAAGACGTGGCGTACCACAGCAACGTCCACGCCGCTGACGTCCTCCAGTCCACGCATGTGCTGCTCTCCTCGCCTGCTCTGGAGGTATAGGAGAGAACACCATAACACAGAGTCCAATGCAATACAATAGAGGCAGTGGTTCTCAAACATTTTCTAGTCAAGCACCCCCAAATTGATATATCTTTGACCACGGACCCCCATCTGAAAACCATTTTTGTGCCAGGGGCCCCGGAGAAAGTTCCAAATGATTCCACATTTTCCAACACTTTTTTCCAAATGTAAAAAAATAGCAGATATACAAGCTCAGAGCGACACAAAGTGACACGCTTTGAGCTTGTTATTTGTTACTTGCTATTTTTGAGTAGCCAAGCCAAAAGTGGTTAAAACTATTGTTATGCTGTATTAACTACTTTAGCTGTTGTTCTTCATTATGATATGGCCAGCACAAGCACCACCGCACAATGCAAGGAATACAAATCCCCAAAATATCAGTTTTATAGATAATAAATCAACCAAATTATACTCAAAGCAAATCATGGTGTTGCTGCTGCAGTGAGAGAGAACTAGAACAAATTGTTCTGGAGCTGCAGAAAAAAGGTGTAAAACATAAGTGGCAAGCTGAAGATTGAACAGGGGAAAATGGCCAAATCGTTCAATGAAACCCACGTGATTACAAGTGCTCTCGGGCCTGTAAGAATGGCACTATTTGAAAATGTTTCCGAGTATACTTGGCAATCAAATAAATGATAATTGGACTGCATTTAAATAACGCTTTTTTCCAAAGCGCTTTACAATGTAGTTCACATTCACCCATTCACCCACACATTCACGGTGGAGGACACCATGCAAGGCACCAACCTGCTCGGGTTCAGTGTCTTGCTCAAGGACACTTTGACACCAATTGTGGGGGAGCCCGGGTTTGAACTGGGAATCATCCGTTTCCCAAGCTGCCGCTCTACCTCCTGCCGCCTAAATGAGACTGTGTACACCGTTTCATTAAAGAGGACCAATTTAAATCTAGCCACTCAAGCTAATTCAAATATTAACATCCTCACTGACCGCATCTCATATTGTCTCCTTTGGGTAGAATCCTCATGTGTCAAAAACTGTTACTTTTCAGGATTCAAATAAAAAAAAACAGCAAAAGTAGAAAACCGACAAGCTCAAAACGCGTCGTTTCACACCTCGTGTCGAGCTTGTGGATCTACTATACTTTTGATGCTTTTGTGTGACGCTGTAGTATGATTAAGTAGGGCGTTAATTTACTAAAAGAAATTAGAATATGGAGATAAGACAAAAGGGACAATGTGATCATCTGCTTAGCAGCAGGTAGAAGTATATTCCCCGGTAATCATCTCCTTCTCCTCCTCCTCAGGCTGTGTTCACAGATCTGGAGATATTAGCTGCTATCTTTGCCAGTGCCATTCATGATGTGGATCACCCGGGAGTCAACAACCAGTTCCTCATCAACACCAGTGAGTGTTTCCCACATCTCCTATTTCAACATTATAGGTGGATTCATACCAGTATATAGGACAGGACCACAAACACGCTTAGTGTGAAGCTTTTTTCTGTGTGAAAGGGGGAAATAAATATGGAGCATTTGTCCATTATCTGTCAATCCAATATGTGTTTGGGATGTTAGTGCTGACATATGCATATTGCAGGATCTGTCTTGAGAGATTAGTCAAATATAATTGGAGTTTGTGCTTATTGTGTGAAGATATGAAATAATGTTTTAACCACTTATACCTTGTATACTTTATTGGCCAGGTTGGTCCCCTACTTGTTTCCCCCTCTACACCAAGACTCTTTGCCAAGAATAGCTGATCTACAAGCTCACAACGCATTGTGACACATGAGCTCATAGGTCTGCTATTTCCGCCAGCAAAATAGCAAATAGCAAAATATGTTTGCCTATTTTAAAACGGCTATAAATCAGTAAATGATTAAGATCGTTAGTTAGTTTCTTAGTAAATAAACCCCTATCTGTGTTTTTTTTTACCCTTGTATCTGGCCTAGTGGACCTTATTCTTTCAGAAAAGTAGAACCAAAAATATAATTGAATTAGCCAGAAATTGAGATTTATTTTTATTAACACATAACTTGTTATAGGGCAAATCATTTTTGTATTAATAAAGGACATCTGCATTTCAATGATTAGTGTGAGGTTTCTACTTAAACTAAACTATACCTTACACATATGTAACCCAGTACCAACACTAGGGTATTTTCTTCTTCTTGTCATTTGTCATCAGACCAAAGATGGTTAATATAGAAAGATAGACCATCACAATAGGAGCCACAAGAGGTGAAATGGTACACAAATCCTACAAATGGTCTCCTAAGTGGGCGAGGGCAGATCTCGCGACCGTCCTATGTTTACTTTGTTTGCTGGAACAGAGAAAGGTCAATAATAAAGTAGATGTTCTCCTCATTTGTCTCTCTGAAAAAGGCCATTTTAGTATGAAAATCTAGGGAAGATTGTGTGGCTTGTCACGATCGGGTCCAATATGACCATGGAGCTAAAGAATGGTTCAGAAGCTGTGTTCACGTTCACTCCTCCATTGTAAATAATAGACTCCCAACCTGCGTGCGGTGTCCTAAAAAGGCGACCACCTACTTCACGCAGATAAGATAAGTAAACCGGAGATGGCACGGCATGTCTTTCTTTTTTTTTTCTTTTTTTCCTTGGATTAGACTCAGAGCTGGCCCTCATGTACAACGACTGCTCGGTGCTGGAGAACCACCACCTGGCGGTGGGCTTCAAACTGCTGCAGGAGGACAACTGTGACATCTTCCAGAACCTTACCAAGAAACAACGCCAGTCCATCAGGAAGATGGTCATAGACATTGTGAGTTGAGCCTGAGCTAAGAGCCAGAGGAGGGATTTCTCTGGACCTCTTGATGCAGTAAATGGGAGTCCTTGGAGGGGTTCCAGGGGGTCCCCCCCAGCAAAATGTGTTTCTGTGCCTATTTAAAAAATAGCAGATATACAAGCTCACATGGTGGCACGAAGTGACGCCATGTCGAGCTTGTGCACCTGCTATTTGTGAAACATTTTTGAAGTGTTTGGAAAATGTTAAAATGCATTTTAACATACATCTTCTCTGCTGGGGGGGTCCCTGGCACAAAACCTTTTCAGATTGGGTTCCACGGTAAATACATATCAATTTGGGGGTCTTTGACATGTTAAGGTTAACTTTTTCTGTTAAGTCATGTTTTTTTGGGCTTGTTAATAAAGTAAGTGTAGTTGCTTATTTGGGCTTGCTTCCAATGTTGTTTGAATCTCAAACATTTTCATGTCAAGGACACCCCAAATTAATATGAATTTGTCCGCAGACCCCCATCGTGTGCACATTGTCCTTTTATTATTGTGCTTTACTCTTTATACCCGGAGGACCAAACATGAACACTGCATGCTGTTTATATTATTAGTTCTGAAAGTGGTGTCCGGGGACCCCCAGGGGTCCTTGGAGGGGTTCCAGGGGGTCCCTAGCAAAATGTGTTACCATGGCTATTTAAAAATAGCAGATGCACAAGCTCACAGCGCGTCACTCCGTACTGGAGATTGTGTGCACATCTTGTAGCTGTATTTAGGCCAGGTGCTGGACCTCGAGGCAAGAGTCAAGGAGAAGAAGGTAAACACTTCTGCACACTGTTTTAAAGATCCCAAAACGTATTTTATTTAATGGTGCAACGTTTCGACCTTATAGGTCTTCATCAGGCAAAAGGGAGCTTTAAACCAGTGTGCGGCAGTTTTTACCTTCATCTGCCATTTAGATTTTTGTTTTTACAAATCTTGAACGTGTTTACATGTAATCGTTTGAGAACCGCTGGTGTATATGACAAATAATGGAGCTGGGAAGCTATTCACACTGAAGTGTATTCAGTGTGAATAAACCTGTGTGTGTGTGTGTGTGTGTGTGTGTGTGTGTGTGTGTGTGTGTGTGTGTGTGTGTGTGTGTGTGTGTGTGTGTGTGTGTGTGTGTGTGTGTGTGTGTGTGTGTGTGTGTGTGTGTGTGTGTGTGTGTGTTTAGGTACTAGCTACGGACATGTCAAAGCACATGAACCTGCTGGCCGACTTGAAGACCATGGTGGAGGCCGAAAAAGTGACCAGTTCTGGGATGTTGCTGCTGAACAACTATTCAGACAGGATACAGGTATGGTACCTGTGTCTTTAATCTGCATAGTATATCTAGATGCTAGTTGAAAAGGAACTTTATTAAACCACAACACAAACCTAGCATCACTTTTCTGGGCATGTTATTCGGGGAAGAGATTTGTTGTAGAGGGGAAAATATAAATAGTTTTCTGCCTAGAATGACATCCTCAAAATAGCGACACCGGCTTCAAAGTGGTTAAAAGGAAAGGACTCTCTCCTGCTGTCTAGATGTCAGTAACCGGCATCCCCCACTTACTTCTGAATCGGAGCCTCTTGTCGATTCTTTCATCTTCACTTGTCCCTTCAAATCAGTGGTTCCCAAACTTTTCAGCTCAAGACCCGAAAGAGAAGTCTTCCCGGGACCCAAACTAGTGAAAATAGCTGATCTACAAGCGCTTGTTGGTCTGCAATTACATTGCTGGGTCCCTGTTTCCCTCAGATCCTCCAGAACATAGTGCACTGTCGGGTGTTTTTACATCGCTGGGTCCCTGTTTCCCTCAGGTCCTCCAGAACATAGTGCACTGTGCTGACCTAAGCAACCCCACCAAGCCACTGCAGCTGTACCGCCAGTGGACCGACCGCATCACGGAGGAGTTCTTCAGCCAGGGAGACCGAGAGCGGGACACGGGCATAGAGATCAGCCCCATGTGTGACAGACACAACGCGTCCGTGGAGAAGAACCAGGTGAAGCTCTCACTCACAGTGGTATACAGGACGTTCGCCGATGTTCGGGTCGCGGACCAATTTGTATGGGTCGCGAGTCAAATATCCCCCCTTTAAGAAAAACATCACAACTTTTCATACATTTTTTTCTTTCTTCCAAAATATTTCATAAATAAATGTAAAAAATCTAATAATTGCCATGGATAAATAATCTAAAAAAACAGTTTAAGAAGTAGTGAAAATTGCAGATTTACAAGCTCACAACACGGCGCAAAGCGACGCGTTGTGAGCTTGTAGATCTGCTATTTTAACTGGTTTGAGTCCCGGGGGAAATGTCTAATTTATCTTTTGGGTCTTGAGCTAAAAGGTTTGGCAACCACTACCGTCTACCATTGGTATCATTTCTCCCTGGGACCCATACTAGTGAAAATAGCCGATCTACAAGCTAACCCTACGTCGCAGATCTGCTATTTTCACTTCTTCTTAAAAATAAATTGGGGAATTCTATTGTACTATTTTACATGACATTCTGTTGAAGAATGGATATATTTACTTGTGACCCATGAACTTGCAAATCTACAAGCTCACAACGCAGCACGAAGCGACGCGTTGTGGGCTTGTAGATCGGCTGCTTTCACTAGTTTTGGTCCAGGGGAAAACGTCTAATTTCGCTTTTGGGTCTTGAGCTAAAACATTGGGGAACCACTTCCCTAGAGAAGTAGTTTGACAGGAGCCTACATATCTACATATATAGTGTGCTCCCTCCGTGTACCTAAAAGCGGATTACATTCACATGCAAACCAAAATGTGTTGCTCATTTTATTCAAACTATTTAAACTATCTTACTGAATTGACCTTCTTATGCTACGGTATCATCTATCTGTCCTTACTGCAGGTGGGCTTCATTGACTACATCGTCCATCCTCTGTGGGAAACGTGGGCTGACCTGGTTCACCCTGATGCTCAGGACATCCTGGACACCCTGGAGGACAACAGGGAGTGGTACCAGAGCCACATCCCCCACAGCCCCACCTCGTCCCTGGACGAAGCCGATGCCCGCTACCTACCCCCAGGTGGAGGGAAGTTCCAGTTTGAGCTCAGCCCGCGGGAGGACGACAGTTGGTCCGACATCGAGGGGAGAGACGGCAGCACCAGCCATGGCAAAACTCTGCGTATGCAGGACTGCGAGTCGAGGGGATTCTCCTCCTCCGATGAGGAGGAGGGAGGAGGAGGAAATGTGGGACTTTCCAGAGATCCTAGCATGGCGGACTTGGAGGAGGATGAGCAGGAGGGCCAGGCGGTTTGACACTGGTTCTCAAAGTGGGGTCCTTGAGGGGGTTCCAGGGGGTCCCCAGCAAAATGAGGAACAGTTTAAACCATGGGTCTTTAACAGGGGGTCAGAGTTACAGGGGGGCCATTCACCGAAAATAGCCAGTCTACAAGCTCACAACGCGTTGCAGCGTGGTGCGTTGTGAGCTTATGGATCGACTATTATCGTGGCCAAAACAAGTTTGGTGTAGAGAGACAAAAGAGCAGATCAAGTGCAAAGTGAAGTCACGTTTCTAACCATGATGATAGCGCTAATGAGTCAGTATAATTTCTGCCTTTACTGTAAAGTACAGTGAAGTGTGAACGAGAGACAAAGAATGACACGCAGCAATGGCCGTCGGCCTTAGGAATCGAACCTGCCAGGATGCATTAGACTCTAATGCAGCTAATGGCCTAGTGGTTAAGGTACATATCACATATAGGCTCTAATGATTAGAGCCTATAGGTGATATGTACCTTACCACTAGGCCATTAGGTTATTTAAACCTGGCTAATAGGTGTACTGTAGACCAATAGGCTAAAGTAACCTGCTGGAAGGGAAACTGTTACTTAACCACTAAACCTTCTGTTCTTAGAAAAACATATCTGAGTTGCAACTGTACTTGAACCACCTTTTTCTATCTTCACCAAATCTCTTTGCCAAAAATAGCCGATCTACAAGTGCACAACACGTCATGACGCAACGCATTGTGAGCTTGTAGATTGCTGATTTTTAATACAGTATGCTAATTGCTTATCCACCCATTTACCTGCTACCCCTGTAAGAGATAACAATGATGTATACTTAACTTTGTTTACTTAAAGATTATTATCATCATCATCATCATCATCATTGTATGATTATTTTTCCAATTGTTTTCTATTTCACCTTTTCTTCAGTGAAATCCTGCTACCTACATCTGTTCCTTGGAGGATCTGTAAAAGAGATGCACAAAGGAGTTTAGCTTGTTATTAATTCAGTTCCTATAGTCATACTATGTCATAAAAATGAATTCATGCAACACTTTAGTTCCATAATACTTTGTTCTTGTTAGCCTACATTGTTAACAGCACAGTTATCTTTTTTTTTGTTTTTAATTCATGATTGGTGTGTGTGTAATCTCATTAAGTATGCACGATTTAAACTACAAGAAGAATCACATAGCTGAATGTCCAACATGTTTTATTATTATTTTTACTCATGCAAATTGAGAATAGATGGACTTTTACTTGTAACAGAGTATTTATATTATCACTACTTTTACTATAACAAGTTTATCATTTGTTTATAATAATTTAAGTTAATATAAAAGTTTGAATAATAAGCTACTTCTTCCACCACTCGCCTACTATCACAGGAAGTGTGTGTGTGTGTGTGTGTGTGTGTGTGTGTGTGTGTGTGTGTGTGTGTGTGTGTGCGTGCGTGCGTGCGTGCGTGCGTGCGTGCGTGCGTGCGTGCGTGAGTGTGTGCGTTGGTGCGCGCGTACGTTCGTGGGTGCATGCATGTGTGCGCGTTTATGGCTTTTTGAATCCATCCCAGCAATGGTGGAAAAAGTACTCACATTTTTTACTTATTAAGTATCAATACTCAATACTGCATAATATTTGCATCTCATATATGATGCCTAATTCTCCATATTCAAGATTTAAGATGGGGAACATATACAGTTGGAGGAGGGTACAGCATTGTGTAAACAGAGCTATGTTCTATATGGGAGAATAAAATGAGTGCAAGAATAATTGTCAGACAACACAGAGCTGCTGCTAATGTGTAGACTGAACGTCACTTTATGACTGAATGACAAAATAATAATTTCCATAACACATACAAATAATATAGTGTATTCAAAGCACAGCATATGTCACCCAACAAGGGCTCAAAATATGCAATACCCCTGAGACACCACAATCAGCAGTCAAGTCGTTTAGAAAATGAGTACAAAGTTTATTATAAGTTAAAATACATATAAATATTAGCAATGCACGGATAAGCAATAAGTACAGTCCCACTTAATATTATGCGCACAGGAATTTGGATATTATCCCCACTGTCTGTTCCACCCACTCTCTAACCCGCCCCCAATAATAGCAATACACTTCTATAATAAAATATGTCACAGCAAATCAAATACACACTTTAGGATCACTGCAATAAGCCTATGCAAATAGGATAACCTTAATTCAACAATAAAATCCAAACCACGCGTGTTGATCAGAAAGGGGGGAGGGCAGTAAGAGACAGGCTATGAAACTACAGTGAGAGTTATCCCACCCCTGTGAGCAGCCCCACTTAATTAAGCTACAGCTATACTGTTAGACTCACTAGTACTGTATAGCAAAACATCTTACAAAGCATAATCAAAATAAGAGTTAAAGAATCAAAAATAAATAATAACCAAATAAACTAAACCTAGAGTCCAAACTCACGGCCCCAGAGCCCAGTCCTCAATCTCTCCTCCAATCAAGGCTCAGCAGAGCCGACGTCACAGTCCTTTGTCCGATCGGGGCTCCGGACGAGGGGAAACCCCGTATGTAGCGTCGGTTGCCTAGCAACGAGTCACGGTGATCAGCGTGGGTCCCGCTGCTCGATTCAGAGCCGTGGTGCGTCTGTTGTGCCGTGGAAATCCAGGACCAGAACGTGGGCACGGCCGTAGGTGGAAAACAAGATGGGTCTCGTCTCAAGTGGACAACGTCCCTTTTCAAGCAGGGTTAATAGGCATATCAGCAGGGGGTTCGGTGTTGTCGGCGAACAGCGTGGTCAAGGTGGCGTGCAGCGTAATGGCGGGCGTCTGGGTAGTCAGCGGCGTGTCTCTCTCCCCCGCGCTGCCGGATAGTGCCTCCTTTATACTGCTGCCGTCCAATACAGGCGCGTCAGGTATCACCTCCGCCTGTTTCGCCGCCCTCTCATTACACCTGCAGCGGGAAAGGAGAAACAGAGCCAACACAGGCACTCGCCAGTATAACAGCCTCCCCTCCATCATAACTCAGTCCATAATGTACATTGTCCGTTTATCTCTATTAATTATCAAGTTCATGTCCACCGGTGACATAATTCCCCCCCACTTTGTCAGTGGTCGTCCCGACCACTAGAGTTGTCGGAACCGTAATGGGGGCATACCAAAGTTCACGCGGCGAGAACGGCGAAGGTCAGGTCCAAACGAGTGACCCTTCTTTACATTGTCTTGGCTCCTGCTTTGGTCCTCTTCAGGCTCTGGGTGGTGAATCGCATCTATCCCACCCAACAAACTAAGGGCACCGCTTAACCTCCCATTAGTGGAAACAAACCTCTCGTTACTGACCAACCTGCTAGGACCTGCTTGGGCGGGCTCAGAAGGACCGGGGTTATCTACCTGTTCAGGGGTAGGGGCCTCATCTAATGGGTGAATGGGCACTACCGTGACATCTGGGATAGGGGGCGCAGGAGGACCAGGGGCATCTACCCGTTCAGGGACAGGGGGCATAAGGGGCTCCTCTAATGGTGGAATGGGCGCTGTCCTGACATCAGGGACCAGAGGTATTGCTTCAGCCTCGACTTGGATGGATCCAGGAAGTGGACTCGAAGGTACGAACGGGAAATTGGGTACTGTGGCAGTGATGTTGGGTACAGGCAATGTGAGAAAGGGAAAGGTGGGGCCGTTGACTTCTCCTGGGGGCTCTTCAGGAGGGGTACGGAGTGCAGTTTCCTCTGGCCTGTTCCCAACTTCTGCAGGACATGGCCGCAGATTGTTGCGATGGAGGGTACGAGTGGGGCCCCCCCTTCCTTCGGGACGAACGATGTAAACAGGTTGCTCTGGACGTAGCTGGGCAACAATCACAAAGGGACTCGGAACCCAACGTGGGGCGAGCTTCCCCTGGGCCCGCCACCTGAAGTTCCTCACCAGGACCCGTTCACCTGGCAGTAAAGGGAGTGCTCGGGCCCTCTTGTTGTAGCGGGCTTGGTCCCAGGCCTGGCGTTGGGAGGCGTTGTTCCTCACCTTGGTATACGCAGCCGTCAAGCGGTCATGGTGACTCTGCACCCAACCCTCCAGGGAGTCCTTCTGTTGCGGGGGAGATACCTCATGAAGCATGTCGACAGGTAGTCTGGCATGTCGGCCGAACAAGACGTAGTGCGGGGTCATCCCTGTGGTCGCATGGGTCGAGTTGTTGTATGCTTGAACCAGGAAAGGAAGCCGCTGATGCCACAGGGGTTGGACTTCAGGCTCCAATGTGCTCAGCAGGCTGATTAAGGTCTTATTAAATCGTTCGCAAGTCCCATTCCCCTGGGGATGATAAGGCGTGGTCCGACTCTTCGTGCAGCCATAGAGGTCACAAAGCTGCCGCATCAGGATGGACTCAAAGGCAGGCCCCTGGTCTGTCACAAACCTCTCCGGACATCCGAAAGGTTGGATCAACGCTGCCCACAGGGCCTTCACCGTAGATGCCGCCGTCTGGTCTTTGGTTGGCACTGCAAGGGCGTAACGGGAGAACAAGTCAGTTATAACCAGTATGTATGGGTAAGTATCGGTAGGCCTGCCCAAGGACAAGTAGTCCAGACCCACCACCTCAAAGGGGTAACTGCTCTGCACAGACATCAAGGGGGCACGAGGCTCTGTCCCCGCCTTACTCACTACACACCTTGGACAGGCCGCAGTCCAACCCTGCACATCCTTCCCCATACCCGTCCAGAAGAACCGCCGGCGCAGGATGGACAGCACCTTCTCAGCACTGGAGTGACCGGCTGCTTGATGGTACTCCTTCCAGAGTGCATGCGTTCTGTCAGCAGGAACTATCAGCTGATGGGCCAGGGTCTTGGTATCGGGCTCCTCCCAAACCCGAACCAACAGACCCTCGCGTAGGTCCAAATGGTCCCACTCCTGTAACAGCTTACACAGGTAGGGAGATAAACATCGTCGGACATCTCGAGATGGTGGCTCATCTGCTTCCAGCCATTCACGGATGCGGCTCAACTCGGCATCCTGCTGCTGCCATGCTTGCCAGAGCGTTGTCTCCGGGGCGGTTGTGGTGATAGCAGGCTCCGGTCCCGATCCATCTACTGGGCCAGCCGGTACCTCAACCACCTGAGCCATTGCAGTAACAGTCTCTGGCAGTCTGGACAGCAGATCTGCGTTTTTGTTTGCGGTGCCAGGGCGGTACTTTATGTCGAAAGAGTAGTTGGCGAGTTGGGCAGCCCACCTCTGCTCGACCGCCCCTAGCCGGGCCGTGTTCAGGTGCACTAAAGGGTTATTGTCTGTGTAAATGGTAAACTGTGCCCCCCACAGGTAGTCTTTGAATTTCTCAGTCACTGCCCAATTGAGGGCCAGCAACTCCAACTTGAAGGAGCTATAGTTCTGGTCGTTGCGTTCGGCTGGGTTGAGGCTGCGGCTGGCATAGGCGATGACCCTCTCTCTCCCTTCCTGCACCTGGGATAGCACTGCACCCAAGCCCTCCAAGCTGGCATCGGTATAGACCTTGAAGGGCTGGGCGAAGTCGGCAAAGGCCAGGATGGGGGCACTCAGGAGGGCCTGCTTCAGCTGCTCGAAGGCCCCCTGACAGTCTGGAGTCCAGTTCACAGGGGCGGACGGGCGGCCAGTCACCCCTTGTAGCAGATGATTCAGCGGGGCCGCAATCCGGGAAAAGGCCTTGATGTATCTCCTATAGTATCCTACGAATCCGAGATACGAACGGACCTGCTTCACTGTGGTCGGGACCGGCCAGTTGGCGACAGCCTGGGTCTTCTCCGGGTCTGTAGAAACCCCCTCGGCACTGACCACGTGTCCAAGGTAGGTCACCCGGCGTCTGAAGAGCTTGCATTTAGCTGGTTGTAGTTTTAGGCCGTGGTCCTGTAGGCGCTGGAACACTTGCTCTAGGTGCTTGAGGTGGCTCTGGAAATCAGGAGAGTACACGATTACGTCGTCTAAGTAGATGAGCAGATGGTCATGTACCTGTCCTCCCAAACAGCGTTGCATGAGGCGCTGGAAGGTGGCGGGCGCATTACACAATCCAAAGGGCATCCTCTCAAACTGGTAGAGCCCCAACGGAGTTGTGAAAGCAGTCTTTTCTTTATCCTCCGGAGCCACCTCCACCTGCCAATATCCACTGGCCAGATCAAGGGTGCTGTACCAGGCCGCCTGCGTCAAACTGGTAAGGGATTCTTCGATCCTAGGTAAGGGGAAAGCATCTTTATGAGTGACAGAATTCAATTTGCGATAATCGACACAGAAACGCCAGGAGCCGTCTTTCTTGCGTACCAGCACCACCGGTGCAGCCCAGGGACTAGAGCTCTCCTTGATCACCTTACCATCAATCATCCCCTGCAGTAGCACCCGCAGCTCAGAGTACAGTTTAGGGGGGACTGGCCGGTACCGCTCTCGGATAGGGGGTGCCTCGGCAGTTGGAATCTGATGATGGACTGCGGCAGTGTGGCCAAAGTCCTCCTCGTGGCTGGCAAAGACATGCGTCCACTGACCTATTAGAGCGGTGAGCTGTTGTTGTTGCTCCGCAGCAAGCCCGTCTCCCTCCAACTTCAAGGCTGGGTGATCAGCGACGGGTGCATGGGTCACGTGTCGGACATCCACCTCCAGCACCCCAGGCTCTGTGTCGTCGATCACCAGCTCCTTCGCTCCATGGACCTCTAGAGGGTCGATTCTCGACACTACAGCCAGTGCTTGTCTCTGTGGGAGGTGCAAAGAGGAGGGGTTAGGGTTACAGATTCGAAGAGGCACTTTACCTCCACGGGCCCAGCTCAAGGTTCTGGCAACCCGCCAGCTGCGCTCTTCCATGCCCTGGCCGTCAGGGAGGTCCTCCACCAGCACGGGGCAGTCTTCTCCAGCCAGGGCCTGAGGTACGTAGGCCCAGACGATCATCTCGGACTCCGGTGGCACCAATATTGGTGCTTGTCGCTCCAGCTTAGCCACGCCTTGGGCCATCTCTTGGGTGGGAGTGACCTGTGTTCGTCGGCAGATGGTGAACGCCTTTTCCCACGCCTTCCTGGCAGCTGGGGAGAAGAGTGACTTAAAGGCGGCCTGCCCTGGATGGCCTTGCTTGAAAAGGGCCTCCCAGCACTCGGACATCACGTTCATGCCCAGTAGTCCATAGTCAGTGCTCATGCAGTCATCTTTAACAATCACAATGCCACGACCCGGCACCTCTATCCCTCCGATAGTAAAGTCCAAGACTGCATACCCTACATAAGGGATCTGTAGGCCGTTAGCCGCTCTAAGAGTCAACCAGGAAAGGTCTTCGGCTCCCAGCATCACGGCATCGCCAAAGCATCGCTCAAACAGGGACTGGCTGAATAGAGTCACTTGAGAGCCAGTGTCCAGAACACAAGGGACCCTCTCCCCACGTATAAGGACCTCGACCTCTGGACAGCGGCCTACCATAATGGACTGTTCTAGGGTCTCGGAGGGTGTTCCCATTCCAGTCACTCGCCCTGCAGTGACCGGAGGGGCCGAAAACCCTGGGTGGATGTTGGCCTGCGGGGGCAGTACCGCTGTACGTGTCCGGCTTCCCCACAGTCCCGGCAGATAGGACGGCCTTGGTCATCCCACTGGTAGTCTCGTGGCTCCTGGGTGTCGGGACGTCTGCGTCGATTAGACGGTGGTGCAGCAGCTGGCCTGCCCCACTGAGATGTTGTTGGCACGGGGTCTGGTTGGGAGCTGGAAAACTGATCCCGAATCTCGGCAACGATGCTCTTTCCCAGCAGGGTCACCTGGTCATGTATCTCCTGTTTCAGCTCAGCCCGGAGGGACTCTTTTAGCTGCTGCAAGCCAAGTTGGGACTGTGTTTCCGGTACCGAAGGCTGTGGTGTAGCTCGAGCTTGGCAGGCCATAGCCTCGCCCCCTTGGGCCTTCCCTTCCTTTTCCAGAGACTTGGCCTCTCTGCAGACAGCGTCGAAGGTCAGGTTTGAGGTTCGCCTCAGGTGGCGCTGTAACTCCTGCTTCAATGGCCCTTCCTTAAGTCCCCTGGAGAACTGTGACCGCAGTACTCCATCTTCAGGTCCAGCATGGTCCGGATCGCTCATCTGCCACCTATAGAAACACTCACGAAGGCGAAGGATGAAGTCATCAACTCCCTCTCCGACTGCCTGCTTACAATCGAAATACTCCTCCCGGAGAGTTTCTACTGAACGGTGGTCTCCATACTTTTTACTTAGGGCCTGCAAGATATGGTCAGAGTCTCTATCAGCATGGGGGAGCAGCATGGCCTCTCTATGGGCACTGCCATCTAGGGTACTCAACAAGAAGTCTACTTTCTGTTGGGAGTTCAGCATTTGAGCCCGTAGGAAAGATTCAACCTGAGCCCGCCACTGGCTAAACTTAACCGCCCCTCCCCCCCCGCTGAATTTGGGAACCCAGGAAGCCCCCATAAACCAAGGCATCATAAATGCATTCATGCCTGTAGTACGTATTGGTTCTATTGAATCATTAGATAAGTTTAGAGGCTCTTCTCTATTTTCTGGGGGCTGCTCGTCAACCATACTGTTGTGGGTGTCAGGGGTCCTGCTCGACAACGCCAATTTTGTGTCACCCAACAAGGGCTCAAAATATGCAATACCCCTGAGACACCACAATCAGCAGTCAAGTCGTTTAGAAAATGAGTACAAAGTTTATTATAAGTTAAAATACATATAAATATTAGCAATGCACGGATAAGCAATAAGTACAGTCCCACTTAATATTATGCGCACAGGAATTTGGATATTATCCCCACTGTCTGTTCCACCCACTCTCTAACCCGCCCCCAATAATAGCAATACACTTCTATAATAAAATATGTCACAGCAAATCAAATACACACTTTAGGATCACTGCAATAAGCCTATGCAAATAGGATAACCTTAATTCAACAATAAAATCCAAACCACGCGTGTTGATCAGAAAGGGGGGAGGGCAGTAAGAGACAGGCTATGAAACTACAGTGAGAGTTATCCCACCCCTGTGAGCAGCCCCACTTAATTAAGCTACAGCTATACTGTTAGACTCACTAGTACTGTATAGCAAAACATCTTACAAAGCATAATCAAAATAAGAGTTAAAGAATCAAAAATAAATAATAACCAAATAAACTAAACCTAGAGTCCAAACTCACGGCCCCAGAGCCCAGTCCTCAATCTCTCCTCCAATCAAGGCTCAGCAGAGCCGACGTCACAGTCCTTTGTCCGATCGGGGCTCCGGACGAGGGGAAACCCCGTATGTAGCGTCGGTTGCCTAGCAACGAGTCACGGTGATCAGCGTGGGTCCCGCTGCTCGATTCAGAGCCGTGGTGCGTCTGTTGTGCCGTGGAAATCCAGGACCAGAACGTGGGCACGGCCGTAGGTGGAAAACAAGATGGGTCTCGTCTCAAGTGGACAACGTCCCTTTTCAAGCAGGGTTAATAGGCATATCAGCAGGGGGTTCGGTGTTGTCGGCGAACAGCGTGGTCAAGGTGGCGTGCAGCGTAATGGCGGGCGTCTGGGTAGTCAGCGGCGTGTCTCTCTCCCCCGCGCTGCCGGATAGTGCCTCCTTTATACTGCTGCCGTCCAATACAGGCGCGTCAGGTATCACCTCCGCCTGTTTCGCCGCCCTCTCATTACACCTGCAGCGGGAAAGGAGAAACAGAGCCAACACAGGCACTCGCCAGTATAACAGCCTCCCCTCCATCATAACTCAGTCCATAATGTACATTGTCCGTTTATCTCTATTAATTATCAAGTTCATGTCCACCGGTGACACATACAATCAATAAAGGCATTACCATTATAACTATAACTTGTCTTATATATCAGACTTTTATACTTCATGTGATTATTCACAAAACCCCTAGGAGAGGTCATACTCTGCTATGGGGATGGATGATGGTGCTGATGATGGCTGCTAGCCTTAGGAATGTGATTGATGTTGTTGATGGCCAGTGTCTCTGTGTTTCTCTGCATATATAGCTGCATTCTATATACAGTTTTAACTTTAAAGGGAGATCCATCTCAATGACTGTGCTTGAATAAGGTGGTATTCTCACACTTAATTGGAGGCGGAGGTGGGGCACTGTTTTAGTTTATTTGATCAACTCACAGTACAAGCATACATGTATACAAGTCTTACATCCACCAGTGTTTGAGGTGATCAAAAGGAAATAGGCTAAAAACTTATCATAGCCTATCCTTCCTTAAACATGATTAAGGACACGGTCTTTCTGTGCGGCATCCAAGAGCATCTTGGATGCATCTTGGAGCATCTTGGATGCATCTTGGATACATCTTGGAGCATCTTGGATGCCGCACAGAGTCTGTGCAGCACCGTTTAAAAAAAGAAAAAAGACGCACTGTAAACTGTTCTGTAAACGTCCTCTGGGTGGCTCCCTTTAGCTTCCATTAGCCTCCATTAGCTTTGTAACGAGTGCAACAAAAACACCAACACAGTCCCACACCAATACAGTCTTGAAGCTAAAGCATTCATAGAAACTTATTATAACATGGCAACTTTGCACTTTACCTGAAAAGGGGAGAATAAAGTGAGTGCAAGAATAATTGTCAGACAACACAGATTGAGGATCGTCAGGCTGAACCAATTGATAATAGACACACTGTAAGGATTTAGAGCTGAGGTAAGGAGGTGTCTAATGGCTGTGCTTGAAAGCCTTATCACATCAAGAAGACAATAGGGCTTGAGGTAAGGAGGTGTCTATCTCAATGGCTGTGCTTGCTTGAAAGCCGTTGGGCTTGTTTGACAGACAAATAATAATTGTTTGGTAAATCAATGTACATATTATTATTATTATTATTATTATTATGTCTCTCTCTCTCTCTCTCTCTCTCTCTCTCTCTCTCTCTCTCTCTCTCTCTCTCTCTCTCTCTCTCTCGCGGTCCGGGTCGAATTTGGGTCGAATTGTCGGGTCCAAGCGGGTCGAATTGTCCCGGGTCGAGACGTCTGGTGACCCTTTAAATTGCCTGAAACGTACTCCTAACAGGTTTTTGGGGGAACATTTTTTTTTTTCGTTTCGGTAGTGACACCATTGTGTCACTACCGAAACGGAAAGTCCAGAGCTCGATGAATGCTAGGGGCCATAAAAAAAGTCACTACCAATCAACTTTAAATTGCCTGAAACGTACTCCTAACAGGTTTTTGGGGGAACATTTTTTTTTTCGTTTCGGTAGTGACACCATACCGAAACGGAAAAAAAAATTACTAAGTCCAGAGCTCGATGAATGTTAGGGACCAAAAAAAAAGTCGCTACCAATCAACTTTAAATTGCCTGAAACGTACTCCTAACAGGTTTTTGGGGGAACATTTTTTTTTTCGTTTCGGTAGTGACACCATACCGAAACGGAAAAAAGAATTACAAAGTCCAGAGCTCGATGAATGTTAGGGACCAAAAAAAAAGTCACTACCAATCAACTTTAAATTGCCTGAAACGTACTCCTAACAGGTTTTTGGGGGAACAATTTTTTTTTCGTTTCGGTAGTGACACCATTGTGTCACTACCGAAACGGACAAAAAATTACTAAGTCCAGAGCTCGATGAATGTTAGGGACCAAAGAAAACCTTTATAACTACGGTTACAAATCATCTATAAAGGTATTAGTAACTATTCATGAATAAGCCATGTATAATACATCTGTAAATGATTATTAAATCATTTGTAACTGATGTTACATAATATATACAAGCTATTGGTAGCTTGTTCATGTTTAACATACTGTATGCTTTGTTAAACATTCCTAAAGTATCTATAAATCCTTAGTACATGTTATTATGTGCCCTATAGTAAAGTGAAGACAGTTCATCATTTACAACTGTCTGTTAATGTGTTTGTTCATGTTTAACATGCTTTGTAAAACATTCCTAAAATATCTATAAATCCTTTGTACATGTTATTATGTGCCCTACAGTAAAGTGAAGACAGTTCATCATTTATGACTGTCTGTTAATGTGGACTTTCTCCTTACCTGTTGCAAACTACCTGGCTTTCATGAATGCAGACACCAAACAATTACTAGAATTATCATTCATGTTAAGCAAATGATGCGTAAGACATTCGTAAAGAGTATGTAAACCATTTGCAGACGTTATCATGAGCCTGAGCCTAGTTGCTTCTTTTGGGCTTGTTTTCATAGACCTGTCCGCTTGTTTCTTTTGCAAAATCTGGCAACACACTGATTACCTGCATTACACCTGCAGTAGCCTACTAGGGAGGAAGTGAACAGTGATGCAGTTGCAGACTGGACAGAAATATGTCTAATTCATGTTTTATGTGTTTTAACTGTCTTGTTGCAGGTGATCGAGGTAACATAAAATGGCTAATCTTACACACATGAAGTAGCATTATGACTAGGGGGTATTTTGATGGTGGCTGTTTGTATCCACAATGTTTGTTTTGATGTGTAGGCTAGTAATGTCCTCCATGCTTAGCAGTTTAGCTTAGCAGCTAAAGCTAACTTGGGAGGTGGTGACTGCAGAGGCTCCAAGCTGCTGTGATTCTGTTGTGATTAATTTCTTTGTTTAAATGTCAGTGTGTGTGCTGTGGCCAAGAGTTGCTACATTTTATATCTTAATAAATTGTTGTATACTTGTATACTATATAACGTTACTTTTGCCACTTTTTGATGTCACATGTTTTACTAATCACTGTTAAACATGAAATAATAATGCATAGTCTTCACTTTACAACAAGGCCCATGATAACGTTAGCAAATGGTCAACACACTCTTTACGAATGTCTTACGAATCATATATTAAACATGAAAGATAATTCTAGTAATTGTTTGGCATCTGCATTCATGAAAGCCAGGTAGTTTGCAACAGGTAAGGAGAAAGTCACATTAACAGACAGTTGTAAATGATGAACTGTCTTCACTTTACTATAGGGCACATAATAACATGTACTAAGGATTTATAGATATTTTAGGAATGTTTTACAAAGCATATGTTAAACATGAACAAACACATTAACAGACAGTTGTAAATGATGAACTGTCTTCACTTTACTATAGGGCACATAATAACATGTATTAAGGATTTATAGATACTTTAGGAATGTTTAACAAAGCATATGTTAAACATGAACAAGCTACCAATAGCTTGTATATATTATGTAACATCAGTTACAAATGATGTAATAATCATTTACAGATGTATTATACATGTCTTATTCATGAATAGTCATAAAATACCTTTATAGATGATTTGTAACCGTAGTTATAAAGGTTTTAGTTTCTTCGGATTTTTTCGGATTTAACTTTTGTTTCGGTGGTGACCAACTTTCGTTTCGGTAGTTTGATTACAAAATGTAAGTTGTGTAAAAAATAATCTGACTAAGTTGTTATTTGTTTGTTTAAGTCAGGCTATACTCTACTCAGAGTCATAAGTTTACAAAATGTACTGAAGTACAGTGAACGTCTGTGTGGTTTGTCTTCATCACTGAAAATAACGTACATGTAAACTGATATAAAACTGCTGTCATGTGCAGTTGGGGTGAAGAAACACAACCATTTCACTCCTAATAATACCTATTTAATTTGACATCCTGACTTGCTGCTGTAGCTGAGGCTTGAACCTGTTACCTGCGGCTCACTAGTCAGTGACTCTATCCATTCACCTACAGCTGTTTCCTTGGAATCTGTGGTTCTGAAACTTTTTGTTGTCAACCCCCCAAATTGACATGTATTTGGGCAGTGGACCCCAATGTGAAAAGATGTAGTGTCAGGGCCCCCCATGAAAAAGATTTATATTTATGCTGTAACACATTTTTTTTAAAGTTATTTGTCTTGTTTGTTGTTCAAGTCAAAGCACCAGGAAGGCTATATTTGTCAGCCTTCTGTTAGCTCAATGGGTTGAGACGCAGTATTCATGATCCAGAGGCCATGAGTTCAAATCCCATTGATGTCTTTCCTATGATTCTTTCCTTTGCAGACTGGCTTCCAGAAGATCAACTGAAAACTACCAGGAAGGCTATATTTGTCATCCAACTGTTAGCTCAATGGGTTGAGATGCAGTATACATGATCCAGAGGCCATGAGTTCAAATCCCATTGATGTCTTTCCTATGATTCTTTCCTTTGCAGACTGGCTTCCAGAAGATCAAGTGAAAACTACCAGGAAGGCTGTACTTGTCAGCCATCTGTTAGCTCAATGGGTTGAGACGCAGTATTCATGATCCAGAAGCCATGAGTTCAAATCCCATTGATGTCTTTCCTATGATTCTTTCCTTTGCAGACTGGCTTCCAGAAGATCAACTGAAAACTACCAGGAAGGCTATATTTGTCATCCAACTGTTAGCTCAATGGGTTGAGACGCAGTATACATGATCCAGAGGCCATGAGTTCAAATCCCATTGATGTCTTTCCTATGATTCTTTCCTTTGCAGACTGGCTTCCAGAAGATCAACTGAAAACTACCAGGAAGGCTGTACTTGTCAGCCATTTGTTAGCTCAATGGGTTGAGACGCAGTATTCATGATCCAGAGGCCATGAGTTCAAATCCCATTGATGTCTTTCCTTTGCAGACTGGTTTCCAGAAGATCGAATGAAAAGTACCAGGAAGGCTGTACTTGTCAGCCATCTGTTAGCTCAATGGGTTGAGACGCAGTATACATGATCCAGAGGCCATGAGTTCAAATCCCACTGGTGTCTTTACTGTGATGCTTTCCTTTGCAGACTAACTTCTAGAAAAACAAGTTAAAACCACCAGGAAACCTTTAACTCTCAGCCAACAGCATAGCTCAACTGGTAGAGCGTCTGTCCAATAACATGACTTGACTTGACTTGAGTGGGTTCAATTCCCACTCGAGTCAAGTGTCCCCGGTAACTTGGGGCAACGGATAAATTGACTGATATCCTTAGTGATGCTTCCCTTTGCAGACTAACTTCTAGAAAAACAAGTTAAAACCACCAGGAAACCTGTAACTCTCAGCCTACAGCATAGCTCAACTGGTAGAGCGTCTGTCCAATAACATGACTTGACTTGACTTGAGTGGGTTCGATTCCCACTCGAGTCAAGTGTCCCCGGTATCTTGGGCCAACGGATAAATTGACTGATATCCTTAGTGATGCTTCCCTTTGCAGACTAACTTCTAGAAAACCAGTTAAAACCACCAGGAAACCTGTAACTCTCAGCCAACAGCATAGCTCGACTGGTAGAGCGTCTGTCCAATAACATGACTTGACTTGACTTGACTTGACTTGACTTGACTTGAGTGGGTTCGATTCCCACTCGAGTCAAGTGTCCCCGGTATCTTGGGCCAACGGATAAATTGACTGATATCCTTAGTGATGCTTCCCTTTGCAGACTAACTTCTAGAAAACAAGTTAAAACCACCAGGAAACTTGTAACTCTCAGCCAACAGCATAGCTCGACTGGTAGAGCGTCTGTCCAATAACATGACTTGACTTGACTTGACTTGACTTGAGTGGGTTCGATTCCCACTCGAGTCAAGTGTCCCCGGTATCTTGGGCCAACGGATAAATTGACTGATATCCTTAGTGATGCTTCCCTTTGCAGACTAACTTCTAGAAAACAAGTTAAAACCACCAGGAAACTTGTAACTCTCAGCCAACAGCATAGCTCGACTGGTAGAGCGTCTGTCCAATAACATGACTTGACTTGACTTGACTTGACTTGAGTGGGTTCGATTCCCACTCGAGTCAAGTGTCCCCGGTATCTTGGGCCAACGGATAAATTGACTGATATCCTTAGTGATGCTTCCCTTTGCAGACTAACTTCTAGAAAACAAGTTAAAACCACCAGGAAACTTGTAACTCTCAGCCAACAGCATAGCTCGACTGGTAGAGCGTCTGTCCAATAACATGACTTGACTTGACTTGAGTGGGTTCGATTCCCACTCGAGTCAAGTGTCCCAGGTAACTTGGGGCAACGGATAAATTGACTGATATCCTTAGTGATGCTTCCCTATGCAGACTAACTTCTAGAAAAACAAGTTAAAACCACCAGGAAACCTGTAACTCTCAGCCCATGTTATTGGACAGACGCTCTACCAGTTGAGCTATGCTGTTGGCTGAGAGTTACAGGTTTCCTGGTGGTTTTAACTTGTTTTTCTAGAAGTTAGTCTGCAAAGGAAAGCATCACAGTAAAGACACCAGTGGGATTTGAAATCATGGCCTCTGGATCATGTATACTGCGTCTCAACCCATTGAGCTAACAGATGGCTGACAAGTACAGTCTTCCTGGTACTTTTCAGTTGATCTTCTGGAAGCCAGTCTGCAAAGGAAAGAATCATAGGAAAGACATCAATGGGATTTGAACTCATGGCTCATGGATCATGAATACTGCGTCTCAACCCATTGAGCTAACAGATGGCTGACAAGTACAGCCTTCCTGGTAGTTTTCAGTTGATCTTCTGGAAGCCAGTCTGCAAAGGAAAGAATCATAGGAAAGACATCAATGGGATTTGAACTCATGGCCTCTGGATCATGTATACTGCGTCTCAACCCATTGAGCTAACAGTCGGATGACAAATATAGCCTTCCTGGTAGTTTTCAGTTGATCTTCTGGAAGCCAGTCTGCAAAGGAAAGAATCATAGGAAAGGCATCAATGGGATTTGAACTCATGGCTTCTGGATCATGAATACTGCGTCTCAACCCATTGAGCTAACAGATGGCTGACAAGTACAGCCTTCCTGGTAGTTATCACTTGATCTTCTGGAAGCCAGTCTGCAAAGGAAAGAATCACAGGAAAGACATCAATGGGATTTGAACTCATGGCCTCTGGATCATGTATACTGCGTCTCAACCCATTGAGCTAACAGATGGCTGACAAGTACAGCCTTCCTGGTGCATTGACTTGAACAACAAACAAGACAAATAACTTTAAAAAAAATGTGTTACAGCATAAATATAAATCTTTTTCATGGGGGGCCCTGACACTACATCTTTTCACATTGGGGTCCACTGCCCAAATACATGTCAATTTGGGGGGTTGGTTGACAACAAAAAGTTTCAGAACCACAGATTCCAAGGAAACAGCTGTAGGTGAATGGATAGAGTCACTGACTAGTGAGCCGCGGGTAACAGGTTCAAGCCTCAGCTACAGCAGCAAGTCAGGATGTCAAATCAAATAGGTATTATTAGGAGTGAAATGGTTGTGTTTCTTCACCCCAACTGCACATGACAGCAGTTTTATATCAGTTACATGTACGTTATTTTCAGTGATGAAGACAAACCGCACAGACGTTCACTGTACTTTAGTACATTTTGTAAACTTATGACTCTGAGTAGAGTATAGCCTGACTTAAACAAACAAATAACAACTTAGTATAGTCAGATTATTTTTTACACAACTTACATTTTGTAATCAAACTACCGAAACGAAAGTTGGTCACCACCGAAACGAAAGTTAAATCCGAAAAAATCAGAAGAAACTAAAACCTTTATAACTACGGTTACAAATCATCTATAAAGGTATTTTATGACTATTCATGAATAAGACATGTATAATACATCTGTAAATGATTATTACATCATTTGTAACTGATGTTACATAATATATACAAACTATTGGTAGCTTGTTCATGTTTAACATATGCTTTGTAAAACATTCCTAAAATATCTATAAATCCTTAGTACATGTTATTATGTGCCCTATAGTAAAGTGAAGACAGTTCATCATTTACAACTGTCTGTTAATGTGACTTTCTCCTTACCTGTTGCAAACTACCTGGCTTTCATGAATGCAGATGCCAAACAATTACTAGAATTATCTTTCATGTTTAATATATGATTCGTCAGACATTCGTAAAGAGTGTGTTGACCATTTGCTAACGTTATCATGGGCCTTGTTGTAAAGTGAAGACAGTGATTAGTAAAACATGTGACATCAAAAAGTGGCAAAAGTAACGTTATATAGTATACAAGTATACAACAATTTATTAAGATAAAATGTAGCAACTTTTGGCCACAGCACACACACTGACATTTAAACAAAGAAATTAATCACAACAGAATCACAGAGTAGCAGCTTGGAGCCTCTGCAGTCACCACCTCCCAGTGCAAGTTAGCTTTAGCTGCTAAGCTAAACTGCTAAGCATGGAGGACATTACTAGCCTACACATCAAAACAAACATTGTGGATACAAACAGCCACCATCAAAATACCCCCTAGTCATAATGCTACTTCTTGTGTGTAATATTAGCCATTTTATGTTACCTCGATCACCTGCAACAAGACAGTTAAAACACATAAAACATGAATTAGACGGGTGCAATACGTTAGTCCGACAGCGCATTCCTCCGACAGCGCAGTGCTCCGACATTAAACAGTAAACCCGAACCAAACCCGCACCCTAACCCTAACCGCACGCGGATGCCACATAGTCGGAGAAAAGGTCTGTCGGATTAACGCATGCCTCCCCTGGAACCCGCCTGGGAGCATGAATGACTGGTTGTGCATCATCTTTTAGTTGGATCTTGTAGGTGTATGGTAAGACACCAAACCCTCGGAATACATCTGTATATTGATCCACAATTGTGTCTACGTTTTTCTGTGCATTTGTTTTGATGCTATACATCCTCTTCACTAGACCCAATAGTTCACATGCTTCATCTCCCAACAGTGAGTCATGTCCATCTGGAACTATTACAAACATGAGGTGATGCTCTTTGCCTTTAACTCTCACCTTCAGTCTGCACATTCCTCTTGTGGAGATGGGTTGTCCATTGTAGGCCTTGAGTGGAATTGGATTAGGACGAATATGTGGCTTCACTTTCATGTCCCTGATGTGAAGTTCATTTATCATGTTAGCCTTTGCTCCTGTATCCAGTTTGAAAGCAATAACAGCTCCATTTATGTGCAATGGCTCGGTCCACTTGTCCTGCCCCACTCGATTCACACTTGTCTGTTTGGTCTCTTCAGACATGTTGTCCACATCCTGTGTCACCATGCCCACAAAGAAGGAATCACACAGGTAATTTTCCTCCACTGTGTGTACACGTTCCCCTCTGCCTGGTTTTCCCTTGGAAAAGCACTGTTTGGAAAAGTGATTCTGTCCTTGACATTTGTGACACATTTTTCCATATGCTGGGCATTGTTTTGGTGCATGACGCCCACCACATCTTTTGCAATTAAAAGTCTCTGATTTAATTCACTGATTGAACTGCCTCGGAACTTTGTACGTCTTCTGTGACACCATGGCGATTGCTGCGCCATCTTTAGCGTCTCCAGCGAATGTTTTCGCATGCTGCATGGCTATTTCACTGGCGTGGCTTATTTTCACAGCCGATACAAGGGTTAGCTCTGTCTCTCTAAGCAACCTCTCTCTCAGTTTTGAATCTTGTATGCCAAACACAAGCTGATCACGGATCATAGAATCCTGCACAACTCCAAAGTTGCACGTTCTAGCTTTTAGCTTTAAGTCCGTTAGAAACACATCAAAACTTTCAGCTGGCTGTTGCATTCTCGAGCGAAACACATACCGTTCAAAGGTTTCATTCTTCTTTGGTGAACAGTGTTCATCAAACTTCTTGACAACCTCGTCAAACTTGTCTTTGTCTTCCGCGTCGGCGAACACAAATATGTTGTATACTTCCACGGCTTGTCCCGCAACGGTCAGAAGCAGTGCAATCCTCCGTGTATACGCCTTTGTATCCAGTCCTACAGCCATCAGGTACAGCATGAAACGCTGTTTGAAACATTACCAGTCCAATTCACAGCGTCACTTTCCATCTTGACGACTCGTGAACACTCCTGGTACCATGTAATGTTTCTATCTATCAATGATGAAACATAGATTCATTCAAGTTCATTTATTTAAGACTGGCAGTTGGCAGCACAAAGCATTCATCATGTCTCTTATATATACTAGTTCTGAAAATGTTTGTAGGCGTGGCCTATATATAGCATGGTATGCTGGCAGGGTAAAAGGCATAGATGGTAGTAATGATGCCATCTAGTGGTTATTATAAGTCATATCAACACGGACATGGGTCCTTCAAGACATAGGGGCTCTGACTGGAAGGCTCTGTCTTCTGATATGACATTCTATAAAAAGTACACATGTGACATCATTATATGGGAGCGCCAATGGAAGGGGGAAGGCTGCTTCCGTACCCACTCCTCAGCGTGGCAGCGTTTTTCCTTTTTAGTATTTTTAAGCCTTTTCTTTTTTTCCTACACCGTCGGGTGTCTAAGGAGTTATGACAGACAAGCACTTCTGGACATCAGCACAGCGATCGTACACAGAATTCCGGACTTTTTCACAGAAAACCCTCCACCCAGCTGGGTGGTGGGAGATCTTCCCTTTGTCTCGGCAGGGATCATAGCGTGGAAACGGCGAAAGAGGCGAGCGCGTCCTGGCCGTCTGGGTACAAGAGCGGGCCTTCGAAAATGTTCAAAAAATAGCAGATGTCCAAGCTCACAGCGCGGCACGATAAACATATAAATGGATAAAGTGGTTAAGATGTTTATGATGCTACCTTAACTACTTTAGCTGGGAACCCCCTAAAACCCCCCCAAGGACCCCTGGGGGTCCCCGGACCCCACTTTGAGACAGGCTAAGAGCTTGTAGCTGCGTTTGGAACCGTATCCATCACACTGTCAGAGCTGGTGTGTGGACTTCACGTCTGATAAACCATTACGATACCAGTGGTCCTCAAACTTTTACATTTCAAGGACCACCATAACGGTCCATTTGGTTCCATTTGTACACTAAAGAGTTAGACCTGTAATGGTCCATTTGGTCGTCAACAATTATAATGATAATGAAGGATCCCAACCCTACACAATGAAAACAAACCATGTAAGGGTAAATACAACATTATGAACATAAAGATAAAATAAACCACATAAGGGGAAATACAACACTATGAACAAAGAATTAAACAAACCATGTAAGGGTAAAAACACAATGAACATAAAGAATAAAACATAAAACCATAAAGGGTAAATACAACACTATGAAGATAAATAAAACAGACCATATAAAATGGTAAATACAACACTATGAGTAGGGCACTGCAGGGAATTGAACCCCATCCCGGTAAACCAGGAGAACCACACCAGAGCCTTTGTTTTTATGTTGTTATTTACAAATCACATGGTAACATTCACTCATTTACATTTCAACAGTAAAGTCACTTCACAATTTTCAATGTAGATATTCATCTATACTCTTTGTCCAGAGTGACTCACAATAAACAAGGTAAACACATACATAGAAAACAGAGACAGTGTAGTGTCTCAGTAAACTAGGATCACAGGTAAACCAAGAACCTAGCATCAGTCTAAACGGTATAATAAATTAATAATCTGTACATAGAAACTATAGGATGCCGGGTCAACAAATGAACCCAGCATCTGAGGTATTTTTTACTTTACTGGAGTATTTTCAATGTTCAGTACTTTTACTTATACTCCACCACACCTCAGAGGCAAATATTGTACTTTTACTCCACTACAATTATTTGAAACCTTTAGTTACTTTGTAGATTTTGATTATTACTACAAAACATACAAACATTAACCCTATTTAAACTTTGGCCATTTGAAAATAGCAGATCTACAAGCTCAAAATGCATCTAAGTGCTACAGGATGAGGTGGAGTCTGAAGATGAGTCTCTTCACATTACAACAATGATGAGCTACGCTGTTGGTCACAGAATTCCTGAAGCAGCACAGCTGTACAGTTACAGATAATGAGCCTATTGAGATCAGATACGGTAATGTTTAGTGATATAGCGCCTTTATAAAAAAAGAAGAAAGCAATAAATAAACAAATAAATACAATTAAAAAAAACATCACATTTAAATACAGTAAATGGAAGTTAAAACAAAAGATACATTACAACTGAAATATTTTTTGTGCAAATATTACATAATTTCCAATGATATTATCCATCAAAGACTAATGCTATTATGTAATTTTGACAAGCCTATGAAGTCATGACGACCAAGAAGAAAACAGGAAAACAATAACCCAAAATACATGTCAATAATTAACATTACAACAATAAAAAAAGGAGAAAAACTAAAACAAAATACAGATAAGATACAATAAACTAACAGATATTAAAATTAATATTTGCACAAAAAACCCTCCCTCATCTATCCCGTCACAGTTCATCCATTTACCAATTTAGTTTATCCACTTAACAAGGCTGCCATGTTAAAGGACAAGTCCGGACTAGAATAACAGCCTTTTTTCCTACTTTTATTGATCCCAAATGACTGGCCATGGAAAATTCATGAACAGGCCATAAATAGGTAGCCATGTTTACACTCCACACAAACCTTTAGGAAAACTCCTTAGACAGAGACTAAGAAAATATATTTGCATTTTATTTGTTCATGCTCATAAAGTTCTCCAAGAGCTAAGTGAAAAATGCAGCAGCAAACTTTTGGGTCAAAGGACCATCGTCAGTGCATCGCCTACTGACCGCCGTGAATAATGAAGCTTTACCCGCAAATGACAACACATAAATCCACATCACATACAGCGCCTATGGTCATATGTGATGTGGACTGACGTGATGAAGACTTACCTGCACATGACTGAAGTGACGTGAAATGATAAGACGAGACGCAAATCAAATTACGCAAAATTAAACAACGTAAATCCACATCACATACTACACCAGACATACACTATGGTCATATGTGATGTGGACTGACGTAATGAAGCTTTAACCGCAAATGATTAGATCTGATGATATAGCACTGACGATGGTCCTATGACCTAAATGTTTGCTGCTGCACTTTTCACTTTGATCCCTTGGAGCACTTTATGATCATGAAACGAATAAAATAAAAATAGCTTTGTCTCCGTCTAAGGAGTTTGTGGAGGGAGTCTTTTTTTCTGCCAGTTTTGCTTTGTTTTTGAGACCAGCTACAGTAAGTAAAATTGTAATGTATTAAATACATTTGAAAATGACATTGGTTTGTTCTGAATGGAGCAGATATGACATATTGGAATATTGTTGATGTCCAAAAAACATTATAAAAAGTAAATAGCCGATCTACAAGATCAATGTCACAAAATAAAAACATTCAAAATAATGTAATTTAAGAAAATGCTAAATAAGAAATTCCATAAAGAAAAGAAAATAATGAAAATCTACAAGAGTGAAGATCTACAAGCTCAAACTAATTTCATAAAATAAATTAAAAAGAAAAGCAATTCCATAAAGTAGGGGAATCATTTGTTTAACATACAACTTACATTTAGTTGAAATTTAAACCAGTGGTCCTCCTCCTAAATATTTGGCAAAAACATTAAGATTTAATATAAAAAAGTTATACTAAATTAATTCATACTAAGTTAGTACCAATGGATTGATTGGTCTTTAAAGCATGCTCTGAAAAGGCCCACCCATCTGTCCAGTTAACACGGCTGCCATGTTAAGTGGTCAGATCCAGAATAAGGTTGAGAACCACTGATTTACACATTTCAAAGATCTACAACTACAGCAGAAATGAACATTTAATTAAAGATCTACAACTACGGCAACTAACCCTATGGATTAAGTACATGAGCAACATGTAATTAAGTTTCACAATTAAGATTGACATTTTTAGAGGAACTTTTATTTTATTTAACACTTTTTTAAAGCTCTGTGGACATTGTTTTAATAAAAACCTGATAATGCTTTTAATCGGGTAAACATATAGATCATATTTGTTATCAAAAAACAAAAATGTCCACAAAACTTACAAGTGTGAAATAAAATCTTGACTCCTCCAACCAATTTTATATTTTTGAAAATTGTAATAATGTAATCATTTACAGACCATAAATGGGTAGCCATGTTAACATCTTTATAAAAAATAAAAACCGGTTGAAGAAAAGACTCACTCCACAAAAACCTTATGGAAAACTCCTTAGACAAAGACTAAGTAAATATATTAGTGTTTACCCAAAATAATAAAACAAAGCAATTCCATAAAGTAGGGGGAAAATATTAGCAAACATTTATTTATTTTCTTCATTAAATATTCCTCTTTCAACTAAAACGTACGTTTAGTTGAAATTTAAACCAGTGATTCTCCATCCAAGTCATTGTCAAAAACAAATAATATAAAAAAGTGATACCAATTAAATAAGTTGGTTCCAATGGATTGATTGGTCATTAAAGCATGCTCTGAAAAGGCCCACCCATCTGTCCACTTCCAGAATAAGGTTGAGAAGCACTGATTTACACATTTCAAAGATCTACAACATCAAAACATAACCCTATCGATTAACGCTCTGTACATGAGCAAAATGTAGTTAAGTTTCACAATTAAGATTGTCTTTAAAGGGTTTAAAGGGTTATTTTATTCAAAACTTTTTAAAGCTCTGTGGATTTTTTTGTTTTACTTTTTTTTTTTAAATGACAACCTGATAATGCATTTAATCATCGGGTAAACAATACATCATATTTTTATCAAAAAAAACAAATCAAAAATATCCACAGAACTTACAAGTGTGAAATACAATCTTGACTCTTCCAAACAAAAACATTTAGAAATTTGTAATAATTTAATCATTTACAGACCATAAATGTGAAGCCATGTTAACATCTTTATACAAAAGGAAAACCGGTTGAAGAAAAGACTCACTCCACAAAAACCTTAAGAAAAACACCTTTTTCAGAGACTAAAAAAATATATTAGTGTTTTATTTGTTCATGCTCATAAAGAGCTCCAAGTGCTAAAAGTGAAAAGTGCAGCAGCAAACGTTTGGGTCAAAGGACCATCGTCAGTGCCTCGCCTATTGACCGGCATGAATAATGAAGCTTTACCCACAAATGACAACACAGAAATCCACATCACATACTACACTACACTACACTACACTACACTACGGTCATTATGTGATGTGGACTGACGTGATGAAGCTTTAACAGCAAATGATTACATCTGATGATACAGCACTGACGATGGTCCTACGACCTAAATGTGTGTTGCTGCACTTTTCACTTCGAGCACTTGGAGAACTTGATGAACATAGAAAAAATAAAATAAAAATATATGTTCTTAGTCTCTGTCTGAGGAGTTTTCCTTAAGGTTTTTATGGAGTGAGTCTTTATTTCTGCCAGTTTTCATTTGTTTTTGAGATCAGTCAGTAAATATTCCTCTTTCCTTTTAGTATCCTACATTTGTTTTATATGAATAAAATAAAAATATTTAGAGTAGTAAAACGTCCTTATGTTTCAAAAGAACCCGATACATTTAAAAACAAAAATCAAAGAAATTCCATTTAAAATATTAAAATAAGAGTAATGAAAATAGCAGATCTACAAGCCGAGCTTGTAGATCTGCTATTCTCACTAGGTCCCAGGGAGACATCACATTTCTCTTTTGGGTCTCGAGCTAAAACGTTATGAAAATCTTTACACTGAAATGTTTACATTCCAGTGTGTTTTTGCCATTGCTTGTTTATTGATAATTTCAGATCCAGATTAATTAGTGACTATTTTTCCTGGGGTCAAATAGTAAAATTAAAATGAATTAAAAGCACATTTAAGAAGCAAGCAAAATAGAACATGTGCTATTTCGTGAAAACAACAAATCTAAGCAATAAATTAGAAACAAAAAAAAAAGAGGTTGTGAAAATAGATTTACATGCTCGTTGTGAGCTTGAAAATCTATTATCTTCACTAGTTTGGGTCCTGAGCTAAAAGGTTTGGGAACCTCTGCAGTGGCACAATGCCTGGTAGCTGTTAAATATAGAGCTTACACATTTTGAATGACATCAGTTATGGCTGTAATGTTTAGAATGCAATCACACAGTTATGACTAATGTTTATTTTATTTTCCAGGAGTAATACAGTCTACAGTGACTGAACTGCCTCTTACACAGTGTCACAGTGGCTGCTAGCGGATGCCTATGAGTTCAATCCAAAGTTTACAATTTAAATGGTGCATTTATCTATAGTACCTTTAACCAAAGCACTTTGTAATGTGCATTACATTCACCAACATACTTACCAGGGGGAGAGATAGAGATGAGAGGGATAGAGAGACAGAGAGAGAGATAGAGAGACTCGTATAATTTACATCATTTGTACACGATTGACATAAATTATACAAGGCGCATATGACGCAATGGAAGCAGCATTCTTTGCTTCATGTTCTCTGCATCAGCCTCAGTCCAGCATCAGTCCATTTCTTCATTATTCTCCTGCCAAATGACGAGCATTGTACGCAAACAACGTGAAACGAAGTCCACATCACATACTGGTCATATGTATCGTTTATATTATTATTATTATTATTATTATTATTATTATTATTATGTGATGTGGATTGACGTGATGAAGTTTTACTCGCAAATGACGGCACAAATAACGAGTAACTACACGTGATGCACATGCCGACATCCGTCACACACCTTCACATCACATACTGGTCATATGTGATGTGATTTGGCGTGATTAAGCTTTAACGCAAATGACGCAACCTAAAATCAATTGTGCCAATATTTGTCAGCAATACAGCAACAGCATGATTCATGAATGACATTAGTACACAACATACAACACTATGAATGACATTAGTAAACAACATACAACACTATGAATAACATTAATACACAACATAAAACACAAGCAACAGGAATAACCAAAGTCATTAACCCTTTAAGACCTGAAGCCGATTCTACATGTCTCCTAAATCCCAACAGTTTTCTGAAAAACATAAGTTTCTATATCAGTGGTTCTCAAACTTTTTCATGTCAAGGACCTCCAAAATTATGTATTTGGCCGTGGACACCCATCAAAATATTTTGTTCCAGGGACCCCCCCAGAAGCAAAGATTTGAGTTAAAAAATATTCGCTTTAAAATATATATATATATATATTCAAAGATTTGCACACATTTTAAAAAAAAATCAAAAATAACAGATCTACAAGCTCATAGCGTGGCACTCGGTGCTGCGCTATGAGCTTGTATATCTGCTATTTTTGAATAGCCAAAGTGTAAAATAAAGCTTTTTAGCTCAAATCTAAAAATGACACAGTTCCAGGTCTTAATAGGTTAAATGCATATGATATGAATGATGGCCCTACATCTCTTCCTGTTCTGATCTACTGTAAACAACGGCGTGTACCTCGCCTAAAAGAAAAAATTGCCGACCGATGTGGATGACGAGTTATCCGCAAATGTCGTGAAATAATCACAAAATCACATAAATCCACATCACATTAACTGACCAGTAATGTGATGTGGCCTGACGTGATTTACTCGCAAATAACCTTAAACGGTACAACGCCAATCATATTACGTGAAAAGACACACGACGTAAAGGACGACATGCATCACATACCTCCACATATGTTCATATGTGACGTGGACTAACGTGATGATGTTTTACTCGCATATGTTGTGAAATGACACAACACAACACATACATCACATCAATGCACATCACATACGGCCCCCCTGTACGGTCATATGTGATGTGGGCTGACGTGATGAAGACTTACCTGCATATGACGGAAGCGACGTGAAATCAAATGTAATTTTTACCCGCATGTGTAGTGAAATGACAACACATACATCATATCAATCCACATCACATACTACACTACACTACACCATGGACTTATGTGATGTGGGCTGACGTGATGACTTACCTGCACGGATGTTACGTGAAATCCTGAGACGCGACGCAAATCAAATCAAAACGCTGGCTGTGACCCAATAATAAAAAGACACTGGTCCAGTCCCTTCTTACTTATTCTTCACGAATGACGGGCATTGAACGCAAACGATGCAAACCACTGGCCCGCCACCCGTTAAATGACGCAACACAAGCGGCGCTACGCAAACGACGCTGATAGTACACATTTTACGGTTAAAACTAAAAAAGGTTTACTTGATACTATGACAGGGCAAAAAAAAGCTATATTTTTTACTTGATCAAAAATAGATAAAACTATGTGAGTTTGCTATGTGACCAAGAGCCACATATACTATACCCTGTCACTATATTATACAACCTAGTATACATATACTGTACCCTGTCACTATATTATACAGCTTAGCGTGAGCCTACATATACTGTACCCTGTCATTACATAACCAGCCTAGTATACGTATACTGTCAGTACTACAAATGGAACCAAATGGACCAGTGATGGGTCCATTTGGTTCCATTTGTACACACAAAAAACACACAAAGACACACTAGGGGGGAAAAAAAAATAATAACTTTATTAAAGCAAATAATAGAGAAGAGAAAAGAGGGAAAGTTAAAGTATGGAGGTCAGGTAGAAAGAAACCTTTCATGTCCAAAACTGTTACTTTTTAAAATGGACACAAAAAATAAACTGTGTTCCAATGGATCCAATGTAATTATCATGATCTTTGCTTTGTGAGCTTGTAGATCGGCTGTTTGTACTGCTTTAGTGTGTGACACTGTAGTATGACCAAGTAAAGAAATGTATTTACAAAAAATAATGTTTAAATATGGAGATACAAGGTTTCTGCCCGACAACCAATGATAGACCGTGTCACTACTAGCACTTACCTTCAACAGCAGCCACGACTCACACAGCAGCAAATGAAAAAAAAAACACTAAGAAAGATGCAAATGACACATCGGACATCATTTGCTTTCTCTATTAGTTTGCACAGACCTACAGCACAGATGGATGTAAACACAGTGTTAATGGGGCTACATGCTACCATAATGATACCAGACATAAATCACATACCTCCACATCACATACATTTGTACACACAAACTACTAGTGAAGAACTAGTGCAATAGACAGGCAAGAAGAAAGAAATGTGTTTGTGAAAAGAAAGAAAGACAAAAATAAAAAATCGATCAAATAACTCAGACACAAAAGTGAATAAAAACAAATCATTTTGTTATTGCTTTATTAAAGCAAAGAATAGAGGAAAAGAGGAGAAGTTACGACCACATATGGTCGTATGTGATGTGGACCGACGTGACCAAAGCTTTAGCCGAACAATTACGTGAAACGATAAATAAATCACATAAATGTGATGTGGACAGACATTTGTCATTTGTGGCAACGCAAATGACGTGAAACTATACGATAGACGACGCGAATGACGACATACATGGTATGGTAGCATGTAGCATGTAGCCCCCTTAACAAGCAGCAGCAGAAATCAGAAGGTTCCTACCTTCCTGCCATCTACAGACGTCTTCTTCTTGTCAACTTCATGTTCTGTAAAGACACAAGAAAAAGAAAACAAAAAGGTTGAGTTGTGCCGGCCCTACAGGGTGACATTTTGGAAGCCATAGTGACATGTCATAACCTAGTCACTGACAGGCTTTGTCACCATTATGACATTTTACTTCATTAATTGTCACAAATGATTGCAATTAATGATTTAATTGTGTTTGTTTGGCATTGAACATAAAAAATATATTTATGGCTGGCTTTTAAACTTCGTAAACAGGGCAGATATGACAAATAACTTAAATGAATGCCATATTACCTGACTTGACTTTCTAATGTAAAAAAAAAAGCGATCTACAAGCTCACAACGTGTCGCGATCACGGCACGGTGTGAGCTTGTAGATCGGCCATTTCCTCCATTTTATGAACTGGAAACTATGACGATTTTATGCAAAATAATTGCAATTACCTCAAATAATTTGCGATTATGTAACCGGAAGAGTGGGCACCTGGGAAAAGTGGGCACTTCAATGTGTAATTGGGCATTTATTTTCCTCACATTCGGGTCAAGTGACGTCTGTTTACGTCCTGGTTTCCATTAGGAGGGGATCAGTCCATTTTCTCCATTGACTTACATGCATTCTGCTCATCAGACACAAGCCAACTAACGTCTTATTTCGAAAGGTAAAGTTATTCTAATACTGTGTGCTGTATTATCTTGTTTTCTTGATGATGTTATTGTTCTTTTACATCTTACCATTTGGAAATTGACTTTAATAGATAGATTGCGAATGCTAGCAATGTTACCTGCCTGTGTAGAACACATCACCATACAGTGGTGTAAAGTAACCAAGTACATTTACTCAAGTTTTACTTTACTGGAGTATTTACAATTTCCAGTACTTTTACTTCTACTCCACTGCATCTCAGAGGCAAATATTGTACTTTTCACTCCGCTATTGCATTGTGAGCTTGTAGATCTGCTATTTTCATAAGATTTTTTTATACATTTGAAACCTGGGACATTCAACATAATAAGTACATTCTACTTTGGTACCTTAAGTAGCCTACATTAACATTTTGATACCAATACCTTTTACTCAAGTACATTCTGAATTTCTGACCATACATACATTCATACACACATACTGTATGCTACAAGTGAAAGTCAGAAATTCAGAATTTACTTGAGTAAAAGGTATTGGTATCAAAATGTTAATGTAGGCTACTTAAGGTACCAAAGTAGAAAGTACGCATTATGTACATAGCCTATGTAGAATGTCCCAGTTTTCGAATGTATAAAAAAATCTTAAGAAAATAGCAGATCTACAAGCTCACAATGCAATAGTTGAGTGAAAAGTACAATATTTGCCTCTGAGATGCAGTGGAGTAGAAGTAAAAGTACTGGAAATACTCCAGTAAAGAAAAAAATACCTAAGAAATCGTACATAAGTACAGTACTTGAGTAAATGTACTTGGTTACTTTACACCACTGTATGGTGAGTATATACAGTATATTGGTATAAAAAGGAAATTCTAAAATAAGCCTATGTGTTCTACACACAGGTAACATTGCTAGCATTCTCAATCTATCTATTAAAGTCAATTTCCAAATGGTTAAGATGTAAAAGAACAATAACATCATCAAGAAAACAAGATAATACAGCACACAGTATTAGCATAACTTTACCTTTCGAAATAAGACGTTAGTTGGCTTGTGTCTGATGAGCAGAATGCATGCAAGTCAATGGGGAAAATAGACTGATCCCCTCCTAATGGAAACCAGGACGTAAATAGACGTCACGTGACCCGATGTGAATAAGGCCTAATACAGCCACTGTGGGCATAAAACAAAACGTTGAAGGGTACGTTTAGGTCTGATAATGATGTACAGTACACATGTTCACATCATGTATACTTTACATCACTTAAGACCATTTAGCAAATTCTTAATTTGTTTAACATTTGAGAAACAAAAATAGCCAATTTAACAAAGACGTGCCCACTATTCCTGTATCAAACACCATTTTCAAGTAAATATACAATGCTTAGCATTTAATCCAGTTTTAGAAACAACTAAACAGTGGCTCTCAAAGGTTTTCATATCAAGGACCCCAAATGAAAATGCATTTGACCAAGGATTGGGCCTCTTCCGTACTTTCCTTCACAGGTGTTACAAACGATACTAATTAAGAGTGTACAGATGGAACTAAATGGACCCGTAATTTGTTTCCATTTGTACACTCGGAGTTAAAGGGATATTTCATTTTCAAAAAAAACTTTGGGTCATTTTATCGTCTACTCAGGCTTTTGTGAGCCCCCCAGACCGTTTTTAAGTTGCTTGATTCAGTATTTAGACATTTGACATTCATTTTATCAGACACGCCCCCTTCCTATACAAACCCATATTAACTTCAAACTCCATTTTTAGCATGTTAGATAGGAAGGGGGCGTGTCTGATAAAATGAATATCAAATGTCTAAATACTGAATCAAGCAACTTAAAAACGGTCTGGGGGGCTCACAAAAGCCTGAGAAGACAATAAAATGACAAAACGTTCTTTTGAAAGGGAAATATCCCTTTAAAAACCCGTGGGCCGTTTGGAACAGAGCCTTCATTAGCATCATAGGTAACACCTCTGAAGGGAATCGAGCCCAATTTATTTCCAATATGGCAAACTCCCAGTTTGTGCCCCCCTCCTACAATGGTGGTGTTAGTGAAATTGGTGACCTTCAGAAAACATGCGACCATCTCGTTGGACTTCACATAAAGATCAATGTCCAAATCTAAATAACCACTGTTTTGTTTATTAACCGAGCAACTGTTCATAAACAGCAGTGATTTACTGTGTGTGTTTGACATTATGTGAAGTCCACAAGATGGACACATCTTTTGTCAGGTCACCAATTTCTCCATAACACTGGAGGCAGAATTTTGAGGGTTGGAATTTGGCTTGAAAAACAACCACAGACAGTCTTGGTTCACCTCTCAGCCGTTTGACCAGTGGTTCTCAAAGTGTGGTCTGATAACCCCCACAGCTTATCAGTCATCAGTTACCATGAGTATAAACCCTAGGGTTTATACTAGACCCGTCACAATCATTACGTAAATGCCTAATTGCAATAATCTTTCTATATCGAAATTAAAAAATAATTTTGCATAATCGTCATGATCATTAGCATGTTAAAAATGTTCATATATTTTCAAACATTTTCCAAAAATAGTGGATCTACAAGCTCAAAATGTGTCGCATCGCCACACGTTTTGAGCTTGTAGATCGGCCATTTCCACTCTGCTAATTCCACTATTATTTTTTTTTATGAAAGTATAAAAGTAATTAAATTGTGTATATTATTTGTCAGTCTGGTTAAAATTTTGTTTACGAAGCCCTAGAAGCCAAAAATATAATTTGCATTCATAATGTTCCAACGTCAAACACAATTAAATTGTTCAATCGCAATCATTTGTGTGACAATTAAAGGGATATTTCACTTTCAAAAAAACTTTTGGTCATTTTATCGTCTACTCAGGCTTTTGTGAGCCCCCCAGACCGTTTTTAAGTTGCTTGATTCAGTATTTAGATATTTGATATTCATTCTATCAGACACGCCCCCTTCCTATACAAACCCATTATCACTTCAAACTCCATTTTTAACATGTTAGATTCATCGAAAACACCCGTCCTTGGTTCTGGTGACTCACCCTGCCCTCCTAATACGCGAGAGGGCCGTGTTTTTTCGATTACTTTTTTCATCTATTTTTAATATTCTTTTTGGAAAATGAAAAAAATTAAATACAATAAAAAAATTAAATAAAATAAATGAAAAAAGTAATCTAAAAAACACGGCCCCCCCACGTATTAGGAGGGCAGGTTGAGTCAGCAGAAACAAGGACTGGTGTTTTTGATGAATCTAACAGGTTATAAATTGAGTTTTAAGTTATAATGGGTTTGTATAGGAAGGGGGCGTGTCTGATAAAATGATGATCAAATATCTAAATACTAATTCAAGCAACTTAAAAACGGTCTGGGGGGCTCACAATAGCCTGAGTAGACGATAAAATGACCCAACGTTTTTTTGAAAGTGAAATATCCCTTTAATCATCAACTTTTCTAATGGTGACACAGCCCTAGTTTATACTGGCCAGGTGTGATCCAGGTACGTACCGTGTGGGGCCTTCCACCGCTCGGTTGAAGATAGCTGGTATTAATAGAGCCGCGTAGGTTGTATGGCACCACGTCCCGAGCACCGTACGCCTTGTATCTCAACGGAGAGCGTTCGTTGGCACCGTTATACGTTTCAGCTCTCAGGGCTTGTTGCTGTGTTGAAGTTCCATCTTCCTGCCCCTTGTCCTGAGTTACAGACACTCTATTACCAGCTATCTCCTGATGACTCCATCCATCCAGGACCTTCACTGAAGAACTCATACAGCGAGTCAAACACTGAGTCATAGCTAGAAGCCATGACTCAGCGTTTTTAACTCGCTGTATGAAGTAGATTTAGTCCACTCTGCAGAAGGTCACCACATGATTAACCTGCAAGACACAGATATACACCAATATTACATTTGATATATTGTAGAATATAATATTAAGATTGTAACAAAAAAAAAGAACCAAACAAAAGACATTATATACTCCTTAAAGGTAGGGTAAGTCATATTTTTGGTATTTTTTTGTTAAAAGGTTAAAGTATTATATTCTGATAGTAATCATTGCTACAGAGCGTCTGTTCGGTCACAGGGGTCTCTCAAGCTCTTTAATAAACAGAATATAGTACATGTTCAGGTAGGTGACAACATTTAAGCCGATCAGGAGAGGGCACTGAAAATGCATGTTCTGTTTAATAAAGAGCTGGAGAGACATGAAGACTCCTTTTACTGAACAAACACTCTATAGCAATGAGTACTATCACAATATAGAGCTATTTAACACTTATTTTAACCAATGTAAGTCACTTACCCTACCTTTACGTTTTTTAGGCTAGTGTTCGAAACTGTCGGGCAGAAAATCTCTCGTCCTACTTGATCTATACTACAGCGTCGCATAAAGCATCAACAGTAGAAGATCTACAAGCTTGAAACGTGGCGCAAAGCGACACGTTTTGAGCTTGTAGATCTGCTACTTTTGCCATTTTTTAATCCTGAAAAGGTTTTGGACATAATGAGGTTTCCTCCCGATGGAGACAATATTATAGTTTCATCTTAGCCTTGGATCAAGACTCATCATTATTGTTATCGGTTTTGATAGATATTTATTTTAGATTAATCTAAAGAGTAAATAGAGTTTTTAATCTCCTGTTACAATGTAGCACTGTTATCTCTCCTAATAGGCTTTTACATTTGTTTTGTTCTAGATATTTTATGAAAAGTATGAAATGTGAAAGGTGCTGTACAAATAAGGTTTCATTATGATCTAGCCCTGGTCCAAAGCGTCAGTGAGTTCTCTCTAACGCTCTGCCAGGCGCTCTGCTCTGCTTACAAGGAATTCCACTGCCCTGCGAGGGCTCCAACAGTAGTGAAAATAAACAAAACCATTTCGCTACACACCTAAACAAAGGTTGTTTTGTATTGTTGAAAGTCTGTTCTCGGAGGTGGGAAGCCTCTCAGCATCGCACCTAAGGCACCTTCTCTGTATAATACACTTTTTGGCCAGAAAATAAAGTATATCACCGGAAGAAAAAAAAATGTTTTGGTTGCTCCACTGCGCCCTCTACAGATCTGGTCAATGGATTTTTTTCTATTGACCAGATTTTGCCTTCCGGTGAAATATTTTCTTTTCTGGCCAAAAAGTGTATTTTACAGAGAAGGTGGGGTGCTGAGAGGCTTCCCACCTCCGAGAATAGACTTTCAACAACACAAAACAGTCTTTGTTTTGGTGAGTAGTGAAGTGGTTTTGTTTATTTTTTACTACAGTTGGAGCCCTCGCAGGGAAGTGGAATTCCTCGTCTATAAGCAGAGCCGAGCGCCTGGCAGAGCGTTAGAGAGAACTCACTAACGCTCTGGACCAGGGCTATTTATGATCCTATCTATTACATTCTTGAACACTGCAAAAAATAGTGTGTGTAATTAGTTCCATGTTAAAGTCTCAAACATCTTGATAAATGTATATTACTCTATATACAAAGTGTTTATCCCAAAGCTACAGATGTTATCCCACCATACGGACCCATTTGTGTTCAGTAATATTCCGTATTATTCATTAAATAAATGTTGCAATCTGGTCTGTCAGAATAGTGTATATATTAGCCCCATTTAGAACCTCTCCCTCCGCTATAGCTCCGAGGTGAGGTCCTACGTGGACCGGTGCCGTTTGAGCAGGACATTTTCGAATATTTTCCACTTTACATGTTTCTTACCCCTTTCTGCACATCGTATCCAAAAAGTAAAGGTTTTCTGAAATGCTCTCAGATGTTTTAACTTTTAGCGCGCAATAAAATATATCCAACGAGTTGAAAAAAAGCGTTTAAATAGCTTCTATCCTCAGCCGGTTCCATAATATTATGCATTAGAAGGTGCAATTCAACGTTTGACCAGTAGGGGAATCAGCAATGATCGGGCGCAAGTTCCGGGTATGTCTTAGAAACATTTAGGAGAGAAGCTATTTAAACACCTTTTTCAACTCGTTGGATAGATTTTATTGCGCGCTAGAAGTTAAAACATCTGAGAGCATTTTAGAAAACCTTTACTTTTTAGATATGATGTGCAAAAAGGGGTAAGAAACATGTAAAGTGGACACTATTTGAAAATGTCCAGCTCAAACGGCACCCACAAACGTGGAACCTCATCTCGGAGCTATACAGCGGAGGGAGAGGTTCCGATTGTATGTACATATCATTCAATGGGTGTAAGTGGCGCTGATGCAGCAGGTAAACGCCGGTATTACACCCCATGTAATCCAGGAAATACAATGATGTTCATCCACAGACGGGATTAAAACATTTCTTTATTAAACTATACTGAATATCAAGAGAACACCAACACCGCTTATGTACGGATAACATCTGTGGCTTTAAGATAATCACTTTATATTACAATGTATACGGACATGTAGACGCACGAGCCTTAAAACACAGCGAACACCACACTATTTGTGAAAGTGGCAGGTGACCGCAGGTAACACGCCAAGTGAATGTGGAAATAGAACGGCGTTCAAACACACGCGTGATTAAAACACGTATTTATTCAACCTTAAGTAATATTACGGAACAAACCTGACCCATATGGACGGGTAACATATGTGGCTTTGGGTTTAAACGCTTATGTGTTGGATTGGGTTCATTTATGGGGATTTACGAGCCGTTTAAAATTAACAAACATCAGCTCAATCACCATAAATAAAATCCCCGCACCGTCTTGATCCAAGGCCTAAATAGATTATAAACCCACATGAATGTAATGTATGTATGGCGGGGTTAGATCTACAAACCCCCACACAGTGAGTGCGGTTTAAGGTTTAAACTTTGGGAGACAATTTAGTTGTGATCATTTGGAACAAATGTTTGTTTGATGCAGTAGCCTTGGATCAAGACTTATGATAGATGTATTATCAATGTTGACTTATTTGCATATCTATGAGGCAAAAGTCAGACTCGACAGAAAATGACCAGTTTGATGCATTTTCTCCCTCGGTTGTAAAACACAATATTTCATATTTATGTCCAGTTTGGTGTCATAATAATTCACAGTCCTAGAACACCTCGAATGCTTAAATAATAATGGTGTTATATATTGGTGGATAAAAACGTGTCATGTTGATATAAATCAAACATCAGTTACCTTGTACAGAGCGGGCGTGGCACGCTAACCAAACTGTTGGAACCAGCGGTGGTGCGTCTGCGTCCATTTTAAACCCATATTCACATCCGGTCTAGAGCCCCGCCTACTGGATTCGGTGTGTTGAACGCGTACATGGACGCATTATTTCCGTTTCCGTTTTCCAACCGGATCTTCACCCTTCAGAGTGAATTGATCCCCAGACTGTTTTCAAGTCATCAATACTAAATCATCTACTCCTGTGTGGAGGATGCAGTGGTGTGTAAAGTAACTTAGTACATTTACTCAAGTACTGTACTTAAGTACAATTTTGAGGTGTTTGTGCTTTACTTGAGTATTTCCAATTTCCAATACTTTTACGTCTACTCCACTACATCTCAGAGGCAAATATTGTACTTTTACTCCACTACAATTATTTGAAAACATTAGTTACTAGTTTTTTATTACAAAACATACATTAACAATTTCAGCCCTATGAAAATAGCCGATCTACAAGCTCACAACAAGTAGCAAAGCGTTCCGTTGTTGTGAGCTTGTATTTGGCTATTTTCAAAGCATTTTCATACATTTTTGGAAACTTGTGAAATGGGACATTCTGCAAAATGAGTACTTAATTACTTTCAGTACTTAAGTATATTTTAATACGAATACTTTTGTACTGATAAATGTTGAATTCCGCACTTACAGAGTATTTCTACATTGCAGTATTGAGTATTGATACTTAATAAGTAAAAAATGTGAGTACTTTTTCCACCATTGCTGGTATGGATTCAAAAAGCCACAAACGCGCACACATGCACCCACGAACGTACGCGCGCGCACCAACGCACGCACACTGGCACACACTCACACACGCACGCGCGCGCACACACACACACACACACACACACACACACACACACACACACACACACACACACACTTCCTGTGATAGTAGGCGAGAGGTGGAAGAAGTAGCTTATTATTCAAACTTTTATATTAACTTAAATTATTATAAACAAATGATAAACTTGTTATAGTAAAAGTAGTGATAATATAAATACTCTGTTACAAGTAAAAGTCCATCTATTCTCAATTTGCATGAGTAAAAATAATAATAAAACATGTTGGACATTCAGCTATGTGATTCTTCTTGTAGTTTAAATCGTGCATACTTAATGAGATTACACACACACCAATCATGAATTAAAAACAAAAAAAAAGATAACTGTGCTGTTAACAATGTAGGCTAACAAGAACAAAGTATTATGGAACTAAAGTGTTGCATGAATTAATTTTTATGACATAGTATGACTATAGGAACTGAATTAATAACAAGCTAAACTCCTTTGTGCTTCTCTTTTACAGATCCTCCAAGGAACAGATGTAGGTAGCAGGATTTCACTGAAGAAAAGGTGAAATAGAAAACAATTGGAAAAATAATCATACAATGATGATGATGATGATGATGATGATAATAATCTTTAAGTAAACAAAGTTAAGTATACATCATTGTTATCTCTTACAGGGATAGCAGGTAAATGGGTGGATAAGCAATAAGCATACTGTATTAAAAATCAGCAATCTACAAGCTCACAATGCGTTGCGTCATGACGTGTTGTGCACTTGTAGATCGGCTATTTTTGGCAAAGAGATTTGGTGAAGATAGAAAAAGGTGGTTCAAGTACAGTTGCAACTCAGATATGTTTTTCTAAGAACAGAAGGTTTAGTGGTTAAGTAACAGTTTCCCTTCCAGCAGGTTACTTTAGCCTATTGGTCTACAGTACACCTATTAGCCAGGTTTAAATAACCTAATGGCCTAGTGGTAAGGTACATATCACCTATAGGCTCTAATCATTAGAGCCTATATGTGATATGTACCTTAACCACTAGGCCATTAGCTGCATTAGAGTCTAATGCATCCTGGCAGGTTCGATTCCTAAGGCCGACGGCCATTGCTGCGTGTCATTCTTTGTCTCTCGTTCACACTTCACTGTACTTTACAGTAAAGGCAGAAATTATACTGACTCATTAGCGCTATCATCATGGTTAGAAACGTGACTTCACTTTGCACTTGATCTGCTCTTTTGTCTCTCTACACCAAACTTGTTTTGGCCACGATAATAGTCGATCCATAAGCTCACAACGCACCACGCTGCAACGCGTTGTGAGCTTGTAGACTGGCTATTTTCGGTGAATGGCCCCCCTGTAACTCTGACCCCCTGTTAAAGACCCATGGTTTAAACTGTTCCTCATTTTGCTGGGGACCCCCTGGAACCCCCTCAAGGACCCCTGAGGGTCCCCGGACCCCACTTTGAGAACCAGTGTCAAACCGCCTGGCCCTCCTGCTCATCCTCCTCCAAGTCCGCCATGCTAGGATCTCTGGAAAGTCCCACATTTCCTCCTCCTCCCTCCTCCTCATCGGAGGAGGAGAATCCCCTCGACTCGCAGTCCTGCATATGCAGAGTTTTGCCATGGCTGGTGCTGCCGTCTCTCCCCTCGATGTCGGACCAACTGTCGTCCTCCCGCGGGCTGAGCTCAAACTGGAACTTCCCTCCACCTGGGGGTAGGTAGCGGGCATCGGCTTCGTCCAGGGACGAGGTGGGGCTGTGGGGGATGTGGCTCTGGTACCACTCCCTGTTGTCCTCCAGGGTGTCCAGGATGTCCTGAGCATCAGGGTGAACCAGGTCAGCCCACGTCTCCCACAGAGGATGGACGATGTAGTCAATGAAGCCCACCTGCAGTAAGGACAGATAGATGATACCGTAGCATAAGAAGGTCAATTCAGTAAGATAGTTTAAATAGTTTGAATAAAATGAGCAACACATTTTGGTTTGCATGTGAATGTAATCCGCTTTTAGGTACACGGAGGGAGCACACTATATATGTAGATATGTAGGCTCCTGTCAAACTACTTCTCTAGGGAAGTGGTTCCCCAATGTTTTAGCTCAAGACCCAAAAGCGAAATTAGACGTTTTCCCCTGGACCAAAACTAGTGAAAGCAGCCGATCTACAAGCCCACAACGCGTCGCTTCGTGCTGCGTTGTGAGCTTGTAGATTTGCAAGTTCATGGGTCACAAGTAAATATATCCATTCTTCAACAGAATGTCATGTAAAATAGTAAAATAGAATTCCCCAATTTATTTTTAAGAAGAAGTGAAAATAGCAGATCTGCGACGTAGGGTTAGCTTGTAGATCGGCTATTTTCACTAGTATGGGTCCCAGGGAGAAATGATACCAATGGTAGACGGTAGTGGTTCCCAAACCTTTTAGCTCAAGACCCAAAAGATAAATTAGACATTTCCCCCGGGACTCAAACCAGTTAAAATAGCAGATCTACAAGCTCACAACGCGTCGCTTTGCGCCGTGTTGTGAGCTTGTAAATCTGCAATTTTCACTACTTCTTAAACTGTTTTTTTAGATTATTTATCCATGGCAATTATTAGATTTTTTACATTTATTTATGAAATATTTTGGAAGAAAGAAAAAAATGTATGAAAAGTTGTGATGTTTTTCTTAAAAGGGGGATATTTGACTCGCGACCCATACAAATTGGTCCGCGACCCGAACATCGGCGAACGTCCTGTATACCACTGTGAGTGAGAGCTTCACCTGGTTCTTCTCCACGGACGCGTTGTGTCTGTCACACATGGGGCTGATCTCTATGCCCGTGTCCCGCTCTCGGTCTCCCTGGCTGAAGAACTCCTCCGTGATGCGGTCGGTCCACTGGCGGTACAGCTGCAGTGGCTTGGTGGGGTTGCTCAGGTCAGCACAGTGCACTATGTTCTGGAGGACCTGAGGGAAACAGGGACCCAGCAATGTAATTGCAGACCAACAAGCGCTTGTAGATCAGCTATTTTCACTAGTTTGGGTCCCGGGAAGACTTCTCTTTCGGGTCTTGAGCTGAAAAGTTTGGGAACCACTGATTTGAAGGGACAAGTGAAGATGAAAGAATCGACAAGAGGCTCCGATTCAGAAGTAAGTGGGGGATGCCGGTTACTGACATCTAGACAGCAGGAGAGAGTCCTTTCCTTTTAACCACTTTGAAGCCGGTGTCGCTATTTTGAGGATGTCATTCTAGGCAGAAAACTATTTATATTTTCCCCTCTACAACAAATTTCTTCCCCGAATAACATGCCCAGAAAAGTGATGCTAGGTTTGTGTTGTGGTTTAATAAAGTTCCTTTTCAACTAGCATCTAGATATACTATGCAGATTAAAGACACAGGTGCCATACCTGTATCCTGTCTGAATAGTTGTTCAGCAGCAACATCCCAGAACTGGTCACTTTTTTGGCCTCCACCATGGTCTTCAAGTCGGCCAGCAGGTTCATGTGCTTTGACATGTCCGTAGCTAGTACCTAAACACACACACACACACACACACACACACACACACACACACACACACACACACACACACACACACACACACACACACACACACACACACACACACACACACACACACACACACAGGTTTATTCACACTGAATACACTTCAGTGTGAATAGCTTCCCAGCTCCATTATTTGTCATATACACCAGCGGTTCTCAAACGATTACATGTAAACACGTTCAAGATTTGTAAAAACAAAAATCTAAATGGCAGATGAAGGTAAAAACTGCCGCACACTGGTTTAAAGCTCCCTTTTGCCTGATGAAGACCTATAAGGTCGAAACGTTGCACCATTAAATAAAATACGTTTTGGGATCTTTAAAACCGTGTGCAGAAGTGTTTACCTTCTTCTCCTTGACTCTTGCCTCGAGGTCCAGCACCTGGCCTAAATACAGCTACAAGATGTGCACACAATCTCCAGTACGGAGTGACGCGCTGTGAGCTTGTGCATCTGCTATTTTTAAATAGCCATGGTAACACATTTTGCTAGGGACCCCCTGGAACCCCTCCAAGGACCCCTGGGGGTCCCCGGACACCACTTTCAGAACTAATAATATAAACAGCATGCAGTGTTCATGTTTGGTCCTCCGGGTATAAAGAGTAAAGCACAATAATAAAAGGACAATGTGCACACGATGGGGGTCTGCGGACAAATTCATGTTAATTTGGGGCGTCCTTGACATGAAAATGTTTGAGATTCAAACAACATTGGAAGCAAGCCCAAATAAGCAACTACACTTACTTTATTAACAAGCCCAAAAAAACATGACTTAACAGAAAAAGTTAACCTTAACATGTCAAAGACCCCCAAATTGATATGTATTTACCGTGGAACCCAATCTGAAAAGGTTTTGTGCCAGGGACCCCCCCCAGCAGAGAAGATGTATGTTAAAATCCATTTTAACATTTTCCAAACACTTCAAAAATGTTTCACAAATAGCAGGTGCACAAGCTCGACATGGCGTCACTTCGTGCCACCATGTGAGCTTGTATATCTGCTATTTTTTAAATAGGCATAGAAACACATTTTGCTGGGGGGGACCCCCTGGAACCCCTCCAAGGACTCCCATTTACTGCATCAAGAGGTCCAGAGAAATCCCTCCTCTGGCTCTTAGCTCAGGCTCAACTCACAATGTCTATGACCATCTTCCTGATGGACTGGCGTTGTTTCTTGGTAAGGTTCTGGAAGATGTCACAGTTGTCCTCCTGCAGCAGTTTGAAGCCCACCGCCAGGTGGTGGTTCTCCAGCACCGAGCAGTCGTTGTACATGAGGGCCAGCTCTGAGTCTAATCCAAGGAAAAAAAGAAGAAAAAAAAGAAAGACATGCCGTGCCATCTCCGGTTTACTTATCTTATCTGCGTGAAGTAGGTGGTCGCCTTTTTAGGACACCGCACGCAGGTTGGGAGTCTATTATTTACAATGGAGGAGTGAACGTGAACACAGCTTCTGAACCATTCTTTAGCTCCATGGTCATATTGGACCCGATCGTGACAAGCCACACAATCTTCCCTAGATTTTCATACTAAAATGGCCTTTTTCAGAGAGACAAATGAGGAGAACATCTACTTTATTATTGACCTTTCTCTGTTCCAGCAAACAAAGTAAACATAGGACGGTCGCGAGATCTGCCGTCGCCCACTTAGGAGACCATTTGTAGGATTTGTGTACCATTTCACCTCTTGTGGCTCCTATTGTGATGGTCTATCTTTCTATATTAACCATCTTTGGTCTGATGACAAATGACAAGAAGAAGAAAATACCCTAGTGTTGGTACTGGGTTACATATGTGTAAGGTATAGTTTAGTTTAAGTAGAAACCTCACACTAATCATTGAAATGCAGATGTCCTTTATTAATACAAAAATGATTTGCCCTATAACAAGTTATGTGTTAATAAAAATAAATCTCAATTTCTGGCTAATTCAATTATATTTTTGGTTCTACTTTTCTGAAAGAATAAGGTCCACTAGGCCAGATACAAGGGTAAAAAAAAACACAGATAGGGGTTTATTTACTAAGAAACTAACTAACGATCTTAATTATTTACTGATTTATAGCCGTTTTAAAATAGGCAAACATATTTTGCTATTTGCTATTTTGCTGGCGGAAATAGCAGACCTATGAGCTCATGTGTCACAATGCGTTGTGAGCTTGTAGATCAGCTATTCTTGGCAAAGAGTCTTGGTGTAGAGGGGGAAACAAGTAGGGGACCAACCCGGCCAATAAAGTATACAAGGTATAAGTGGTTAAAACATTATTTCATATCTTCACACAATAAGCACAAACTCCAATTATATTTGACTACCGGTAATCTCTCAAGACAGATCCTGCAATATGCATATGTCAGCACTAAAATCCCAAACACATATTGGATTGACAGATAATGGACAAATGCTCCATATTTATTTCCCCCTTTCACACAGAAAAAAAGCTTCACACTAAGCGTGTTTGTGGTCCTGTCCTATATACTGGTATGAATCCACCTATAATGTTGAAATAGGAGATGTGGGAAACACTCACTGGTGTTGATGAGGAACTGGTTGTTGACTCCCGGGTGATCCACATCATGAATGGCACTGGCAAAGATAGCAGCTAATATCTCCAGATCTGTGAACACAGCCTGAGGAGGAGGAGAAGGAGATGATTACCGGGGAATATATTTCTACCTGCTGCTAAGCAGATGATCACATTGTCCCTTTTGTCTTATCTCCATATTCTAATTTCTTTTGGTAAATTAACGCCCTACTTAATCATACTACAGCGTCACACAAAAGCATCAAAAGTATAGTAGATCCACAAGCTCGACACGAGGTGTGAAACGACGCGTTTTGAGCTTGTCGATTTTCTACTTTTGCTGTTTTTTTTTATTTCAATCCTGAAAAGTAACAGTTTTTGACACATGAGGATTCTACCCAAAGGAGACAATATGAGATGCGGTCAGTGAGGATGTTAATATTTGAATTAGCTTGAGTGGCTAGATTTAAATTGGTCCTCTTTAATGAAACGGTGTACACAGTCTCATTTAGGCGGCAGGAGGTAGAGCGGCAGCTTGGGAAACGGATGATTCCCAGTTCGAACCCGGGCTCCCCCAGAATTGGTCTCAAAGTGTCCTTGAGCAAGACACTGAACCCGAGCAGGTTGGTGCCTTGCATGGTGTCCTCCACCGTGAATGTGTGGGTGAATGGGTGAATGTGAACTACATTGTAAAGCGCTTTGGAGAAAATCGTTATTTAAATGCAGTCCAATTGTCATTTATTTGATTGCCAAGTATACTCGGAAACATTTTCAAATAGTGCCATTCTTACAGGCCCAAGAGCACTTGTAATCACGTGGGTTTCATTGAACGATTTGGCCATTTTCCCCTGTTCAATCTTCAGCTTACCACTTATGTTTTACACCTTTTTTCTGCAGCTCCAGAACAATTTGTTCTAGTTCTCTCTCACTGCAGCAGCAACACCATGATTTGCTTTGAGTATAATTTGGTTGATTTATTATCTATAAAACTGATATTTTGGGGATTTGTATTCCTTGCGTTGTGCGGTGGTGCTTGTGCTGGCCATATCATAATGAAGAACAACAGCTAAAGTAGTTAATACAGCATAACAATAGTTTTAACCACTTTTGGCTTGGCTACTCAAAAATAGCAAGTAACAAATAACAAGCTCAAAGCGTGTCACTTTGTGTCGCTCTGAGCTTGTATATCTGCTATTTTTTTACATTTGGAAAAAAGTGTTGGAAAATGTGGAATTATTTGGAACTTTCTCCGGGGCCCCTGGCACAAAAATGGTTTTCAGATGGGGGTCCGTGGTCAAAGATATATCAATTTGGGGGTGCTTGACTAGAAAAAGTTTGAGAACCACTGCCTCTATTGTATTGCATTGGACTCTGTGTTATGGTGTTCTCTCCTATACCTCCAGAGCAGGCGAGGAGAGCAGCACATGCGTGGACTGGAGGACGTCAGCGGCGTGGACGTTGCTGTGGTACGCCACGTCTTCGTGGTAGTGGTCCTCCAAGGTCATCAGGTACGTGATCAACGTGTCTGACGGGATCTTGAACGTTTTCAACAAATCTCTTTCCTGCTCCAGATGAAAAGAGAGAGAGAGAGAGAAAGAGAGAGAGAGAGAGAGAGAGAGAGAGAGAGAGAGAGAGAGAGAGAGATTTTATAAACCCTCAGACACCAAGCTAGCTGTTCCTCTCAAGTGTTGATTGATGTGGCCATAAACACAAAGTGGTGGAAAAAGAATAATATTTGCCTCCGAGATGTATTGGAGTAGAAGTAAAAGTACTGAAAATTGGAAATACTCCAATAAAGTAAAAATACCTCAAAATTGTACTTAAGTACAGTACTTGAGTAAATGTACTTAGTTACTTTACACGACTGTAAACACATTACACACTGTACAAGCATTTGACAATCATGTACCCTACGTTCATTATACATACCGTGTGTGTGTGTGTGTGTGTGTGTGTGTGTGTGTGTGTGTGTGTGTGTGTGTGTGTGTGTGTGTGTGTGTGTGTGTGTGTGTGTCTGTGTGTGTGTTCACATGTTTACCTGAACCACTGCGTACATCATGACTGTCAAGGGCCGGCCTCCTGAAAACTCAGTTACTCTGAAAATATTAAGGCCCCATCTGTTGATGTCCTCTAGCTCCTGAAATGACATTAGCCACATTCACTTGTTAGACACACATTTGAGCTGAACATATGGCCTTTATTCAATTTCCATGATTTCAGCATAATGAAATTGAATTAACTCAAGTTTTGCGTTGTGCTCTGTTTAACAGATAGTGTGGAGTTATGTTTTTTGTGAGACTTTTCAAGTCTCTCCATTGAACAATGCACAATAGAAATGGCTTTAAACTCAGAATCTCTTTATTGGCAGCATGTAGGACACGTTTGGACATAGGAACATGGCCTAGTATAGATGGAGAGAGAGCTAGCAGCAGCAGCAGCAGTAGCACCATGTAAAAAGAAAAAACACCACATGCACCACCTTGTGTCACTATTTGGCATTGCAGTATAGTACCACATTAATGTAGACAGACTGTTACAACCTAATAAAGGGTTTGTTTTTGGTCAAGGTAGGGCAGGGCGATATGGACAACATTTAATATCACATGTTTTCACCAAATACCTCAATGTTAATATTGTGACTAGAATATCGAGATGTGAAGATAACATCCCCTCCACACATCCCCCCCAAACATGTTAAAAAATAGCTGATCGACAAGCTAACAACTCATTGCAATGTGACTTGTTGTGAGCTTGTGGTTCTGATTTTTTTGCCAGACCCAGGGGGTCGGCCTACAGGAGGCTTTGTCGGTCGGTCGGTCGGTCTGTCCCTCTTTTCCTCTGCACACACGTCATGCGAAGTCCGGCCATTCAGATTTCAACTGACTGAATTTTGATTTTGATACATATTATATCCAAAATCTATTCTGATATGGATATATAATAATATCGATACAATGCCCAGCCCTATAGGTCAAGGTGAAAGAACAACAGTAGAGTTCACCTTGGCGAGAGCATCCTCCGTGTGGGCCTTGACCCCGAAGCGAAGGATGTTGGGGTCGGTGAGGTCGGCGCTGTGGCAGGACTTCATGACGCCACTTATCTCACACATACGCTTGTTCCTCCTCCTCTCCTCCTCCTCCAGCAGGAGACCGGGCATCTCCACATCCTGTTGCCTGTCTGGGGAGTGATGGGGACGTCCAAGATACAGAGGAGAGAGAGAGAGAGAGAGAGAGAGAGGGAGAGGGAGAGGGAGAGGGAGAGGGAGAGGGAGAGGGAGAGGGAGAGAGAGAGAGAGAGAGAGAGAGAGAGAGAGAGAGAGAGAGAGAGAGAGAGAGAGAGAGGGAGAGAGAGAGCACGTTTAATGCTTTGTTGAAATAAACTGTTAGATATTGTCGCTGTCGGGCTGAAACCTCTTATCTCCATATTCTAACTTTTTATTTTTTTCCCCTAAATTAACGCCCTACTTCATCATACTACTGCGTCACACAAAAGAATGAAAAGTAGCAGATCCACAAGCTCGAAAAAAGCTATTTTTGAATGTGAATCCTGAAAAGTAACAGTTTTGGAGTGGAATCAGAATGACTTAAGATCTTTGGTTCATTAAACCACAATATAGTTTGTTTTTTTACCTAAGAATGTGTTGGATATGAACTCGGAGACCTGGATCCCTGAGCGACTCGTCTCTGAGAGGTGAGACAGTTCCCTGTTCAGCATCCTCTTGAACTGCACACAAAAACACAAAGACAAGTCCTACATTAGTTAAGAAGAGGACGACCGCGGCGCCTCAGCCAGACCAAGGCAGGCCTGGTGGCTGTTTAGGCTGTTTTCGCTGTGCAACATGCTTCCATAGAACAGTGGTTCTCAAACTTTTTCATGTCAAGGACCCCCTAATTGACACTTATTACCCCGCGGACCCCCATTTGAAAAGATAAGCCGGGGACCCCAATAAGAGAAGGTTTTTACGGCTCTCTAGCAGTGATTCTCAACCATTTTAATTTCAAGGACCCCCAGTTTGACATGCATTAGGCTACGGACCCCCATTTAATGGCATTTATACCTCTGGGACCCCAATTCACATTGTTAAACCAATGTTAATTCAACTCTGAGAGTGTACAAATTTGTACACTCTCAGAGTTACAGACCCATAAGGGTCCATTTGGTTCCTGTCCATCATCTAGCTGGGGACCCCCTGGAACCCCCTCAAGTACCCCTGGGGGTCCCCGGACCCCACTTTGAGAACCAATGCCATAGAAAACATGCTGGCTTCCACGGAATCCAAATGACTGAAATCTGTCGTGGTGACTGAGAACTTTAACCATGAGTTTAGGAATGGGAGCGGAGGTGTAAGAATGACTTGTGTAAAGTGGTACCTTATTGGAGGCCATCTCACTGACAGAGTGCCTGGTCTGTAGAGTCTCCAGCTGGTCCAGACACCAGTCCAGCTCCTCCAGGGTTTCCAGGGCCAGTTTCTGCTGGGCCTCCTCTGAAACACAGAGACACAAAACATCAAATTTGAGGAGTTCTGCGGCCAGAGCGTTGAATGTGAACCTGCGTTGATTTGTTTACTCTTTTCATGGATCTCTGTGAAATTTTAGCAATGAAAACATCTTCTCCGTGAGCCCAAGTCACATGTAAAATGTAACCACTTCATCCCAGAATAGGGATGCTATGGTTTATCTACTGTAGTTTGCCCATTAAGACCTGAGGCTGATTCTACAAATGCCTTCTAAACCAGTAGTTCTCACGTTTTTGAATAGCCAATGTGATACAATCCAAAATGATACAGATTCTTTCCCGGTTTTAATGGGTTAAGTTTTAATTCTATAATCATTAATGCTGCCTGCTCATATCGACATGAGTTTTTTTTGGGGTGGTGTAGCCGCCCCCTATAAGTGAGTTTTGGACACCGACCAAAAGATTTGTATACCCCCTAACCCTTCCATTGTTAATGCAAATCGATACTTTTGCAAAGTCAGCCAATCACATTACAGCTAGTGTCATCACCACTAACTGTAATGTGATTGGCTGACTTTGCAAATTCAGGACTGTGATTGGCTAGCGAAACACATGACACATGTGCAGCCCTATGAATAGCAGTATGGACTTTAAAAAGAGTCATTTATCCTTTATTTAAAGTGAGTCATGTTGTGATGACCACACACCGCCCACTTCACACTGGGTGTGATTTTTTTACATTATTTAGGGATAGGCATTTGGACCTTTTTTTGGTAAATATTTAAGCTTTGGACTGTGGGCGATTAACTGCGGTTAACCATCTAAAACAGGGGTCTTCAACAGGGGGTCCGGGACCCCTAGGGGGTCCTCAGAGCTACTATAGGGGGTCCACCAAATCTTTGTGTGATAGGATCTAGTTTTTGGGGCGGTGTAACCGCCCCCTATAAGTGAGGTTTGGACACTGACCAATCCTGCAACGTGATTGGCCAATAGTCTACAACGCAGTCTACAACCCTAACCCTTCCACAGTCAATGCAAATCTATACTTTTGTGTATAGATTTTACAGCTAGTGGTGATGACACTAGCTGTAATGTGATTGGCTGACTTTGCAAATTCAGGACTGTGATTGACTGTGATTGGCTAGCGAAACACATGACACATGTGAAGCCCTATGAATAGCAGTATGGACTTAAAAAAAAACACTTTTAAGTTTTTTTTTAAGTGAATCACTTCCATCACTGTGATGACCACTGTGACCACACCGCCCACTTCACACTGGGTGTGATTTTTTTACATTAACCACTTGAACCCTATTCCTTTTCTGAGGGGAACATTAGCCAAAAATAGCAGATCTACAAGCTCTCAACGCCTCGCGCTGCGAGGCGTTGAGAGCTTGTAGATCGGCTATTTTTGGCAAAGAGGCTATAGGTGTAGAGGGAAAAAATAACAGACTAAGTAAAAAAATATATATAATCTGAAGCCCAATTTTATACAATATAGAGTAGGGGGTCCCTGCTTCATCTCTCTCTCAGCTAGGGGGTCCTTGGCCTGAAAACGTTGAAGACCCCTGATCTAAAACATCATATCAATAAATAAAGTTGCAGTCCTATGTGTGGGCAGTTCAAAGAGGGCCTAAAACATATATCGTAACATACATTAGGTCTTTATCTCAAGGTTGTTTTCTTCTCTTCAAATGTTTTTTTTTAGGTATTGAAAAATATTGTATGAGGAACAATTGTAGATTATATTTAAGTGAGTTATTCCATTATTCTGTTAATATTTTATGTATGACTCAATTTGTCTTGGTTATTAAGTCCTAAACGGTTACGGTTAACCGTTTAACTGTCCCATCTCTAATTAGTATGTATTATTGATTAGGTGTGTTGTGTTCCCAGAGGCACACAATGTGATGACAGTTAATTTGCATCCAGTGAGAGGACATGTTGTGTCGGGTCATTGTGTCTATTTTGTCTCACCTGGCACAGGAGCTTTGATAGCAGGGGGTTGGTGAGACAAGGGGGTCCGTCTGTGAGCAAAGAAGATGAGGAGGGAAAAGTGTTGGAAAAACACAGACGTGGTTCAGACCAAGAGACAATATCTAATCATAGGTTAAACCCTTTGAACCCCAGGGTCCCAATTCTGGGGTGAACATTCACGAAAATAGTCGATCTACAAGTAGATCTGCTATATAAGCGAAGAGATGTGTTGTAGACTAAAGAGGGAAATTCTTGCAGATCTAGGGCCCTGGGGGGCTTCGGTCAACTAAGTATATGGTTTAAGTCAGTTTAAGTCAAAAATTGCAGATCTACAAGCTCACAACGTGTCAGACGCATTGTAAGCTTGCAGATCGGCAATAGTTTTTTTTTTGTGTAGAGGGAAAAAGAGAAGAGCAGACCAAGTACCAAGCCAAAGGTCAAGTTTACAAAGTATTGAGGGTTTAAGTGGTTAAATGTCTGAAAACAAACATTTAACGTGAATCCAATATGTAGTGGGGGTCCCTGCTTCATCTTTCTCTCAGCTAAGGGGTCCTTGGCCTGAAAAACGTTGAAGACCCCTGGTTTAAGTGGTTAAAATTGTGTTTTTTTAATTTATTTAATGGCTTCAGAGAGGCATCATGAGAGAGTAGAGAGATACCTACTTGTTTGAGACTCTGTCTTGTTGTAAGTTGGCCAATGCAGCAAATCTGCTGCGTGCTGTTCTCAGGCTAGCGAGTACCTGTAGAGAGAGATGCAATTATAATACTTCAGCAAATTCACAAAACTGACTACTACTACTGACTACTTCTACTATAAATACTCACAGTAAATCTATTTGTAAAACTTAAAGATGAAGTAGTTTAGTGATTTTAGAAATACTTTGGTATATGTCACCAGGACACTTCAGACCAGGACCCCAAATGAAAGCGTTATTAATTTAAAATAGGCTACATCTATCAACTTGGCAAACATGGTTTATCTTTAGTTTAGTTTTTCTTTTGTCTTTTTTTGTGGTCTTTTTGGCATGCCATAGCTGTGTGATTCTGCAAAACCACTTACAGTACCACATTAAAAAAAGAAAAACATATAGTCTTCTAGCCTGGATTCGTGTAACGTGCCGGTATTTTGGTTGTGTGTAATATGGTACTGACAAAGTGGGACTTGGTACTGTGCTCAGTGTGCTGTGAAATATTAATCTGCATATTAAAAAAGAAAAGAGAAATCTTGACCTGTAACTACGTACCGGCCGATTCTAAAAACGCCTTCTAAATCATGACCTAAGCTGACCTTTTCTGAAAAACTTAAAATATTTATAAAAAAATTACAAAAGATGTATGTTGCTATATACTGTACGTAGCAACAGGAAAACATGCTTTGTTTTTTGGGAACCCCTTTTCCCGTCTTGAAAGGTATAGTTACAAATAGGGGTTCCCGCCCAAAATGGGTTAAATAGGGGGGCCAACCAAAACAAATCAACTAAATTTAACTAAAAAATAAGATTTATCACCACTGAAAGCCAAACTGATAGCCAAATGGCAGTTCTGGTAACTGCTCCAGGTGTGGCCACTTCATCAGTGGGGTGAAGGGTGCTGCAAACGCATTTCGGTACCGATTTAGCGCTATTTCAGCAGCCCCCGGACTGTATTTCGGCACCGTTTCTTTTCTTTGGTGCCCCCCCCCCTCCAAGCCTGGTGCCCCGGGTTGCAGCCCCTAAAGCTTGTGTATTAAGCCGGGCCAGTATATGTACTGTATTCTTACTGTAGAGCCTGCAGAACTGAATTATTACACTGTCACATACCCAAGCCCCAGCCCTGCATGCAGAAAAACTCACCTGTGCAAATGGTGTAACTATTAGATCCCCTGTGTAGCTGTAAAAAACAGAAGAGAGTATTAACTTTCCAATCATATATGTATGTTTTTTTATAGTTCAAACATTAATTTAGTTTTAATGTATTGCATACTGACTTTTACCAAACACCATGTTTTGAGGAAAACACAGCCTCACTGCAGATGTCACATAAGATTGACCCTCTGTGAGATGAACTTGGTAAGATGACACATCTCTTAAAATGTCCAACTAAACATGTAGAATGTTAGATGATGTTTGTTCTCAATTGTTCTGATCTCTCAAAGCATGTTTTAGCCGGCACTATTTATGCACTAGTTAACTAGTTGTCATGCGTCAAAACAAGCATCAAACCAGTCTAATAAGCGCACAGCCTAGCATTTCCATCAGTTTTATTTCACTAATTATCTGTTAGCTTTTTTGGAGCACTTGGCTGATGATACCCGAGGCAGTGTGTTGCATTGCGGGTAAAGGATGTACTTGAATGTCAATCTAAATAGACTAGCCAGCCTTGCAAGCTTCATCATCACTCACCTTCCACTAATGACAGACTCAAACCTTCGTGACAGCAGACCTGGCCTAACAAAATATCAAAATATTTCAAAGACTTATTTTCAGGTCTAGATCAGACTTGAGACAATGTGACCTATGGCATTAAACAATATAAATATAAGTGTTATTTTGAGGTCAACAACAGTTATTGTCTTTTTCAGAATGTGGCTGTCATTTTCTTTTTATATACTGTATAAAGAGGTAAATAAAAGGACTCCTTAGTTCTCTTTTCTTCTTTTTTTTGTGGGGGGGGGGGGGAATCAAAACACAGACAAAACAAAACAAAACAATAACAAATCTCAGAATCATAGAAGACGGTGCTTACACGTCACTGCCAGTAGAGGTGTTGCTTGACCTGATCATGGGTGAAAGTTCATAGTCACTGTCTGAGCGGTACAGGAAGGACTCCCTCCGCTGGGTGTGATGGAGGCTGGACTGCACAACGAGGCCGGACGGCCCCAGGAGGGTAGGACCCGATGGCCTGCTGCTGCCCACATCCAAGCTAGAGACGCGAGAGGAAAGTGTTGGTGGTGTGAAATTGGCACATTCTTTTGTAAAATAAAAATGAGACCCCTTAAATAAGTGCAATCTAATTATTGCAAAATAATTAAAGGATGTTTTTTTCTCTCTTTTTTAATAAAAAAAAACAAGTTTTTAATAAAGTTAAATAGCTCTAAAAGTTCAGTAGCAGGGGTCTCCCAGTCTCTCCTACTCTTAAGTAAAAAGTAAATTACATTTTTAGGTAGAATTTTTAACTAAGATTCTAACTCACAAATGTTAAGGACAATTATGTGCCATTCTCAGAGCATACAATTGATACACAGTTGTACATATTCTTTGTATTAAGTCCTTAGCTACATGGCCTTACACAATGCTTGCCTCTGTAAACACAATCTTTGTTCAGTTCTCACATAATTAAGTGTCTTGCTTTGTCAATTGATGTAGCCTCTTTTGAACCTAAATATTTTATAGAACACTTTACTCTCTGTCCTGGATAGGGGTCTAAAAATGCATGATTAATTAACCTTTTTAGCAAGGAGAGATTATTTTGTTTTCATTTATTTTCAACAAATTGATAATTTACATGTGTGGCTTCTGTGCAATCCCATTGTATCATGGTGACAGCTTAATCATTTGGTCATATTACACTGACATCATAGTAGAGTGTTATCTCCTGTCCCGTTTTAAGAAGGGATTTCACCTTCACCTACGTCAGTCCCAAGGCAGGGATTAGGGAATGGTTGTAATCAATGAGGGTCCTTAAAAGATTAGTTACCGCTAACGTGTGTAGAGAGAGTGATGTGTGTATACAATACATACACCCAATCACAAGGGACCCCTTCAGTGGCATCCTGTGGTTCCTGGTCCTGGTTTTCACTTAAGCTGCTTAGAACTGGTAATTTGATATAGTTTCAGACTGTAAACAACAACACCACACTATCAGTAAAACAGAAGTTTTAATATCTAACTAGCTAGCATAAAATAATTCCATTATTGTTATTATTATTATTATTATTATAAGTATTATTATTATTATTATTATTATTATTATTATTATTATTATTACCCTTATTATTAATTTACTAGTGGTGTAAACAGGACGGAAAAGATGTTGACACATTTTTATTTCTAATAGCAATAATAGAATGTTATAGTATACAGATGTACACAGTTAACTACCAGATAAATGAACAAGTAGTCTGGTGGCAACGATGGTTTAGCAGGTTTTTCGAGCGTGTGAACTTACTGACCGAACTTACTAAAGTTTGCTGTGAAAGTATCGGCTGTTTGAGTCTGTTTAACTGGCCCAATTATGAGTATACATTTGTGTTATCTTTTTAGATAAGCTTCGAGATATGGGACTGTGGTTTCTGAAAGGAAGTAAGGCTATACAATACCTATCACACACAAACACATACACTATTATACATTTGAATTGTTTTCAATGTACTGTTGGTATTTAGCAAGCTTTTTCGCAGACACTCTTATCCAGTGGGACTTACAAGGGTAAAATCTGAGTAAATGCATGAACCCTAGTCAACAAAGAACAGGGTAAATGGTCACAAGTAGAGTGCAATGAAAACAATGTAGAGCTTCAAAGTTAAACACCCTCCCACTGAAAATGTACATTCCATTTGTGTGAGACAAGGATAGAATGGTAACACAGACAGTGGTGGGAAAAAGTACTACATTTCTTTTCTTAAGTAAAAGTATCAACACTGCCACGTAGAAATACTCTGTTACAAGTAAAAGTCCAGAATACTAAATTTACTTGAGTAAAAGTACAAAAGTATTGGTATCAAAATGTACTTAACGTACCAAAAGCAGAATGTCCCGTTTGGGTAATATATGTTTTGTAATAATAATCAAAATCTACAAAGTAACTAGTAGTAACTAAAGTTTTCAAATATTTTTTGTGGTATACATCTCCACCAGGTGGGAAACTTTCACACATCCAGCCATCCTGGCTATCTGGAGTTCTCAACTTCCAGCTCCTGGATCATTGAACGATGGATTTAAACCAGCAATGAGGTAGAAGAGAGCAGTGGTGCTAATAATGGGCTCTGGGTGGGAAACCCCAGGGGTCCTTGAGGGGGTTCCAGCCCAAGGTTAAGTGCACTGCTATTTCACCAGCTAGAAGTTGTTACCCCAATGAGAGAATGTATAAGAATGACTATTCCAACATCACATGGTTTCACTCTCTCTACTGTTATCCCCCCACCTAAAGTTGTAGAATTGTGTGCACTAATGATAATACTAATACTAATACTACTACTAATAATAATAAAAATAATAATAATCATCACGAGAGAACCAGCGTTTCTCCCAACCCACAGAGTAGTAGTGCTGTACTAGGGGACCATTCACTTCACTTCGACCTCGTACAGTAACACTTTAAAAACTGCACACCAAAACAACAACAAGACTCTTAGGAACTGTGTCACTCCAAAAAGACAGGTGTCATTAAACATTAAACAGATGTTACTGCTGTGGTTGTTTTACTGGAACAGCTCGGCTAAGTTCGTGTGCTCGACGTGGAGCAGAAAATATATGCAGTGGAGTGAAACAGAAGAAAGAAAAAGACAGAACACATTAAACGCTCATACCCTACTTTCAAAACGTTTTGGAAAAGAAAGAAAGTTCTACAAGATCCCAACGTATCGCATCATGACACGTTGTGAGCTTGTAGCCTACATTAAAAAAAAAAAAAAAATTCAAAGAATGTTCGAGAAAACATGCAAGAAATAATAGATATAATGACAAGCCTAAACTAGTGACACCAGGGTTACAAACAACACAGCCAAGCAGCATGACATCCTACCTATATGATTTTTGCAGTCGTTTCCTCTTGGTTCCTCGTGTCCTGCCGAAGTGTCCTTGAGCAAAAGACTGAACGTTCCGCAACTCTGCCATCATAATTTGCTCAGGTGAAGATCGAGGGTCAGGTGAAGGTAGCTAACTGGAGTATATCTGCTGACAGAGTAAAAAAAGCATCAGTTTCCAACACTTTTTTTCCCCCTTCTTCCAGAATCCGTTCTCTCCTTCCTCTGTGAAGTGTGAAGTGTGTCAGATATGAGATCTACTTGCCTCCCTCAGCCAACTCAACTCCACCTGGTTGCTCACACCTCCTCCTCCGTAAAGCTGATTAGTTGGATGAGTTCAGGGAACAATCTGGCTGAGCATCTGGGTCTTTATGTTCTGACACACAACAGAACACCCTGCCTCGCTGTACTGGAATCAGTAATAGGAAGACAATGCTCCACTAAAGCCGTTAGTGCCAGCCAGTGGATGATTTTTATAAAACTTTAACCGCATTAACCCTGGCTGGGGTCCCAGTTTCAGGCATGTAGTAGAATATTTACAAAACAATACATTGTTTGTTTCCACCAACAATTGTGAAAATGGCTATTTTTGCCATGTGTCATATGATGAAGCATACAGGGTTTAAGTTAATATATCATTCCTCCCAGTGTCTAGAATGTACTGCACTCCCAGTTTCTTTAAGGGGTCCCACATTCACATAAATGTGCACTGTCATAGATTAATAGCATGAGTAGATGTGCATGTACAGTATAAGGAGTTGCCACTCGAAAAGTGAGCTGAAACTGAAATGCCAGAGAGGGTGAATTGTACACTTTGTATTCCATAGAATTGGAATCATATTAATCAAATACATTATTTTACATTCTGATTATAGATGGCAACTGTGTCTATCTCTGCCAAGCTGCTCTCTCCTGTGTCCGGTTAGCCTGATCCTCGGTGTGGTTAGTATATTATATTGGAGGCATGACTTACCATATAGCCAACTTAGCATTCATGTTTTGGTTATAGTAGCTGACAATGCACAAGTGTGCGTGTGTGGCGTAGCTAAGCCTCTTAAGAACACCAGACAAGTGGAGCCTTATGGAAGCCTTCAGGATTATGGTTTGGCATTTGGGATGCATTTATGAGATCTCTCATGGTCAAGGGACATGAAGACAGCTGTAGTGCAGCTTAAGAGGACACTGTTAGGTTTATGTGTGCTATATGAAAGTGCCTTGTGTGCCATCTGGAACGGATCATTAGGAAAATTGAAGTGTTCTTTGAGATAAGCATACTGATGCAATTGAGTGGCCATTCTCTTGACTTTAGGCCGATAGTGGCTAAAGTCCAACAGGTGTTTAAGCCTCTTTCTTGGCTGAAAATATGATTCTCTGTATGATTCACTCCATCCATCTGGTTCATGGAACCTCTTTAAAACAAGCTGTGATTTTGGACAATCTCACCTCGAGGAAGATAACTTCAAATTCATTTTTTTTTTTATAACTTTGTTTTTTTTACATCAAAATCAGTTACATTTATCACTTTATCAAATAAAATAAAACAAAACAAATCATAGAACAGACATTTACATGTACTTAGACAAACAAAAAACAAAACAAAAAACATATTTACATATTACCTGTTTAGACCTTTGTGGGGGTGCACATTAACCTCATTTTCTTACATCATCACATCCCTTCTCTTAGGATTATATATATTATCCATTTTTCCCATCGTTTTTCATAGAGATCTTCCCTTATTTTCAGTTTGAATGTTAATTTTTCCATGTCTTGAATATTGTCCACTATATTTCTCCACTGTTTATAGTCCGGTGTGTCAGTCTTGAGCCAGTTCCTGGTGATAGCCTTTTTCCCAGCCGCTAGGAGGATTTTGACTAGATAACAGTCTCCTGGATGTACAGTTCCCTCCATATGACCCAAATACATTACAATACAAGAATGGGGAATTTCGTAGCCTAAAACCTCACATATTGTTGAGTGCAGAGTTTCCCAAAAAGGCTGGATTTTCGTACAGCTCCAGAAGACGTGGAGACATTGGAGTCAATGTTTCCGCAGTTTCTCCAGCACGGCTGTTGATTCTTAATTTGTTTACTTTTAATCTGGGGTGTAATGAAATACCGAATTTGATTCTTCCATATGAATTCCCTCCATCCCTTTGACTGCGTTGTTGTCCGGTGCATTTCCCACATATCATACCACGTCTTCTCTGGAATCTCCTCACCCAATTCTTTTTCCCATTTACTCTTAACATATATTGTTGAGTATTTTTTTGATTCCATCAAACATGAGTATACTTTAGATACAGTCCTGGGTACAACCTCACCATATGCCCGTATAAAGAGTTTTATTATTGGATGGATTTCATCCTTAGCTGTTTTAATTTTCTTGTTATAATAATCTCTTATTTGTAAGTATCTGAATAAATCCTGATTTGACAAATTGTATGTGTTTTTTAATTCTTCAAAACTTTATTTCATTTTTCTTAATCAACAGGCACATGGTTGTCACACCCAGTTCCGTCCACTGTCTAAACCTCAGATCCAATAGCCCTGGCTTAAACGCTCCATCGTATGCAACCCATTTCAACAGGCCAAGTTCTTTTCCCAATTTCAATTGTTTTACAATGGAGTACCGTGTATTTAACGTGTAGCTTGTTATCGGGTCTAGTTCTATTGCACTCCTTACCCTTGCCGGGACCTCCTTTTCTCCAATACAAGTTTGAATCGGGAATGCAAACCCAGGAGTCTCAATTTCCTTCCACCGAGCTGTGTAGTCTGCACTACACCAGTAAATAAGTGGGCGCATTTGTGCTGCATGATAATATTCTCTTAAATTTGGGAGAGCCATCCCTCCTTTATCTTTGGGCAGCTGTAATGTACTGTATCTTATTCTAGGTCGTTTTCCTTCCCAAACAAATCTTGATATAAGTTTATCCCATTTTGTAAACTGAGTTAGTGGAACCGGCAACTTCAAATTCATTTTAAATTGGATGGAGACTTTACAGAGCATTTTAACCCTTCTGACACCATTATTTCTTGAGAGAACACTTGAGAGATTGTAGAGGGGGTGCTATGATTAACCACTTAAACCCTTTATACTTCATTGATCAGAGTCGCCCAGGGCTCTATACTATGGTCTGCTAATATTTCCCTCTATACCAAGTCCTTGCTACAAATTGTCAATCTACAAGCTCACGTGTCTTGTCGCAACATATGAGCTTCTAGATCTATTCATGGCGAATGATCGCCCCCAGAATAGGGAGCTAGTTTGAGGTACCAATAAGGAGGACCCTTGCATATAACTAATCACAATTACCCAGTGATATATTGCTGCTAGCTCATGGAAGCATAGCTTTAAGTAAGCCTTTCTACCAGTGGTGGAAAGTAACAAAGTACACTACTCAATTACTGTACTTAATTTTGAGGTATTTTTTACTTTACTGGAGTATTTCCAGTTTGCAGTACTTTTACTTCTACCTAACCCCACTACATCTCAGAGGCAAATATTGTACTTTTACTCCACTACAATTATTTGAAAACTTTAAAAAAAAATGTAAAGTTTTCAAAACGGTTAATAGTTACTTTGCATATATAAATTATTAATTTATAAAACATACATTAACCACTTTAGCCCTATTTTGTACCTAGGCTATTTGAAAATAGCCAATCTACAAGCTCACAATGCGTCGCAATGCAACGTGTTGTGAGCTTGTAGATCTGCTATTTTCTAGCCATTTTGTACTTTTACTTTTGGTACTTTAAGTACATTTTGGTGCCAAAACTTTTGCACTTTTACTTTCTTCCACCACTGCTTTCTTCCCAGAGGGCAGGAGCCTATCTCCTGTTTCTGTTGCATAAGGCAGCTTGATGTACAAATAAATACCCCCCTGGACACAATGCTAGCATGACTCAATCCAACCCATGATGCTGAGTGACAAGCAGGCAGTGGTGGAAAAAGTACTTAAATTCTTTACTTAAGTAAAAGTACCAATACTGCAATATAAAAATACTCTGTTACAAGTAAAAGTCCAGAATTCAAAATTTAGTTGAGTGAAAGTACAAAAGTATTGGCATCAAAATGTACTTAAAGTACCAAAAGTAAAAGTACTAAATATTTGAAAATAGCCGATCTACAAGCTCACAACGCGTCGCGATGCGACGCGTTGTGAGCTTGTAGATCTGCTATTTTCAAATAGCCTATGTATAAAATAGGGCTGAAGTGGTTAATGTATGTTTCATTATATCATAGTTTATATCTGAAAAGTAACTAGTAACTATAAAGTTTTCTAATAAATGTAGTGGAGTAAAAGTACAATATTTGCCCCTGAGATGTAGTGGAGTAGAAGTAAAAAGTATTGGAAATTGGAAATACTCAAGTAAAGTACAAATACCTCAAAATTGTACTTAAGTACAGTACTTAAGTAAATGTACTTAGTTACTTTCCACCACTGCAAGCAGGATCGACTTAAGTATGACCCAGCCGGGGATCGAACCCTAACATCCCAGTCTCAGGGCGGATACTCTGACCTCAAGGCCAAGCCACACTGCGCTGGTATGAAGCAAAGCTTTACTTACTCTTTACATGTCATTTTGTGTTGTATCATTTAATCTGTTGCTGTACTCATGAAATGTATATTTGTACAGAAATGACACTATTTTGTATATTTTGATTTCCAGTATTTTACTTATTTTGCTGTAAGTTTGACTTGAATTGAATTGTCACTTACACGCAGGGCAAGAAAACCATTTGCTTGCACACCAGAGGTTTGTCACTGAAGTAAAAAATAAACATTACTTCTCTTCTATGAATGCATTACAGTCAGTAAGAATATTATGAGGAAACGGCCGTGGAAGTTATGACACATTTATTGGACGACGTGGTAAAATACAAGCATACTTATGGTATGTTGAGCAGTGAAATGGTAGCAAATCCTTCTCAGGTAGCCAGAGATGGTCTAGGACTGAATCCCACCAGTTGTGCCCCCAACCCTTTCCTACTGTCTCAAAACAAACAGGACAAAATACAAAAACATTTGATTCCTAGTGCTTCTATGTGATACTGACACCAGAAGGTAACTTATTCTTAACACGTTTTATAAAATCATCGTACCTAAAGTTGTCATAATAGAAACGACGGCAGAATCACACTTTAGTCCGGTGTGTTGTGTCTGCTAATGCATTTAAATGAATTTGATTTATGCAGTGTTTACCAAAGACCAAAACAACAGGGTGCTTCATGGGTTCCCATATCAAATTATTTTCCAGTTGTATTCATTTCTAAATTGTTTTATTGTACTAATGTATGATAACCTAATGATCATAAATACAGCAACCGGGGATATGATTCCCTATGTGGAAAGAAACTTAACTTAAGATCTTGTTTCATGCATGAACCAAAGACCCTATGGCCATGAAGCATTGCAAATCTGGCAAGAGAACCCACTCAATTCCAGGTGTTAGGCCTGCAAAGTGTAATTTTAACTGTCATTTAGAGCACATGAATACAGGTGAAACATGTACTATAGTGCATTGGTTCTCAAAGTGGGGTCCGGGGACCCCCAGGGGTCCTTGAGGGAGTTCCAGGGGTCCCCAGCTAAATGATAGATTAGGCACCAAATGGACCCTTATGGGTCTGTAACTCAGCGAGTGTACAAATGGAACCAAATGGACCCGTTCCATTTGTACACTCTCAGAGTTAAATTGACATAGATTTTACAATATGAATTGAGGTCCCAGAGGTATAAATGCCATTAAATGGGGGTCCGTAGCCTAATGCATGTCAAACTGGGGGTCCTTGAAATTAAAATGGTTGAGAATCACTGCTAGAGCCGTAAAAAATCTTCTCTTATGGGGGTCCCTGGCATATCTTTTGAAATGGGGGTCCGCAGGCTAATCTGTTAGTTTGGGATAGTTTGTCGCACATCAAAAACATATGATTTCAACAGAAATCACATATGACTCGGATGAACTCAAATCTGATACAGAGTTTACAATTCAATCATTTGCGAGTCAACATTTATGATGTTACACATCACTGACAACAATCAGCAAGAGCCCCAGTAAGAGGCACACACACACACAGTTACAGCCGTCACTCCTGGCCAACGTAGATCTTACAGTGCAGGTACGCTAGTTTCTCCGCACGAGTTTTCCTCAGTAGGGGCATCCACTCCCAGTGGGGCAGCTCCACCACCCTGTAGCCAGCCAACTGCAGCTGTCTCCTCTTCATAGCATGGAGACCCATAAGCTGGTGGGTTCGGTAGCAATACTGGCTCCTGTTGGACGCCTGGACAGCTAGCTTGACCGAGGCCGCTTTGGGGGAATCTCTGTGGTCGGGTTTGGTGTGAACCCCGGAGAAAGTACTTTCGGCTAAGTCCACCACTCCTACCCTGAATACCCCCTCCCCTCCTTCTACTGGGTCTATCCTGCGGAGAGGAGGTGGTCGTTGAACAGCAGGAGGGGTGCTTGACTGGTGGGTGGCATTTCTGGATTTTGTCAGCTGTGCCAGTAGCTCCTCGGTGAGCACAACACCCGTGTTGGTTTTCTCCCAGCCGTGATGAGAAGGAGCGGTCGATAAACTCTTCCCTGGGGATGAACTGGTGTTAGGGGACGTGGTCCTCACTGGCATTGGCTGTCCGGCGGGGTCAAGATGAACTTCCAGGTCTATAGAGCGGGTGTGCGGGAGGATCATCCGTTTAGATACAAACTCTGGGCCTCCCAGGAGATCCTGCAGTGCACATTCTGCCTCTTGGACCTCCGGCTTCAGACAAACATCAGACTGGGCGTATTTCCACAGCATCGCCGCCACCTCTTCCCTCAGCTGGTGGCCGAGCCGAGGCCCCGTCCAGTGAGGGAGCTCCAGACCCACAGTTCCATCCAAAGTGAACAGGTCTTTCCTCAGGTCCATCTTTGAGGATTGTGTCGCTAGGGAGATGAATTCGGGGCTCAAGGCCAACTCCAGCAGGTCCTCTGGGAGCTCAGAGACAAAGGCCAGACCAAGGAGTCCAGTGAGAAGATGCTGCGGGTGACGCTGGAACTCTGCTTTCCTCTGTCTCATGCCGTGTGTGAGGCTGGAGTAGAGGGCTGGGTGTTGGCTGGGGAGGACTCCCATCGTGCCAAAGGCCCACAGCAGTTTCGCTGAGTCTTTGCTCCTGCAGTGCGATGCCAGTGAGGGCAATCTCTCCGCCACGGCGTCCAGAACCCGGTCATCGCGGTAATGCAGCGCAGAGGAGGCCAGCGCCACGTGCATCAGCCCCTGGACGCCCATCGCGGGGGCCCGACGGGGCACTTCTCGTGCCATGGCCTTTAGCCATGGCAAGTGATCGAGCCAGCTAAAACGCATCAGTTTCAACACGTTGACCATGGCATAGTCACTCATGTCTGCCACCACAGAATGGGCCTTGTCCACCAGGCGGTACACTGCAGCTTCAGGGAGTGACATCTGGGATTTAAAGAGCCCCAGGCACACAGTGCCAACCTCCTCAGGCTGTAATTTATACAGGTGCTGCATCAGGAGCTGCTCTACGGGACGGACCAGGTCTGCCGGGCACTGCCTGCTTTCTCCTATGACATATAACAACTGGATCAGCTCTGGGATGCCAACCTGTCCTAAATGCAAGCTCACCGAGTCATAAAGGCTCTTGAGGAACTCAGGCACTTGTCTCCCCAGGCAGCGCCACAGGTCTGCAGCCAACAGCAGCTGATGGAGGCCCATCTGTCCGGCCCTGGAGCTCAGCTCTGCCTCGTAGAGCCCCAGCATGCTGTGTCTGGACGGCAGCCCCAGCCACACGAACGCCTGCAGCACCTGCAGGATCTGAGTGTCTGTGAAGCGCTGCAGGTTTTCCACGGCGTAGCGGAGGAGCATGATGAAGCGCGTGTCGCCCCTCACCAGAGGGGTCTGATTCGTGTGCACGTGGCCGAGCTCCTGAAGGATCTCGGTGACCGTCGCAGCATCCATGCTGCCCTTCAGAACGGTCACTTTGTGGAGGAGGAGGAAGGCCTCTTCGGCATTGATCGGGTGGGGGCGGCAGCTCAGGTCAAGGGTCATGGAGGCGTACTCTGGCCGGCACCGTTGGAAGGCACGCGGTTCACCCTTAACGTCAGGCTGCGGGGCGTCAGAGGAGTATGACGGCGGTGATGGCGGCTCTTCCTCTGAGGCTTTGCTGAAGGCCAGATCCACCAACGTGTTTTTGGTGCTGGAAAGCCACCGTGAGGAACTCACGCTGTAGTGGTTGCTCTGCTGCCTAAAGGCACCAGCCAGAGTGGACAAACACAACTCGTCGTCCTCACTCTCCCTCTTGCTCCTGGACAATCTGGTCTCCTGTGTGAACTGAGGGTAGGACAGTGGGTTGTACTGCAGCCTGTAGCTACCTGGTACGGCTGCCGCCTCATGGTGCCGCAGCTCCTCGTCCACCTCCCTCTCCTCCTGCTCATCGCCCACGGCCTCAGGTCTGCCATGGAGCTGGTGCAGAGGTCGCGCCCGGAGGAGATCTTTGCCCAGCGGGAAGAGACGACGCAGCCTGGCCACGTGTCGACAGGGCTCCCAGGCAGACATACACTCTGTCTAAAAGGCAAAAGAGAAGGATTTAGTTTAAAAAGAAAGTCTATTTATTTGGGCTAAGAGTGACAGATAGCAGATAGCTCACCAATATTCACATTATTCACATTTCAATTATGGCAAGGTAATGTCTATCTGTCTGTCTGTCTGTCTGTCTGTCTGTCCATTTATTAATTTCTGGTTCAGAATCATTGAACCGTACGTCCTATTTCAGTATTTTTTATTATATATACTGTATATATATATATATATATATATATATATATATATATATATAGTATATGATTAATAATACTATATTAATTATAGTATATGATTAATGACAGTCTAATTGAAGTATAAATTAGACAAATCTCTGCATGCCTGCGTGCATGTTAGAGTGTGTATTTGTCATTCACGTATCTCGAGAACCATCGGAACGATCAACTACAAAATTTCCGTACGTATCACAGGCATATATGGAGATGTGATTGTACAGAACCACCAACCGACCAAAATGACCGTATACGGGCATACCGCTTAATACCCATTACCCCTACCCATTTATGGGCATCTGTATATGCCGATGACATCAGGGATCTACATATGTGGGCATAAAAGGGACAAAGACGGACCGATACAGCAGTGATATCCATATATGGGGACACAGACAGACAGATAGACAGACAAACAAACATATCTCCATGTATGGTCACTAAGTGACGTGTTGTAAGCTTGTAGAGCTGTTTTATATTTGAAAATGTATGAACATTTTTCAACATGGAAACGATTATGGCGATTATGCAAAATAATTACGACTATCTCAAATAATATTGTGATTAGACGATTATGTAATATTGTGACAGGCCTATCCAGGATGAAGCATAAGAATACTGTAGCTGCAATAAAAAGCCCAACAAATTGTAATCTGATCATTTTGTCACACAGGTATGTTTAGCAGACTAATGAACCAATATAATGAATTGGTGTATTAGTGATGAACATAAATTATGACTTAAGTCTTAAATTATTTGAAACTAACTACAAACCCATCATCACTCACCAAGTGAGTTATTGATTATTATAGCCTAAGCCATGCAGGAAAGCGTTCATGCTTTCCCAAACTGCACCAGAAGATGGCACTGTAAGGAAACATTTGTTTTAGTGCTGATTCAAAATGCCTGTGGGTCGGGATTTTTTTTTGGGGGGGGGGGGGTTCCCAGACGACAGTTATGTGACAAGTTAAGAACTTTTAATACCTTTTGAATACATAAATAAATACAAAATAAAATACCATTACTGCATCAAAAGTAATCAACAGACTATACTATACTATGAAAACTGGTCAAATATTGGCCAAATTGTCAAATAATATAAGAAATAGTTTTCAGCTTATACATCGGCTATTTTCACAATATTTATCTGTGGCACAGAGTCAAACAAAATGTATTGCCTCAACTCCTACAATTTCAAGTGCTTGTCAGGGTGGAGGGGTCCCCAGTTCAAAATAAATATGATTATTGTTGGGGGTCACGGCCTGAGAAGGTTGATGAGAACCACCACAATAGCAGACTGGAATTGAGTCTCCATCGTTAATGGACATAGCTGTACTTGATTGATAAGTGGGAACTGTGTGAAGGCTGCTGGACGTTTTACAACAGTCCTGTGCACCTCCATTCACTCAAGAGTACATCCATTCTGAAACATCAATAAAAAAAAACTAATGCCACTTTTGCAACTTTAAGAATGTAAAAGTGGATTCCTCTTTACAAAGGGCACGTGGTGACGGTGAGGAACACCAAGGCCAAAGTGCCAAAAAGTAACTAATTGGTAAAGAATTCAACACCATGCTAAATTGAAATTTGCATCAATCATTGCATCAATTTCAATGCTCAGAGAGCTGTTAACACTAGGATAGGTGGGCACCAAGGAAGAGTGGGCACCTCTGTGTTAAATTGGCTATTTTTTCCCGGAATGTTAAAATATATATATATTTGGGAAATGTTTTTAAGTAAAGTAAAGTACACATGATTAGAACATGATTAAACATTCGACAATTAAGGTCTAATATTTCTAAAATTGCTTTAAAAAAAAATCATTTTAGGGCATAAACAAGAAGTTGAAGGATACAATTAAGTCTGATAATGATGTACTATGCATGTTCACATCAGGTATACTTTACATCACTTAAGACCATTTTTCAATTATATTATTTTCTAACATTTTGGACAAAATAGCCAATTTTAAATCGAGGTGCCCAGATGTCCCTATCTGTTACCATGCCCACAGTACTTCAATGCCCAGAGAGCTAAATGTTAGCATGCAGGATACTGCCAAGGACATAGGCTAAGTTTAAATAAATGATTGAATGTACATTAGTCTTTTCTGAATTAGCCTAGAGTCTGAGTAAATGGAGGATATGCACTGACCTCTGTCTGCTGTGTGAGGACATAGTCTATGCAGAAATATCAGTTGTGTTCATCACACTTCATTCAAACCAGAAACCAAACCATCACCCATTAAAATGAGCTAATAAACCCTGTCAGTTACTAAACCTTTCAAATTACAGAGAGAATAACTCCACAACCGACCCTAGCATATGAAGAGTCACATAATTGTACATTGGCTAGTATTATAGTTTGGCCTGAACCTCTATTAACAAAATAATAACCGCACTACCATCACCTCAAATGGGAATACTAAAGATATTAAGGAATTAAGCATCATAAAGTTCCCTGTGCCAGCCTATTACCAGAATATGTAATATTTTCTTCGTTATTTCTTTCGTTCACAGAGACAAATATGAATGTATGCTTATAAATGTTGAATAACTCACCGCTATATGTACTATAGAATGTTGAGTTCGGCTGAGGTTTTGCTGCTGCAGCCATACAGCCGAAATGTTATGACCATAGAGTTGAACATATTAATATGACTCTCTGCATGCAGCATGTTGCTGCTTCCTGTATGCTAAGGTCGTATGTGTTGACGCTACGGCAACGCTGCTGGGTCAAACTTCAAAAGGCGACACACGGCGAACAGTACAAATGTAAAGGCTCCCCATGAGTATATTGAAAATTGTTGTGATATCCATAGTAGTTTAAATATAATCTAAGTAAAAAAAGAATAACATTTGCAGATATTAATTTCCCCTGCTCACCATGTTTTGTGTGTTTGTTTGTTTGTTTGTTTGTTTATTTGTTTGTTTTAGTTTTTTTCCTTTCTTTTTCTTTTTCGTGGAATGATAGTTCCCTCTCCTGGGCTGTATTGGTCCCTGCAGTAGCCTACCTTTGTGCTTTTTCAGCCTCTGACAGTAGGCCTAAAGGGAGAGCATAATGTTGAACCAACTTTCAGGTAAAAGTGAAATCAGCAGGGTGCTGTAGCTGTCCCAAAAATGTAGCCATAAGTACAATATTGAGTTCAAAATCTATAACTGTCATTCTTGCTATTTTTTACAAGGGATAGAAAAAATACAATTCTTGAAAGGTTTCGCCTATAATGACGAGGTTAAGTTTGTGTGTGGGTATTGTAACCAATGAAAAGTATTAACAAGATCTTGTGACCAAATGAGAACTACATTGGATCCATGATTCACACACACACACACGCACGCACGCACGCACGCACGCACGCGCGCGCACACACACACACACACACACACACACACACACACACACACACACACACACACACACACACACACACACACACACACACACACACACTCAACAGTGACAATATCAACATTTCAAAAATCTCTTCGAAAAACCTCCAGCATCTTCCCATGAAAGAGCCACCGACACAAAGCTTGATGAGTTGCACAGTTTATTTTATAAGGCAATACAAATAAGAAAATATATAAGAATCCAGAATAAATAGACTTAAATATTTAGATAAGAATCCAGAATAAATAGACTTAATAATAAATAAATAAATAAATAAATAAAACGATGCACACACACAATATTACAGCTCGCTGTATGACAAAAATAAGGCAACAATGTGATCTTCAATAAATAAACTCGATCAATAAATAAACTTGATCAATAAATAAACGATAAATAAATATCTAGGGTCCGGTGTGTTAGATGGTTGCAGCGAACAGGTCCAGTCTCAGGAGATGGGTGAGGAGGGTGACTCTCACATCCTCCCAGCCGCTAGCACTGTAGTCCTGCAAGGACAGACAGAGACATTTTAAAAGTTAATCACAACATTCTAGTCTAGTTTGGTATAAAGTCGATTGATTGATTGATTGATTGATTGATTGATTGATTGATTGATTGATTGAATACTTTATTAACAAATTGCAAATAGTACAGTGGTACGATTAATGGTGCTAAAAGGATAACACAAAAAGCCCTAAGGGCTAGTTTCCATTGTGGTCCTGTGTATTCAATTCATCGATTATAGACCAAATCATGGATTAAAAAAAGGCTTTGCATAAGATAGATAGACAGATAGACAGATAGACAGATAGACAGACAGACAGAAAGAAAGAAAGAAAGAAAGAAAGACAGAAAGACAGAAAGACAGACAGACAGACAGACAGGTTTCAATAATGACATGCTGACCTTCTCTTTCAGAATTCTCTCCAGGGATTTGAAGTGGAGTTTGGTCCTGTGTGTCAGTCTGGTGACAGAGTGAGATGGAGCCACGTCCATTACCTTCACCTGAAACAGATAGATAAGAACAAATTAGTCTCTCTCTCTCTCTCTCTCTCTCTCTCTCTCTCTCTCTCTCTCTCTCTCTCTCTCTCTCTCTCTCTCTCTCTCTCTCTCTCTCTCACACACACACACACACACACACACACACACACACACACACACACACACACACACACACACACACACACACACACACACACTCTCTCTGCCATTGCCATATTGCCATATTGTGGTTATACATACACAGTGTCGTAGTTCGGTGATCTGACGGAACAGTTCGTTGTTGAACATGTCCACGTCCCTCTGGTCCCAGTTGGTGTCGTTGAGGCTCTCACTGTCGAACACACGTGACACCTCGTCCAGGGTGTCCACGAGGAACACCAGCTTCTCATCAGCCTGCCAGAGTGAGAGAGAGAGAGAGAGAGAGAGAGAGAGAGAGAGAGAGAGAGAGAGAGAGAGAGAGAGAGAGAGAGAGAGAGAGAGAGGGAGGTAGAGGTATAGAGATTAGACCAAAGTGCCTCATCTGCTGCAGTATCCATATCCTGGAGGGAACTTTAGCCAAACATATAGCAGATCTACAAGCTCACAACATGTCGCAATGAGACGCATTGTGAGCTTGTTGATTGGCTATTTTTAGCAAATAGATTGACAGCAAAAAGCGGTCCAAGGTACAGAGCCAACTCAGGTCCAGTTTATTCTAGAGGGGTTAAGTGGTTGCTGCTTATAGAGCTGCCTCTACTACCAATACCTCTAGTAGTAATAATACTTGTAGAACTACTATATAGCCTACTTCTACTACTACTACTACTACTATAAATCATAATGATACATTACAATAAGAACAATATTCATTCATTAATGTCAATGTCCAGAAATGATGTAATAGGCCTACCGTGAGCTTGGAGGCGTGGCTGTACTGTTTCCCAGGGAAGTGTAGAAGTTCACCTGAACTGTTGTTACTGTTACCCTAGAGAGAGAGAGAGAGAGAGAGAGAGAGATATATTGGATTTAATGTTTTATTTAAAATGTTGCTTTTTATCCCTTTTTTCTCCCCAATGTAGTTGTTATGCCAATCGATTCCTCCCCGCACACATTTCTATGATGTCACTGCTGTTATCCTAGAACTCAAATAATTTAATCATCAAAATGATGATGTTTGATTTTAGCACATTTATATTTATAAACTCATACTTAAACTTTATACAACTTACAATACTAATAAATGGCAAAATGAAGCCTTCAAATAATACTGAAATAGTTCATGTAAATGCATAGTTAACTTACCATCTTCCTGAGCATGGAGATAGTATAGTTATTGTACTCCTGGAACTTGGAGCTTTTGAACCCAGTGTGATCCTCCTGCTTTCTCAGCCACGTGCACGAGCTCTCGGCCTCGACCACGGCCACGAGCACCATCATCATCATCATCATCATCATCATGATGGCTTTATATATTTTTTAATTAAACTGCAATTGCTCTAAATGACCACGGAGACGAGGAGATCGCTGTTTTACCAAATGCACGTACAGTATGTCCCGGTGAAGCCAAGTATAGGTGTAGAAGTCTGTTAATAGTCCTTTTTTCAATAAAAGCAGCAGTTCGTTTTTCTGGTGAAGGTATGAAGAGTCTTAAAGCTCTTGTTCTGGTTGGTGCTGATTTGTTGAGTGCCATTCTCACCTGTAAACCCCAGTTTAAATAGACGGGGAAAACTAAAGCGAGTTGAAAAGTGAAATAGAATGGGTTTGTCGGGGAAGCCCCGCTGCTTTTCATACCTGAATGAATGAAGCCGCAGGTAAGAGAGTGCTCTCAGGGGTCATCAATATGTCCATTTTAGATTTTGTTTTTACACATCATTATAATGTTCTCATTTTGATCCAATTACTGAGTGTCAGTCTCCAGGTTTTCCTCAGAATGTGACACTGATTTACTTTACTATGACACTATGTGTATGCCACATTAGAATCCACTAGGACAGTGGTTCTCAAACGTTTTATTTTCAAGCACCCCCATAACTCTGAGAGTTTACAAATGTAACCACATGGACCCTGTTACATTCGTACACTCTCATTTACACACCTGTAATGGTCATTTAGGGCATTTTGTATGTTCATGGCAAAAACTGAATTTTGACAACAAAATGTCCATGCCATTATGGCGATGATCCCTGCATGGAATCCATGCATGAGAGTGAAACCAACGCGTAAAACCACACAATAGGCTATACGTCTAAATTAAAGCAATGCATTTATTATAGTGGACAAAACAAGTGGACTATATGAAGTACATTTTTAAATACAAAGACAAGCCAAAACTAAACAAATTCACAACAATTTAGGGTTTCAAGCATTTCCAATATTTGGTTAATTTAATTGGTGCAGTGAAAATATATAAGTGTTTCACTGTGACATTTTTGATAATTGAATGCAGCTGTGTATGATTTAATATGAATTAATCACATACCCTGCACGTCTAATTTAACAACCCAGTTGAATTTAATCTGATGTTTGCAATTACAGGCAGGAGTAAAGGAGAAAAGTACACTGATTCTGAAGAGCCAATTAAGGCTCACTAAACGTATTTATTTTCTTTTTTTGAATGTAACCCTATGCCCTTTGCTATAGAGCCTAATAATAATCATCATAATCGAAATTGTGGACAGAAATCTACTGACTTTATTTATTTCGGCACTGAATGAACAAGCAATTGTATAGAACAGATATGGACTTGTTTACAAATACAAATTATTTTTACAAGTACAAAATAATATTGGCATTCATTAAAGCCCATAATCAGATTCAAAACAGAATTAATTCATTCCAGCCTGATGATGAGAAGAATATTTTTCGCCAGGCTACTCTGTCTCATTCGATTTTTATGTAGGCCAGAACTAGGCTATATATGTAATTATATGTACATGACTAGCAAATGACTATTGACAAACTACATGATTTAATCATTTTACAGTTTGTTTGTGTTTTTTGTTTGTTTTGCAGATCATAGACTATTTTAATCTAATTCATGTTTTTATGTATTTATTTATTCATTCATTTGAGTTTTTCTTTTTTTTGTCCAGGATTCAGCTATTTGGAATTGATTGATTGATTGATTGATTGATTGATTGATTGATTGAATACTTTATTAACAGTTTGCAAAAAAAACACAGAAACAGTAAAGGGAGGCTAAAAAGATTAACCCAAGAAAGAGAGATTACAATTATTTTATTGGGAATAACCCTCGTTTTCAAGGGGGTCCACAGATTACAAGGTGAGCGGACAGAGCAGTTTTAAACAATTTAAAAGATGTTATTGACTGAATACGAACATATTGTTCCAGTCAGAGGGAGCATTAGAGTAACCTATAGGATTTTTTGCCAACTGAGTTAGATACTTTTGGAACTTCAAAATAATTCTGTGCATGCACAATATTCTCAGTTAGAGGTGAAAGGTTATATACTGTTTTAGATACTGCGGATAGTTACAATGAACTGTAACCAGTGCTGCTGTCGTCTTACTGTGGGAGGCAAGTTGAGATTTTCATAGCACTATGGCTTGTTTCCATTGGGGTCCCTTGTATTCAATTCATATGAACATTTAGTGACAGACAAATATACAATACTACACAAAAACATCATATAAACAGGTAGTAATCAAAAAGAAAAATATGTACAGTAACCAGTTCGGGGGGCATTGTAGCCTACATATTTCTCACACAGGTCAAAACATTTTTTTGATGGGTCACCACCACAACTTCCATTTTGATTTCGGCTTTCCTCTTCTGAAGAAACTGGCCTCCTATGTGGTCTGGTCTAGGAGCCTACAGTGGAAGACCAGACCACATGACATTACCATGTCAGGTCTGGTCTGGACCACAGTTCCGTTTCCACTTGTGAGGAAGAGGAAGCACTTCTTCTCATGTTGGTCAGGTCTGTATGTCTGTCTGTGGTTGGATTGACGCAGAGAAACTGCAGTATAGAGACTGTCATTTTAGGCTGTACAGCAAGAGCTGTCTGACCTATTGGCAGTGGTGTAAAGTAACTACATTTACTCAAGTACTGTACTTAAGTAAAATGTTAAGGTATATGTTTTACTTTACTTGAGTATTTCCAATCTAATACTTTTAGGGTTAAGGTTAGGGTTAGGGTTACTACAACTACTACTACTACTACTACTATTTACACTAATAGTAATACATAGTAATGCATTGCAGAGCTGTACCTGCCCAAGTGCAGAGCACATATGGGCAAATGCTCTTTTAGACACAGTGGAACATGCTACCACTCCCCATAAAGAACATCAGTTGTCATAACTGTCAAATCATGGCTTCAAGAAACTGTCGCAGATTAGTGTGGTTGTCTGTTTAATTTATTTATTTATGCTGTTAATAAGATTTTACTGTATATAAGTCACAAGGGTTGTTTATTTTTTAGAGTGGGATCAATTGTTCTTATGTCTGTTTGTCCAAGACCAAGGACAACAATAGAAATAAGTCTCTGACCTTATCGTGTTTTTATACTTGACGTGTTATTTCAGTGAATGCATTGTATTACTTGCATTTCAATAATAATGGCCAGGAGTTTGCTGTATAGGTCTACCACTAGAACTACTTACTATAATAATAATAATAGTTCATAACAGTTAAAGATCTCTATCTGTTATTTCGGTTTCCTCCTGTCTCTTTGACTGTCTGTGACTATTTGCCTTCAGACAGGCTAGACTGGTTTCACGTCATAGTGCTTAGACATTGATGTGTCAATGAATGTGTTTTCAAGCATGTTTGAAACATGACACACATGCACCGTCTTATTCTACCCCTCATTCACTTTCTATCTCTCCTTCCCTGCTTTCCCAGTGTGGGTTGTAAATTGCATCATAATTTCCCTCAACGATATGTCATCATCAGATTGTTTTACAACACCAACAGCTTACGTAAGCAACAATATACAGTAGCGTTTTTCAGTAGTGTCTAACTGTTGTGTCTTCTAAGCGTTTGGTGATTTACCTGTAGCCTATGTCATTGGTTCTCAAAGTGGGGTCCGGGGACCCCCAGGGGTACTTGAGGGAGTTCCAGGGGGTCCCCAGCTAAATGATAGATTAGGCACCAAATGGACCCTTATGGGGCTGTAACTCTGAGAGTGTACAAATGGAACCACGGGTCCATTTGGTTCCATTTGTACACTCTCAGAGTTAAACTGACATAGATTTTACAATATAAACTGCGGCCCAAGTGATAGAAATGCCATTAAATGGGGGTCTGTAGCAGTAATGAATGTCAAACTGGGGGTCCTTGAAATTAAAATGGTTGAGAATCACTGCTAGAGCCGTAAAAATCTTCTCTTATGGGGGTCCCTGGCATATCTTTTGAAATGGGGGTCCGCAGGCTAGTAAGTGTCAATTTGGGGGTCCTTGACATGAAAAAGTTTGAGAACCACTGGCCTATGTAACAAGTTAACAATCCAAAACAATCATAACAACTCACCTTACAATTCAAGTCACTTAAGACACATATGGATATTTTAAAAGCACATTATATACTGTTGATAATAACAGTCCCTACCAGACCATAAGTAGTCCCTATGTTGGGCTTGTCATTAGGTGAACATTTTCCTGAAGGCTTGTTTCTATTGTGTTCCTATGTATTCAATTAATCAAGACATATAAACACATAATACAGGAAATCATATACTAGGAGCAATACAAGTATATTTACAGAGAAACAGAAAAACAGTGGGGGGTAATCAGGTGCTATTTTATGACGGTTTTGAAGGAGTGTAGGGAGTCATACTTTTTGATGGCTGGTGGTAGGGCATTCCACATTTTGGTGGCATAATAGTAAAATGAATTCATCCCCATGTTTGCGCCGAATCTGGGGGGAATGAGATCTGTGGAGCTCCCTCTGGTGTCGTGCCCGTGGTACATGGGCATGCACTGGTCCCTTGAGTATCTTGAAAACCAGGCCCATTGTAAGTTGGGCTCTGTCTTCTATACCCTGAGCCATCCAACCCTAGCATAAGGAGCAGGGGTTAGGTGAGTCCTAGGTTTTGATACTAACAGTGACATGATACAGACCATGATACTGATACTGATTATCACACTTTTCTCAACAATATGAGCCGTTATTATTACATTATAAGTGGTAAGGTTCTTAATGAAACACATACAGTAATAACATTATGCAAAAATATTATGTTATGTTATGCGCTCATGATTTTATTACAGTATGAGCGATTGAGCACATTATTATATTATGAGCTTTTATTACATATAGGTCATTATATAATGAACCGTTATTACATTCATCATGTTTCAAAAACATTGGTGGAATTTGACAGCTGATATCAGTGTTATATGTTATTGTTGTTAAATGCTTAATCTGTTTAGGGTAGAGTCTTATGGGGCCTGTCTTTGCCTCTCTGCAGATAACGAAGTTAATGTACAACAGATGCACCTGACTTTTGTTTTCTATGCCAGACACTTGGTGTATGTCACAAGATTGTTTTTATAGTGAGTAGATTTAGACGTTTAGACTGAAGTGGCCACACTCGCATAACATCATTTCTTCTCTGCATAATACAACACACTTCTTTTAGACTTTACCTTTCACATAGTAGGATATAGTCTTTCTTTCTTTCTTTCGCCACTTCTTTATCTCAATATAGGACAGGGTTGTGGTTCAAACACAGGAGGGTGCTGTTGTATCAGTTTATATATGAAGAGAAGGCCAAGTCAACTTGTACAACTCTGATACTGTACCCAACAGGCAACAGGACATCCACACTAGCCTACAACATTTCACTGCATGTGCTGCATGCATATGGTAATTATATTAAACATCAAACAATCTGATAGCGTGATTTGACCAACCCATTTTATGATATATCACATCTCTCATGGCTGCAGGTGAACCACATTTCAGTTAATCAAATGAACACCAAACACAGGAAACTGAATGTGGTTTGTTTCATTTATTAAAAAAAAGAAACATCTTTAAAACTGAAATTGCTTTGTAAAAATGCATATTTGTTTTCTTTTAAATAACATCTCCCTTTCAGTTTTATTCTACACTTGCATCACCCTTCTCTCTTCTTCTTTTCTCCGTTCCAGCTCAGATGGAGGGTTATAGCCTATACGACAGGTTTGTGGCTGAATCTGTCAACTAAGAGAAGATATATAACTCTCGTTTATAGTGAAAATAAACCCTCTTTGATTGTACACAGCAAAATCCTCAGTTTCTATTCAACTCTGAGAGTGCAAATAACGTGCAGCGTCTACCTACTCGCTCACTGCACGTTACTGCTGATCAGAGTATCAACAAAGTGACTTCAATTTAGGGACATCCATCTGTCCATCCCCAGGTGCTGGTGTACTGACACATGGTCCTGCCTACAGTTCTGGTACACGGTACTGTCTACGGTCCGGGTACACTGGTAAATGATCCTATACAGTTCTACATGGTATTACAGTCCTGTCCTGGTACACTGGTAAATTATCCTACAGTTCTGGTACATGGTATTGTCTACGGCAGTGGTTCTCAAACTAAACTTCTTCTGTATTTGGCGGCGGAACCCCATCTGAAAACGTTTTGTGCCAGGGACCCCCAGAAGAGATTTGTGTAAAAAATAATGATATATATATTCCACATTTTCCAATACTTTCAAGATTAAGTTAAAAAACAGCAGATGTACAAGCTCGCAGCGAGGCACAAAGTGACGTGCTGTGAGCTTTTATAGCTACTATTTTTTAATTGCCAACGTATAAAATATGGATAAGGTGGTTAAAATGAGTGAGATGCTGTATTAACTCATTCTGCTGAGGACCCCCTGGAACCCTCAGCCCCCCAAGGACCCCTGGGGGACCCCATCTTTGAGAACCACTGGTCTACAGTCCTGGTACACTGGTACCTGGTCCTACAGTCCTGGTACATGTTACTGTCTACGGTCCTGGTACACTGGCACACAGGCCTACAGTCCCGGTGTACTGGTACATGGTCATATACAGTCCTGGTACATGGTACTGTCTACGGTCCTGGTACAACGGTACATGGTCCTACAGCCCTGC
>NC_139948.1:43449032-43474032 GCF_963454915.1 Gymnoscopelus microlampas
TCTGATGGGGGTCCGTGGCCAAATACATACGAATTTGGGTGTCCTTGACACGGAAATGTTTGAGAACCACTGGTCTAAACCATTGGTTCTCAAACTTTTTCATGTCAAGGACCCCCTAATTGACACTTATTACCCCGCGGACCCCCATTTGAAAAGATAAGCCAGGGACCCCAATAAGAGAAGGTTTTTACGGCTCTCTAGCAGTGATTCTGAACCATTTTAATTTCAAGGACCCCCAGTTTGACATGCATTAGGCTACGGACCCCCATTTAATGGCATTTATACCTCTGGGACCCCAATTCACATTGTAAAACCAATGTTAATTTAACTCTGAAATTGTACAAATGGAACCAAATGGACCCGTTAGGGTCCATTTGGTTCCATTTGTACACTCTCAGAGTTACAGAACCATAAGGGTCCATTTGGTTCCTGTCCATCATTTAGCTGGGGACCCCCTGGAACCCCCTGAAGTACCCCTGGGGGTCCCCGGACCCCACTTTGAGAACCAATGGTCTAAACAACTTTAGGAAGCAAGCCCAAATAAGCAACAACATTTTAGAAACAAGCCCCAAACAAAACGCAATATTTACAAGCAACTTTACCGAAAAAATAAGCCCAAAGTTGCCTATAATAAGCGGACTTGGCAACACTGCAGAGTGAGTCTGAAGTCCTGATTGAAGTTGTTTCCACCAGGATCCGCTCCAATTTTCAGACAGGAAAAGAGTGGGAGTGGATCATGCCCTCCTTTATCTGTTACACAGCACAATCCTCACAATCCACACAAAAGTGTTAAATCCCAGAGAGAGTTACACATGGATAAATTAACACTGAGGTTTCTGCTGTGCAGGATATATAGCAGCCATCTGGTGATGTGGGGCATCTGCCAGAATAACTTCTCCATTACTTCTAATACAATACAGCCACTTAAATATGTTTTCCACTTAACTTAACCCTTTAAGACCTGGAGCTGTGTCATTTTTAGATTTGAGCTAAAAAGCATTATTTTACACTTTGGGCTATTCAAAAATAGCAGATCTACAAGCTCATAGCGCGGCACCGAGTGCCGCACTATGAGCTTGCAGATCTGCTATTTTTGAAAATTCGTGAAAATGTGTGCAAATCTTTGAATATATATATATTTTTAAGCGAACATTTTTAACTCAACTCTTTGCTTCTGGAACAACATATTTTGATGGGGGTCCGCGGCCAAATACATATAATTTTGGGGGTCCTTGACATGAAAAAGATTGAGCACCACTGATATAGAAACATAGGTTTTTCAGAATGCTGTTGAGATTTAGGAGACATGTAGAATCGGCTTCAGGTCTCAATGGGTTAAAACCTGACCATTCTGCCCCACACAGACTATTTGCACTAATATAACTCATTGATTGAATATATATACTGTACACGCACGCACGCACGCACGCACGCACGCACGCACGCACGCACGCACGCACGCACGCACGCACGCACGCACGCACACACACACACACACACACACACACACACACACACACACACACACACACACACACACACACACACACACACACACACACAGTATACTATGGTGGCAATGGGGTTCTATCATAGTTCATCCTATCCATCCAACTCATTCTAAAGCTCTGACAGACAGGATGTAGGCAGACAGACAGACAGACAGACAGACAGACAGACAGACAGACAGACAGACAGACAGACAGACAGACAGACAGACAGACAGTGAATAGATGAATATTCCTGTGTGGAACACAGTTCATATATTTCCGACAAGCAGAGAACAGAGCAGTGAAACCAGAGGACCTTAAACTGACCTCCATTATGATCACTGACAGCTGTGTGTGAGTGTGTGTGTGTGTGTGTGTGTGTGTGTGTGTGTGTGTGTGTGTGTGTGTGTGTGTGTGTGTGTGTGTGTGTGTGTGTGTGTGTGTGTGTGTGTGGCTACTGCCGTAGATTTAGAAGTAGAAGTGAAACAAAATGCAACACTCTCTTTCAAAGACCCCTGTCACTCACCTCCCAAGAGACGCACACTCTCTCCTCTCTGCACACACACTCACACACACAAAATGGTGTCGCAGTAGGTCTACACACACACACACACACACATTTCGATGATTGTTTCTATTATGTTCTACTCACCGTCAGACAGGTAGCTAGGCTCCAGAGGTACTGCATTATGGGCCTAGAGAGAGAAAGAGAAAGAGAGAGAGCGAGAGCGAGAGCGAGAGAGAGAGAGAGAGAGAGAGAGAGAGAGAGAGAGAGCGAGAGAGAGAGAGAGAGAGAGAGAGAGAGAGAGAGAGAGGAGCAGACAAACGAGGGTCACACCTTCATAGCTCAGATAAGACAACGAAATTGCAGACATACACACATGTGCGAAAGCACAAACACACACACGCAAGCACGCACACACGCAGCATTCACACTGCCGGTGACAAAGTGACATGCTACAAGTCATTTCCAATGGAAGCCGGCATGAAGCAGACACGTCCCGCTAAAAGTTCAAGAGGTCAAGTGCGTGTCAGGGGTCAGAGTTCATACCATTTCCCAGGCGGAGGGGTCGTGTTTGAACAGAGAGTGTGTGAGCTCCACAGACACTCGTTTCCTGTAGTCAGAGCTCTTGTCTTCTGAGATGCGGAACAGCACGGCTGCAGCGTATGTAGCTGAAGACACAACACACACACGCGCGCGCACGCACGCACGCACGCACGCACGCACGCACGCACGCACGCGTACGCGCACACACACACACACACACACACACACACACACACACACACACACACACACACACACACACACACACACACACACACACACACACACACACACACACACACACACACACACACACACAATGAGAAAAGCACCCACAACCTGCCCTCCATCAAGGCATTCCACCCAGCAGTAGATGACTGTCAACATCCACAGCTTTGACCAGAGTAACAAAAAGGGGAACAGTTAATGAAATTAACACATAATCATCGACAATTAACATAGTCATTATCCACACATGTTTCGCGTGATTAATTCCCTGTGCTTTAAACCAGGGGTCTTCAACAGGGGGTCCGGTACCCCTAGGGGGTCCTCAGAGTTACTACAGGGGGTCCGCCAAATCTTTGTGTGATATGATGTTTTTCTTACCTTAACCACTTGAACCCTAACATCTCTTTTCTGAGGAGAACTTTAGCCAAAAATAGCAGATCTACAAGCTCACAACGCGTTGTGAGCTTGTAGATCGGCTATTTTTGGCAAAGAGGTGTAGAGGGGGAAAAGAGCAGACGAGGTAAACAAAAACAGTTTAATCTGAAACACAATTTTATACGATATAGAGGAGGGGGTCCCTGCTTCATCTCTCTCTCAGCTAGGGGGTCCTTGGCCTGAAAACGTTGAAGACCCCTGCTTTAAACTGATGTTTGTGTCATGACTACTTCCACACAGAATGCGAATATTACGTGTCAATATAGCGACACACTTTAAAAAAAATAAAAAATCTTTTTCACCGCAAATAAAAGCATCAGCCTGTACGAAGGAAGCATCACCAAATCAATAGCTTCATATTTTCTTATAGTTTACTCTTCACACTCACAGTGTGTTAAGGACCTAAACTCTGCAGTATAAAGAAAGATAACGACGAAATACCACAGCGGATTCTTTGAGAAAGTGCCTGCAAAATAAAGCCAGTGTGCAACATCCTAAACCAGGGGTCTTCAAGGTTTTTCAGGCCGAGGACCCCTTAGCTGAGAGAGAGATGAAGCGACCCCCACGACATACGTCATTGGATTCATGTTAAATGCGTATTTTCAGACATGTGACCACATAAACCCTCAATACTTAATGAACTTGACCATTGGCTGTGTACTTGGTCTGCTCTTTTTTCCCCACATGCGAAACCTCTTTGCTGAAAATAGCAGTGCGAGGCGTTGTGAGCTTGTACATCTGTTATTTTAGGCTAATGTTCTCTACAGAATAGAGATGCTATAGGGTTCAAGTGGTTAATGTAAAAAAAAAAAAGTTCTTCTCACACATACATTTGGTGGCCCCTGTGTAGTAACTCTGAGGAACCCCTAGGGGTCCCGGACCCGGACCCCCTGTTGAAGACCCCTGTCCTTCCAACAGGCAGTGTTTCTTCTCCCACAGTCCCACACAGACCACCACAAGTGTTCAAAACTGCGGAGAGTTTCAAAGCTGCACGGATGAAAGAGGACGTGTCGCCCCTCCAGGCACTTCGGTAGCAGATAGACTACCGAACTAACCTGCCCTTATCCCATTGAGACCTGAAGCCGATTCTACAGTACATGTCTCCTAAATCTCAATATTCTGAAAAACGTATGTTTCTATATCAGTGGTGCTCAATCTTTTTCATGGCAAGGACCCCCAAAATTATATGTATTTGGCCGCGGACCCCCATCAAAATATTTTGTTCCAGGGACCCCCCCATGAAGCAAAGATTTGAGTTAAAAATGTTTGCTTTAAAAGTATTTATATTCAAAGATTTGCACACATTTTCACGATTTAAAAAAAATAGCAGATCTATAGCTCAAATCTAAAAATGACACAGTTCCAGGTCTTAATAGGTTATACGTGCACAACCAAGCCAATCTCTCATCCACCATCATGACGATAATCACCACTGACTACTCAACGGCGTTTGACAACATCACAATTATCCTCCAACACCTTATTGAATTAGGCATCAGGCCAGAACTCGCCGAGTTGCTGTGCAATTTTATGCGCGGACACAAACAGACCAGGTAACGCTCACAGACTGGCAGCAGGTGACAGCGGGGCATGGCCCAAGGAACTCTGACCGGCCTCTTTATCTCCCTTCAGTTCTCTAAGCGTTCGCCGCCCACCCATCTGACAACTGTAAACTGTAGTCAGTCAGTGCATTCTCAGAGCATGTTTATTTGAGCAATCATTCAAATCACATCCAATTTTGATAAACAACACGGTTGTGTTTCCGGTTGCAACCAACGACTTGTACTTCAAGTTCCATTTTAAATTCCTATTTTAAAAGGGTCATACTGATTTTGACACGTGTGCGTGTGTGTGTGTCATACCGATTCCCTCGTTGTTGGAATGCAGCAGCTCCATCAGAGGGGCGGAGGCTCCCTCGGCATCGATGACCTCAGCAGACTGTTTGTCTAGAGCCAGCTCACACAGGACACCTGCAGACACACGCTTCACATTCTCCACGTACGAGTACAACAGCTGCGCGCACACGCACACACACACACGCGCACGCGCACGCGCACACGCACACGCACACGCACACACACACACACACACACACACACACACACACACACACACACACACGAGTCAAAAGAACAATCAGTGTTATATTTGATTAGAGAGAGAGAGAGAGAGAGAAAGGGACAGAGTTCTTTTTTTTCTTGTGAAAAACATCGAAAATGAATTTGAATTTGTTTAACATAAATCTTCTTTTCTGGGGGTACCTGGAACAAACAAACAAAACCTTTTCAAATAGGGCGGACCGCAGCCAAATAAATATCAATTTGGGGGTCCTTGACATGAAAATATTTGAGAACCACTGAACTAAGAGAGAGAAGGGAGTGAAAGAGCGATCAGAGATCGCTTCATTTAGACATGATGCCAGGAAGCTCACATCAAATACACATTCATACGGAACGCACTTCATTTAGACATGATGCCAGGAAGCTCACATCAAATACACATTCATACAAAATGCACAAAACAAACAATGACATAATTTCCTCCTCAAATCACCACAACTAATAACTGTGATGGATGTCACTGTGACATCGTGAAAATGAAGTGGAACACAAATTGGATTATTATCTCAGCCAAAATTGTGGAGCCTTACCAGAAAAGTGTGTGCACGTGTGCATGTGTGCGAGTGTATGTGCGTGTGTGCGTGCGTGTGTGTGACAATATCTTCCTGCAGAAACGCATAATGCTGCTGTGGGATTTCTACTAAATTCACCATAATGGATATTTCTCTGACAGCAGTGGAATGGAATAGAAGCTGCTGGAAAAACTACTGTTTTATCTGGCAGATAAGAGAGAGAGAGAGAGAGAATGGGTGGATGGAGGCAAGCAGATGTAAATAGAGAAATGATTGAAGTGAGATGATTCCAACCATGTCCCTCGTGGTTGGAAAAGTTTTGTGTGATTTATTTTCACAGACTGTAACTAAACTAATATATCGTTGCCGTCGGGCAGAAACCTCTTCATATTCAAACGTTTTTCCGTAAATGACTTGATCATACTACAGCGTCACACAAAAGCATCAAGTAGAAGATCCTGCAGTGCCCATACCCTAGGTGGGGTTGGCAAAAGGGCCTTTCTGTGCGGAGTTTGCATGTTCTCCCCGTGTCCCCTAGGGCAGTGGTTCTCAAACTTTTTCATGTCAAGGACCCCCAAATTGACACTTATTAGCCCGCGGACCCCCATTTGAAAATATAAGCCAGGGACCCATTAAGAAAAGATTTTTACGGCTCTAGTCGTAAAAAATAATAATTTCAAGGACCCCCAGTTTGACATGCATTAGGCTACGGACCCCCATTTAATGGCATTTCTATCCCTGGGACCCCAATTCATATTGTAAAATCAATGTTAATTTAACTCTGAGAGTGTACAAATGGAACCAAATGGACCCGTTAGGGTCCATTTGGTTCCATTTGTACACTCTCAGAGTTACAGACACATAAGGGTCCATTTGGTTCCTATTCCATTGGAATAATGTGTTCCTTCCACGCACTACGTCAGGTGATAAGAAGCAGCCTGCTCACTCCTCATGCGCCTTTACCTGAACAAACAGAGGGATGGTCTGCATGCTGGCGATCTCTCCTCTATTCATGGGGTCCCTGGCTAGGATATGCAGCGCCCCGGTACAGCCTTCTACTATCTCCTCCATACGCACCCCATCCTGGAGAGAGAGAGAGAGAGAGAGTGAGAGTGAGAGTGAGAGTGAGAGTGAGAGAGAGAGAGAGAGAGAGAGAGAGACACACACACACACACACACACACACACACACACACACACACACACACACACACACACACACACACACACACACACACACACACACACACACACACACACATACAAAGAGAGACAGAGGGACCATTATCCAGACAGTGACAGAAAAGATGCCATGGTGATCATTTGTTTATCACATTCAGTACTTTGCCTATTATAGCTTTATTTCTTGCATTCAGACTTTGCAGGCTTTTTACAGCATGGCTCTGCAGGAGTCTGCCTGTCTGCCTGTCTGTCTGTCTGTCTGTCTGTCTGTCTGTCTGTCTGTCTGTCTGTCTGTCTGTCTGTCTGTCTGTCTGTCTGTCTGTCTGTGTCCGGAGCTAATATTTCAAACTGCACCAAATGTCTTGTGCACACTGTCAGAATGCCACAGAAGCACATTCAATTGATACTGGAAGTCATTGGGGTTCTGATAGTGGCTATAACGTCGGGCAAATAACAGCTGGATGACAAAATATGGCTGCATCCAAAAGGCTAGAATGTGAATGTTGAATAAGTGTTCTTACTGAAATGTTGGCCGTTATATTACATTTCCTAAAGGCTAGAGTGCATAGTATCCTGTCAATGGGAGTGTGTGTGTGTGTGTATGTGTGTGTGTGTGTGTGTGTGTGTGTGTGTGTGTGTGTGTGTGTGTGTGTGTGTGTGTGTGTGTGTGTGTGTGTGTGTGTGTGTGTGTGTGTGTGCGCGCGCACACGCATGCGTGTGAATGTACTGGTACCTGGTATGTCTGCTGCGCTGAGGAGGCGTGTCTCTGCGTATCCTGGTGGGCCTTCAGCAACAGGTTGACCAATCGTGGGATAGCTCCCGCCTCCCTCAGGGGATTCTGATTGGCCGGGCACAGTGCCAGGTTACGGATCAGACCAACCGTAGCCTGAGGAGAGGAGAGAACAAAGATGTGTCATCACACTGCGGGAGCACATCATAGATCACTCCGTTCTCAAAGTCCCCCAAGGACCCCTAGTTCCAGGGGGTCCCCCAGCAAAATGTGTTAATACAGCATCACAATCATTTCAACCACTTTATCCATTTATACATTGGCTATTCAAAAATAGCAGAGCAACAAGCTCACATAGAATGCATTGCAGCTGTAGCAGACAACAAACTCACACATGACCAATCAGGTCCATGACATCAATACCATTGAGAGATGGAAATATGACGTGGAGAGACCGACAAGATGTCACTGCTCAGGTATGATTGTAAACATAATATGAAAACCCCATTCATTTGACTGGCATTATATAAAGTGACAACATAAGCACATATCCTACTATAATTCTAGTAACCTCTGTCCGTCTGTAGTGGTGAGTGAGTGAGTGAGTAGGTGAAGCTACCCGGTTCTCCTCAGTGGCTGGACCAATTGCTCTGATTTTGCACACAACCATTGACCATTACCATCTGAACTTAACTGTGAAGCCCGTTTTTCAATTTCATCAAATCTCAGCTTCTTATTAGCGTTTTTGTGTCAAACACTGTCGCCATGGTTACGATGCTGCCCAGCTATGGGACGAACTGCCTCCCGGGTTGCCAGATCATGTGCGCATATCCCCCCACGGATGCGTCGACCGGGTATGGTCTAGTTACCATAATTAGCACACTAACCCAATAAAATGTGGCCCATCAACTAGTGTAGTTAAAAACATGTTAAAAACAGCTCAATACAGCAACACACCACCATCCAGCCAGTAGGCCTTATAGGTAGGGTAAGTGATTTTCTTTGGTCAAAATAAGTGTTAAATAGTTCTATATTCTGATATTAATCATTGCGTCATTGAGTTTGTTCAATAACATGAGTATTCATGTCTTTCCAGCTCTTTATTAAACAGAAAATGCATTTTCAGGTCAGGATACCAATTGTATCCAATCAGGATAGAGAACTCAAGACAAGATTACAGATTAAACAAGTGAAATTGGAAGTGATGACACAAAGAAATGAGCAGACACAATTGGAACTGAAACACTATAAAAATGAAGCTGATAAATGGGTACTGTCTCCTGATTGGCTGAAATGTTGTCACCTACCTGAACATTTATGTTCTGTTTTTAAAGAGCTTGAGAGAGAAGGAGACCCATGTGACTGAACAAACACTCTATAGCACTCTATATAAAAATGAATATAGTGCTTTTTTCCTCCTCCATTTTTCCTGCACTGATCATCACTCAGCACCTGCCCATTTTTGGGGTTTGGGATGTACATGTCTGTCTTCTTCTGTCAGAACCCTGCCTGCCTGCCTGCCTGTCCTCCTCTGATCTCTGCCACTGTAAGATGAATGGTCCTTTCACACTGAACACCATCCGCTGCATGCACTCTGAAAGCCAGTATATGTCCAACGGCTTGTGCTGCTCAACAACAGTGTGTCACCGTGTCAAGCAAGGTGGCCCCCAATTATTTATTTGTTCACTTAATCCATTCAATGCGGGAAACCATCTGTGTCATTTTAGATTTCTTTGGCTATTCAAAAATAGCAGATCGACAAGCTCATAGCGCAGCACGGCTTGGACAAATAAAAAATGTATCAATTAAAACATGTTACATAGTGAGGCTTTACCGCAATGTTAGAAATACTAAATGTTACTTTTAGTGGTGCCAACCGCTCTACGTTTGACTCTGTCTGCGTGTCCGTCCGTCCGTCCGTCCGTCCGTCCCTCCGTCCGTTTGTGTGAGCACGGGATGAGCACGGCAAAGAAGCAACACATACAAACACACGCACACACACACACACACACACACACACACACACACACACACACACACACACACACACACACACACACACACACACACACACACACACACACACACACACACACACACACACACACAGACTTGCAGATTGCCTATGCCATCTCTCCTCTCATTGGCCACACGTGCCACTGGTTATCAAAGAGGGGTCCAGGGACCCCCAGCGTATGAGCACGGGATGAGCACGGGATTTTAAACAGCCATAACTCAAGTTCGCAGCATGCTACGGAGTACAAATTTTGCACATGGACTAAAACCACCAATAGGGACGAACTGTAATTACTTAAGCCCCGCCCCCTCTGTTTGCCCATTGCCTGGCCTTTAAACAGCCATTATTCCAGTTTGCAGCATGCTACCAAGTACAAATTTGGTAAGTGGACTCAGACCACCAATAGGGACGAACTGAAATGAGTTAAGGCCCGCCCCAAAGGCACCGCTTCCTTCACACAGGGTGTGATTTTTAGCGGTGCCAACCGCTCTATACATGACTTTGTCCGTTTGTCCGTTTGAGCCTGGGATGAATGAGCACGGGATTTTAAACAGCTATAACTCCAGTTTGCAGCATGCCACCAACTCCACATTTGGTATGTGGACTTAGACCACCAATAAGCACGAGCATGCATTGATGAAGTTATCAAAGAGGGGTCCAGGGACCCCCAGCGTCCGTATGAGCGATGAGCACAGGATTTTAAACAGCTATAACTCCAGTTTGCAGCATGCCACCAAGTCCACATTTGGTATGTGGACTTAGACCACCAATAGGGACGAGCATGAATTGATGAAGTTATCAAAGCGGGGTCCAGGGACCCCGAGCCTATGTTATGTCCGTCCGCCCGTATGAGCACGGGATTTTAAACAGCTATAACTCCAGTTTGCAGCATGCCACCAAGTCCACATTTGGTATGTGGACTTAGACCACCAATAGGGACCAGCATGAATTGCTGAAGCCCCGCCCCCTCTGTCCAGGGACCCCCCAGCGTATGTTATGTCCGTCCGCCCGTATGAGCACGGGATTTTAAACAGCTATAACTCCAGTTTCCAGCATGCCACCAAGTCCAAATTTAATATGTGGACTTAGACCACCAATAGGGACGAGCATGAATTGTTGAAGCCCCGCCCCCTCTGTCTTCCCATTGGCTGGCCTTTAAACAGCCATAACTCAAGTTCGCAGCATGCTACGGAGTACAAATTTTGCACATGGACTAAAACCACCAATAGGGACAAACTGTAATTACTTAAGCCCCGCCCCCTCTGTCTGCCCATTGACTGGCCTTTAAACAGCCATTATGGCATTTTGCAGCATGCTACCAAGTACACATTTGGTAAGTGGACTCAGACGACCAATAGGGACGAACTGAAATGAGTTAAGCCCCGCCCCAAAGGCACCGCTTCCTTCACACAGGGTGTGATTTTTTTTTTATGAATAGGCGATCTATAAGCTCACAAAGCGTTGCTGTGTGATGCACCCCTCAGAAGATTTTCTACATCTGATGGATGCTCTCTCTCTCTCTCTCTCTCTCTCTCTCTCTCACTCTCCTGTATAACAGTTACAGAGTCTGGACTCATCCCCCCATCCTCCCTCCATTCCTCTGTGCTTTCCTCTTTAATGAGCTGTCATGTTCCTATATGAGTCACATCTCTCTCTCTCCTCTCTCTCTCTCTCTCTCTCTCTCTCTGTTACATCTCCATCTGTCACATTCTTTCCTCATCCTCTCCGTCCCTCGTCCCTCTCTCCTCCTCCCATCCCTCTCTCATCCCTCTCTGCTGTCATCTATTTAAGGCTTCCATTACAAGGAGTCACCTTATCCACTCATCCTTTTCCTGCCCAGCTGTATATCATTAGGCGCCTCTCCTCTACGTATTGTTTAATGTAAAGTTAGTGTACATCTCTCCCTCTCTCCACCACCAGTCTGTCTAATACCCATCACCTCTTTCTCCGTCTCTCTATCGCTGTCTTCTCTCTCTCTTTCCATTTTTCTATTCCTCCACTTGTCTTCATAACATACTGTAGCCTATGCTTCATTTAACTCTCTCTTTCTCTCTCTGACACACACGCATGCAGGCGCGCGCGCGTGCACACACACACACACACACACACACACACACACACACACACACACACACACACACACACACACACACACACACACACACACACACACACACACACACACACACACACACACACACACACACACGATGCACCAAAGCACGCACTGCAGACACAATGATTGATATTCTAGCAGCATAAAAAATAAAATAATTAAACCCAGCAATATGCAGAGAACGGCAGAAAGATGTGTGTGTGTGTGTGTGTGTGTGTGTGTGTGTGTGTGTGTGTGTGTGTGTGTGTGTGTGTGTGTGTGTGTGTGTGTGTGTGTGTGTGTGTGTGTGTGTGTGTGTGTGTGTGCGTGCGTGCGTGTGTGTGTGTGCGCTTCTAGCAGACAAGGTCAGGTTCATAGCTAATTGCAGCTGATTGACTGTCATGAAGTTAATTGGTGCTGAGGTAGGGTTCATCCTTGAATCTGTCTATTACATTATGAGATAGATTGTGTGCCGAGTTGACACTTTGCCCTGAGGCTGACGCTAAAGTAAAGGACACGAGGTCACTCAAATAGTTGGGGGTCACCTTCTAGGGAGCAAGTGTGGTTGGCAATCTGCCTGTTAGATTAGATCTGCACTTGTGTGCAGGTGGAAGGATTGGCCTAAGGATAGCGCTATAGAGAAGAGGCTATGGGGTCACCAACAAAAGTAAGGCTCACCCTCTGTGGAGCTTGAAGGTTCACTGCAAATCCCATAGCAATCCAGCCTGTATATTATGAGATATTTAGTTTGGCACCAAAGTGGTATTATAGGACTATAAGCAACATAATCTTCAGTTAGTTCTGGCCTCACATTAAAATCTATTTGACACACAAAAACATCTTGGCCGATGCGCTAGGGACTCCTACGGGCTAAGACGGGGTGTTGGGCGGGAAGAGTAGAACGGAGGCTCTACATACTCAGGGTGGGGGCTCCTCCCCGCAAAACAGCCAGGAGGGTACAATAGCAGTGTAAACACAGAAATGTGTGGGGAGAACAATTAGCATAACACCTAAATTGTGAGAAAAAAATGGATGAAAATAATTGGCTAATCTAAATAAATAAATACAATGAAATAATAGGAACTCTCTGCCACGAGAGAAGCCTCGGCTACCGTAAGAGCCATGGGCTGTCTGAAAGCTATTTTAAATAGTGTCTTAAACTTGAATTAGATTTTAATGCATAGCTTCAGTGCAAATCATTGGGTGAGCAATACTTTTGGTGCGATATCTAAATACAGTGCGATAGTCCCAGGTTTCCAGAAATATTACTGTACTATATTATGCACTACTGCTGGTTATTTATGCACATTTTATTATTCTTGCATTTTATTATCATTATTTGTGTATCTATTTTTTTGTTGTCTTTTATTTAGTTGTCTATTTTGCTATTCTTTTTTATTTGTATCTATTTTTATACTGCTTATTTCAAACTTGTTTTCAGCGACCGACAGCACACTAATTCCCTTTGGGGGAGTACTATTACACTCAAAGTAGAGAGAAAGTCTGTTTTTTGTTTATTTTTTTCCAATCAACACAGTATATGAGCTACATTTTAACCTTGGCTCTTACAGAATCACATACACGTAGCCAAACTTTTCTTCCCATTGGAAAGGCTACATAAAACCCCCATTTGAGAGATATGAGTATGGTACAGTATATGCTCAAAAGCTGCAACAACATGACATTAATAAAGAGTAGGCTACCACAGAAAACTGAATGGATTACTCCCAACCACAGATCTAACAAGTTTTGTAGTAGCAAAATACTACTGTGGTCATAGTGGCTTCTTAATCTGCTGTACCTAGATTACAGGGAACCTGTTTTATCATATCTTTGTTGTTAGGGTACTAAGTGCCTGCCCATTTCACTTTAAAATAATGTAACATTCAAAATGAACATGCATTTGTGGGATGAGCAGCACAGCTGATTACGTTGGGGGTCCCAAGCGAAATGTGTCAAAATTACCAAAAATTACCAACAAAATCTCAGCTATATCTCATCATCGGTAATGAGCAATAAACAGGACATAATAGCAATTTTATGCTCCATGTACTTTAATTGCTTGCAATGTTAACAAATGAATACCAATTAGTGACCTCTGCAAATGAAAGCAATTAGCAGCAAAACGGTCTATGCTTAGGTATAACAAATGGCCAAAGCTGTGAGTTGACTTGCCTCGTCTCTTACCACTGTGTTTGCGTTGTGTTTTGTTAGGTAGGTTATGCTACAGTAAAGCTCTGATGTCCCTGAGGCACAATTTGGTTTGCAACAACAGTCAATAATAATTAAAAATGGAGCAAAGTATGTGTGTGTGTGTGTGTGTGTGTGTGTGTGTGTGTGTGTGCGTGCTGCGAGTGTGACTTTGCGTGCGTGTGTGTGGTGTGTGTGCATGCATATCTTCCCTCCCAGTGGAGCAGCAAAGTGGCCAACAGTAGAAGACATGTGGTTGTAATAAAACTACAGTAAGACTGACATGAGAACAGGAGATCTGTGAAACCACATATTGTATTTATCAGTCTATGCGATTAACAGTTAAGGCATGTACAGTAGCAGACTCTTCTTATCCAGAGTGACTTGCAATTGCAAGATCATAGTAAATGGCATAAGCCCCTTGTCAGCAAATGACTAAATGGTCTATATTGCATCAGAAGAACAATTTTGTGCTGCCAAGAAATGAGTATATCTGGCAAGCAAACTTAGCATATGTCTAAACAATATGCTCTAAATTCTTAACATTTGTGGTCCAGCAAAGACAATATAAACAGCATAACATATCTATCACAAAATATGACAAGAAGGGATACAAGGAGAGAGGAGTGCTATGGAGTGAGGTGAGTTTTCAGACTGCGGCGGAAAATCGGGAGTGAGTCTGCAGTCCTGACCGTGGGTGGGGGCGGGGGGGGGGGGGGGGGGGGGGGGGGGTTCCACAGCTTGGGAGCCTGGAGGGAGAAGAGACTCCCTCTTCATCCATTAATTTTCTACTAAATAAACTCTGATAATCTTTTTAAAAGAGGAGGACATTCAACTTCCTGCATGTTTTCTTGGGATAGATAACTGAAGGGGAGAGTGTAAGAGAGACAGACAGTATAGGGGACGGATATGGAGACTGTGTAGGAGAGTCAGACAGACAGACAGACAGGCAGACAGACAGACAGACAGACAGACAGCCGAGGGGGAGGCAGTGTAGGAGAGTCAGACAGGTGGGCAGCTGAGAGGGAGACAGTATAGGCGAGACTCAGAGAAAATACAATCAGTTATCAGCCAGTAGCATGGTGGTGATTCTTGTTTCTACCAATTTCAGCACAGATATATTTTAGTCAAAGCATTATGGAAATTATCTCTAGTTCTAGTTTGCAGGGTGAACTCTAACCTTCTCTAATCCAATTTATGTAATTTCACTTCACTGTACCCTCTTTCAGTTCTCTCTGTCTCTCTCTCTCTCTCACACACGCACCCGCACACACACACACACACACACACACACACACACACACACACACACACACACACACACACACACACACACACACACACACACACACACACACACACACACACACCTACACACTTTCTCTCTCTTATCTGTCAGATAAACCACTAGTTCTTTTCCCAGCAGCTTCTATTCCATTCCACTGCTGTCAGAGAAATATCCATTATGGTGAATTTAGTAGAAATCCCAGAGCAGCATTATGCGTTTAGGCAGGAAGATAATGTCAACAAAACTACAAGTCTGACTGCTAGTTACAATCATGTAATGCATATGAGATGTACTGTCATAGAGATATATTCCCTGTGGGGAGCTTGAGCAGACTGCCGAACACATAATTACCACCTATCCCCCCCACATAGTCCACCCTCAGAGGCTGGCCTCTTTGATGTGTGACCAGAGACGAGGGCCTGGCTGCATTATACACAATGGTGTAAAGCAACTACGTACATTTACTCAAGTACTGTACTTAAGTACAATTTTGAGTTTTTACTTCACCGGAGTATTTCCAATTTTCAGTACTTTTACTTCTACTCCACTACATCTCAGAGGCAAATGTTGTAGTTTTACCCCACTGCAATTATTTGAAAACTAGTTACTAGTTACAGATATAAATGATTACATCATAAAACATACATTAACCACTTTAGCCCTATTGTATACCTAGGCTATTTGAAAATAGCCAATCTACAAGTTCACAACGCGTCGCGATGCGACGCATTGTGAGCTTGTAGATCTGCTATTTTCAAACATTTTAGTACTTTCACTTTTGGTACTTTAAGTACATTTTGATACCGATACTTTTGTACTTTTACTCAAGTAAATTTTGAATTCCGGACTTTTACTTGTAACAGAGTAATTCTACATTGCAGTATTGATACTTTTACTTAAGTAACACATTTGAGTGCTTTTTCTACCACATGCTATACACAAAGCTGGACATCCGATGATCATACACGACAGAAGAAGAAGAATATTCCCTCCTGGTGGCTGCAACAAGGACGCGTCCGTTTATCTAGGTGCACTGCTGCTGCTGCTGCTGTGCAAACCTATTAACACATTGACTGCCAGAGTTTATTCCAAATTTACCCCCTTGGCTGCCAGCGATTTGCGTGTTTTTTTGTTTTCTCTATTTTCTGCATTTAAATGCATTTAAGTTTCTCAGGCCATGGTTTTGAACACATACGACGATCGACCAGCAGAGCGCAGCAAAATGACACCCTCGATGACTCGCTGACTCGCCCCCCCCTCCCTCCAGGCTCAAACAGTCAAAACAACATGAACCGGATGTGATTGTCTTCGACAATCTCTGATCGGCTTGTGATACGATGTGATACACGACGACGATGCCTGATCGTCACCCGGACCAAAGAAAATAAAAGGGGAGCTTTCCCTTTGTATTTTATAGCGTGTCCAAAAAAGGGGTTTTCTCTATTCTGGACGAAAATGACCGGAGAAAAACGATGTGACCCGGAAACGAATTTTTTTTTTTACATCCGGCTTCGGGTGAGTGTGACGTAGGCGGAAAACGAAAGTGATGATGAAAAGTAAACAGACCCGCGCGATCACAGATGAAACCAATGAAAATACCTAATATCGAGATAACTCGATCTAGGCAGTCGAGCGCTGGATTACTATTATCGAGTTAACTCGATCTAGGCAGTCGATGTGTTAAAAAGAACTTAACAAACTAGAGAGAGAGTGCGGATAATAGAGACCACACCTCAAGACTACCCTTGAGTTGAGCGCACCTTCTCCTGACAGACGTGATCCGCTAGGAGAGTTGCCTGCAACGAGGACAACCCATCCATTAAAAGACTACAAAACACATCGTCGGCAGGGAGGGCAGAACTATGTTTGCTGTGCAGCTGAACCAGAGGGAGGGATGGAGGGACAGTTAGAGGGAGAGAGGGAGGGAGAGACCGATGGAGGGGCACATAAGGAGCCTATTTCACCCAATCCAATCCACTTTATTTATAGATAGTCCAGGCGTTTCGGGCCAGAATCGTGCACTTTACGATACAAGCATGAAATTTGGCACACAGTTAGAGCATGCCATAAGGAACATTTTTGGCTATAGGGCCATCGCAGATTTGTCCTGTGGTAACCATGGCAGCCATTTTCCAAAATGGCCTCCATCTGCTGTTATTTTACCAATAACTCAGGTGCTAGACCACCTAGGATCTTGATTCTGGTGACTAATCCTACATTTTTAAGGATGAGGAATACAGCGGTACTATTTACAGCATTCTACTACCCAACTACATATATCTGGCATTCAGTTAATTAAATAATAATAAACCCATCAAAATATATAATGATGTAGTACAGTAGATGTTTTCAAACTGACACGTGAGAGTCAAGAATGCAGTACTTCACTGTTTCTTTTATTAGTAGTAGTATTGCATAATTATTTTCAATGGACTATAAGACACAACAAAGGCAGAGTACTCATGAGTCATAGCCTAATGGCATTTAGACCAATTATTTGTTTACCAACATTGAGACTGGATGCACAGGTGATTGTTTCACGCAATCAATTCTCAACCTGTTGTTTTGGGGTGCGCTGATTTCAGCACACCCCAACCCCCTCTTGTGTGTTGGCTAGTGAGGCGCGTCCTAGCGAGACCTGATAGAATGGGTTTCATTGCGCGCATACTGGTTCCGCGCAGACTGGTTCCGCGCAGACTGGTTCTTATCAGTGTGACGTCGTCTGTTAAGGGGTCTATTCAATAAAGCCAGATAATCTACACAATGTTAGTTGCACAGTCCACCACAGTAGCAAAGGGCAGTACACTGAAGTGCTGCCTTAACACATCTGCATTGTCCACTGCATCCCTTTTTGCAACCACAGCGGAGGAGTTCCCGAAAGGCCAGGCTCGCTTCTGTGTGGTCCAGTGCACTTCCCATCCACCTGTCAAAATTAGAATCAGCTTTATTGTCAGATCACAGGTTTACAAGTGTAAAGAAGTGGATTAAATTATTTGTATTCACCTGTCTCCTTCCTCTTCCACCCCCATTCACCTGGGGATGGGAGTTCAGGGGCTGCAACCATCGCCTGTCCCCAACAGTGGCCAGCTTGGTAGGCTGCCCTCTTTGTATGTTGAATCAGTGCAGCTCGTGTTGGGGGGAGTCCATCAATTGTTCTGCCCTTCTGGGTGAATAGCTGCTTCCGTGCCCGTTCACTGATGCCTGGCCGCTAGTGCGGTCATAGAGCAATACCACAAAACACTCCAGAGGCTCCATCCAGTCATCTATTTTGTCTGGGATGGCAGCTAAGGAACTGAAGGCACGTGTGACGTCACCATAGGTTTTCCAGGTCTCCCATGCCGTCTTCTTGCCTCTGCCTCCAAAAGATGACACTGTGTCACATCCAGTAAAGGCATGGAACATGGGTAAGGCTAAGCATCGATCTGGGCCTAATGCCCTTGCCATCTCATGAGCTGCTAAGTTACGGAAACTTTTCCCAGTTCCAAAAGCAACCCACAGCTCAGTCAAGTGGAGGCGTTGGGCTGACGTTACTGCCAGGACCAGCACATCCATGTCTACTGTGCGTATTGTCACCTTGCTATACCCTTTCTTCACAGCATCTTCTAGGTGTAATATGACACGAGTATCAGCCTCCTCATGTACTGTAGTTAGTTAGGTAGTTACTAGCATGTTGTGAATAGTACCACTGTATTCCTCATCCTTGAAAATGTAGGATTAGTCACCAGAATCAAGATCCTAGGTGGTCTAGCACCTGAGTCATTGGTAAAATGACAGCAGGTGGTGGCCATTTTGAAAGATGGCTGCCATGGTTACCACAAGACAATTCTAAATAGTACCACTGTATTCCTCATCCTTGAAAATGTAGGATTAGTCACCAGAATCAAGATCCTAGGTGGTCTAGCACCTGAGTTATTGGTAAAATAACAGCAGATGGAGGCCATTTTGGAAAATGGCTGCCATGGTTACCACAGGACAAATCTGCGATGGCCCTATAGCCAAAAATGTTCCTTATGGCATGCTCTAACTGTGTGCCAAATTTCATGCTTGTATCGTAAAGTGCACGATTCCATCAAAATATGGCCCGAAACGCCTGGACTAAGAGCACATTTAAAAACAACAGTGTTGAACCAAAGTGCTGTACACTCAGTAAAATACTAAAATAAACAAGAGAAACACACACAATGAACAAGACAACGATAGACACAATGCCTGGGGGAAGCAGCATCTTCTCAATCTGAATTTTCAAACGCCAAGGAGAACAAGTGAGTTTTCAAACGTGATTTAAACACAGGCAGGGTTTGAGACACTCTAACATGGGGTGGCAGCTTGTTCCACAGTGTAGGCGCTATGGAGGAAAATGATGTATCTCCCCGTGTTTTCAACTCAACCCATACAAAAATCCGGAGAGGGACACAGAGGGAGAAAGAGCCTATAAAGAGCCTATTTGACCCATGCAATAACCTGGAGAGGGAGACAGAGGGAGAGAGAGCCTATTTCACCAATGCAATAACTTGGACAACGTGAGCAGACATCCACGCAATAACCCGGCGAAGCGGTGTACCGAAACCTGAACACAACGATCGACACAATAACACCGGCAACGCCAGACAAGCTGATTGAGCTGTTGAATGTTTTCTGCTCGTTGCCTAAAGCAAATTGGAAATTTGATTTAAACACCTGTTTCGGTGATTGTTTATATTATTCGTCTGACCTGTTGTGAGAAGATTCATTGAATATACTAAATGTAAGCAATGCTTTACTGTGTTAATTTCCTGCCTCCGCACCTCAAAAGCAGTGTTGCCATGTCTGATTATTATAAGACGTCAGGGACCCCCATACCAGCTTTAAGTTGTTAAAATGTTTTTTTCTTTTCACTATTTTTAAGATTTTATTTTGAAAATAGCAGATCTAAGCTCACAACACGTCGCATCGCGATGTGTTGTGAGCTTGTAGATTGGCAATTTTCAAAAAGCCAAAGTACGGTATATGTTTAAAGTGCTCATGTGGCCTATATTGTCGCTTATTTTGGGCTTGTTTTCATAGACCTCGTTGCTTATTTCTCTCACAAAATATGGCAACAGTGCTCAAAAAGCTCAGAGACAAAAGCTGGGCTCTGGAGCTCCTTCCCGCCATGAACACATTCCAGCTGCATCTGGCCGGGTTTTGTCTCAAGCTGTGCTGTCAACTCACCTCTGTGTCTCTCTCTCTCTTTCACTTTGCTCTGTCTCTTTGTGTCTCTCTCTATTCACTATACACTCTCTATAATCCCTCTGTCTCTCTTTGTCTCTCTCTCTGACTCATTCTGCCTGCTATTATCAGAACATTGTTCTTCCTGCTTCAACTCTATGGATTCTGTCCATATATGAGGCTTTTTGGGAACACCACGCTTGAATTCAGATATTGTGCAGCAGACTAGTAGTGAACGTTTTCCCAAACAGAGAGAAATGATATGTTAAAATTGTGATTTATACTTGATTTCGTAGGACCATGACAGTCGACAAACAAATAAGAAGATAACACACAACATGACACATTAATTCTCGCGCCGTGCTGCAAATGCTAATATTTTCAGCCACTGGAGGGCACCCTAAGCAGTAGTAATAATACTGCCACAGTACTAATTCCACTAATACTAATAATTGTATTACACAATAAAAGTGTGTCGAACAAATAAACGTTACGTTTTACAAAGTGATTCGCAATCTGACAGCAGCAGCTTAAGTCTCGTGTAGCCAGGCAGGAGAGATCTCCTCTAATGCATTTTTTCAGAGAGAACAACACTTATGCCCTATCACAATATTTTGTATATCCAAAAGCATAGATGATATCTAGTCACTTAGTATCACAACATTGACATATTGTCTATATTTTCCCAGCCGTATGCTTTGGTTTCCATTTCACCACACACACACACCCACACACACACATACACACAGATGTACAGTACACATGCATGCACAGATTGCACACGTGCACACACGCCGACACACGTACACACACACACACACACACACACACACACACACACACACACACACACACACACACACACACACACACACACACACACACACACACACACACACACACACACACACACACACACACACACACACACACGTATGTTATGTATGGTATGTTTTATTCATGGAGTGAGTTTGTACTATTGTTCATGTCAGAGTGTACTGCTTCTACTGATATTAACCCCCCTCTCTCTCTCTCTCTCTCTCTCTCACACACACACATCTGCTCACATCTGCCATGCTGTCATGCGTTCCTTTTCTCCCTGTTGTTCTATCATCTGTGCTTTTCTGTTGTTCCAACAAGCCACGCCCTGTGCGCTCATCACATAGCTGTAGTTTTCGAGTTCACAGCACGTCACATTCAACACATTCAATACATTGTTCACGTTCGACATGCTTCCTGAAAGTTACTGTTAACCAGCACTGACGCTCACAGCATTATCGTCATAGTTATCGTTATCCGTTATCATCCTTATTGTGGAATGGATGGCGATGTATTCTGACCGCGGTGTTGTTTAGTTAGCTAACAGAAGTCAAAATGTTTAAACAACTTCATTACCCACTATACTATACTATAAGGCCTATACTTCGACATACGACAAATAGTGAAAATAACCAATCTACGAGCTTTGTAGGTCTGCTTTTTTTTTTTTGCTATTATGGAAAAAGAAAACTGTTTTCTTTGAAAATGTTGCCTATAATGACATCATGTCCCAAATAGGATAACCAGAGTTGTGGTTAGACCCTAAGACCTCTACTTTGAACATTAGCAGAGGAAAATTACACTGTCTCTGCCAATTACTACCCTGTGCAGAGTTTTCTCTGCATATAAGTATTGTGAGCACAAATCATCACTGTGGATGTGCCGTTCCTGTTCCACTAACAATGTGCCAATCTAAATAATGACACACACATCTAACTGGGGGAAAAAAATACATCTGTCTATTTTGTAGAAGCACTTAGACTGGATAGGATGTATGCTACTGGCAAGTAGTAAAATGGTGATAACTATAAAAGTCCAAATGGATAAGAGTGTCTGCTAAATGCTTGAAATTGATATAGAATGGTATATAAAAAATAAATAAATCATGGTGGTGGAAAGTAACTAAGTACATTTACTCAAGTACTGTACTTAAGTACAATTTTGAGGTATTTCGACCTTCCTGGAGTATTTCCAATTTTCAATACTTTTACTTCTACTCCACTACATCTCAGAGGCAAATATTGTATACTTTTACTCCACTACAATTATTTTAGTTACTAATTACTTTGCAGATATACATGATTATATTCTAAAACATAGATTAACCACTTCAGCCCTGTTTTACACACAGGCTATTTGAAAATAGCCGATCTAAAAGCTCACAGCGCGTCGCATCGTGACACGTTGTGAGCTTGTTGATCTGCTATTTTAAAAAACTGTTGTACTATTACTTCTGGTACTTTAAGTATATGTTGATGCCAATACTTTTGTACTTTCACTCAAGTAACATTTTGAACACAGGCCTTTTACTTGTAACAGAGTATTTCTACATTGCAGTATTGATACCTTTACTACTAATGTATAGTAAATGAAATGAAGAATTAGAATGTATAGTAAAAGGTACAGTATACGGTATATAGGTATGGTTGTGGGACGGTTTCTTTCTCCTGGGACATATAGTGAGCCAGCAGCTATTGTCACAGCACAATCCTTTGGGAGTGAAGCATCATGGGAAACGTGCGTCTTGATGAGTGTATGCGTGCTGTTTGTTTGTTTTTGTTGTTTTGCTGTGCTTGTGGGACGAAGCACAGTGTGTGTGTGTGTGTGTGTGTGTGTGTGTGTGTGTGTGTGTGTGTGTGTGTGTGTGTGTGTGTGTGTGTGTGTGTGTGTGTGTGTGTGTGTGTGTGTGTGCGTAAGGTAAGGTACCGTACAGTAAAGCTCTGATGTCCCTGAGGTACAATTTGGTTTGCAACAGCAGTCAATAATAAGTAAAAAATGGAACAAAGTGTGCGTGCAGTGTGTGTGTGTGTGTGTGTGTGTGTGTGTGTGTGTGTGTGTGTGTGTGTGTGTGTGTGTGTGTGTGTGTGTGTGTGTGTGTGTGTGACAGAGAGAGAGAGACTCGTCATGCTGTGTTTGTGCCTCAGGGTACAGCAGCACTCAGAGCTCATCAACTACAGTATAGCTACAGCTATTGCTCTCGCTCTCTCTCTCTCTCTCTCTCTCTCTCTCTCTCTCTCTCTCTCTCTCTCTCTCTCTCTCTCTCTCTCTCTCTCTCTCGCTCTATTTGTCACTCTCTCTTTCACTCTATTTTTCTCTCAGAGACCCTCCTCTCTCCGCTTCCCTCCTTCCCTCATGTTCTCTTCAGTGAGCTAGTTCTCTCTCTCTCTCTCTCTCTCTCTCTCTCTCTCTCTCTCTCTCTCTCTCCTTATCATAATCAGTGCTGTCCACTAGCTGACCCTCATCTCTTCTTTCTATTAATTCTGGCTACCTCTCCTCCTCTCCTCTCCTCTTTCCTCTTCTCTTCTGCTTTGTTCCCTTCTGCATGGCCTCTCATCCTCTCTTCATCTTTTCTGTTACCGTCTTTCCTTGTAAAGCCCAAGAGGAATGTACCCTGATATAATTTACAATTACAATTACAATGTAGGCATTTAGCAGATGCTCGTATCCAGAGCGACTTACAATAAGCAAGGTAATATACATTACATCCAATGCAGAGAGACAGTGTAGTGCCTCAGTAAATAGGATCACACCTAGCATCAGTCTAAACCAGTGGTTTTCAACCTTTTTTCATGCCAAGGACCCCCTAAATTGATATATATTTGGCCGCGGACCCCCATTTGAAAATGTTTTGTGCCAGGGACCCCCCAGAAGCAAAGATATCAGTTAATTTTCGTTTTAAAAAATATGAATATTCAAAGACATGCACACTTTTTCAAGGTTTTTCAAAAATAGCAGATCTACAAGCTCATAGCGCGGCACTCGGTGCCGCGCTATGAGCTTGTATATCTGCTATTTTTGAATAGCCAAAGCTAAGTGGTTAAAAATGATTGTGACGCTATGTTAACTAATTTTTCTGGGGACCCTCAAGGACCACTGGTGGTCCCCGGACCACTGGTTGACAATATAATAATAGAAATAATATGTACATCGAAACTAAATAACATAGGCTACTATATAAATTACATAATTCTGTTTACTGTACATTCCCAGGGCCCGAAGACATTGTCGTGATTGGTTCTAAGAATGACAGCTTCTGGGGGGGAAGTATACACGCAACCTTTAGACTCTTTTGGCTGTAATTGTTTTCCAGGCTTTTCTCCTGGTGAGATGAGATGAGTTGTAACGAGGTTACTTTCCTTGTCAGTTCAGTGTGAACTCCTCTCTCTGATCTTCTGCCCTCCTCCTCCTACTTTGCCTAATAATGTTCTCTGCGCTTCTCTCACACGTACTTCTTTTTGTTCTCTCTCTCTCCTTTTCAAATCGCTCTGAACTTACGTCCTTGCTCACTCTGTCTCTCGATGTTCTCGGTTTCATTTATCTCTTCTCTTTATGACTCTGTGACTTCTGACATTTAATCAATCCGTTGTATTGTTGCGCTGTTTTTTCTTCTTCTTCGAAACAACTGTCTGTCTGTCTGTCTGTCTGTCTGTCTGAACATTC
>NC_139948.1:43479032-43501532 GCF_963454915.1 Gymnoscopelus microlampas
TTGTGTGGAAATAAGAAAAAAAGTCCCACCCCTTCTATGTTGCCTAGAACTGGAGAATTGATTGTTGGGGTCATGTGATCAGTGACATATACGGCCGGTGTACTCTTTGGCCCGCCCTCTAGGCTGCCTCATTCACTAGAATAGGGAATCTCACTTCCAGCTGTAACAGTGCGACTTGAATATAAAGTTAAGACTTGTTAAAGCATTTTCAGCCAATTGATTTTTATTGTCTACAAGTACAATGTCTTGTGAAATGTGATACATAACCATATGCCATTATAAACTACTACAAGTCACACTGTTTCAGCTGAATACAATAATGAATGATAAACACATGAAAACAACTATTTAATGTATTTCTCTCTTTGCCTATCTTACACACACACACACACACACACACACACACACACACACACACACACACACACACACACACACACACACACACACACACACACACACACACACACACACACACACACACACACACACACACACACACACACACACGCACACCTTGCTCTCCTGGTTGCCATAGGACAGCAGCTGCAGGCAGTCCGTGGTGATGGCCAGGAACTTGGGGTTGCTCTTCTTCAGCAGGGGGACCATCCTCTGGAGGCCGTCGGCCAGGCGCACCGCCATCTTGGCTCCTTCCTGGTGCAGCAGCAAGTTGTGGAGGGTGGTGATGGCATAGAAGAGAACCGACTCCACCGGAGAGCTGGGGGGGAGAGAGAGAGAGAGAGAGAGAGAGAGAGAGAGAGAGAGAGAGAGAGAGAGGTTGGTTTATGACAGTGGTTCTCAAACTGTTCAGCTCGAGACCCAAAAGATGTTTTGATGTCTGCCCGGGACTCAAATTTACAAAAATACATTATGAATTAACCACCTAAGCCAGTGGTTCTCAAACTTTTTCATGTGAAGGACCCCCAAATTGACACTTATTAGCATGCGGACCCCCATTTGAAAAGATATGCCAGGGACCCCCATAAGAGAAGATTTTTTACGGCTCTAGCAGTGATTCTCAACCATTTTAATTTCAAGGACCCCCAGTTTGACATGCATTAGGCTACGGACCCCCATTTAATGGCATTTCTATGACTTGGACCGCAATATATATTGTAAAATATATGTCAATTTAACTCTGAGAGTGTACAAATGGAACCAAATGGACCCGTTAGGGTCCATTTGGTTCCATTTGTACACTCTCAGAGTTAAAGACCCATATGGGTCCATTTGGTGCCTAATCTATCATTTAGCTGGGGACCCCCTGGAACTCCCTCAAGGACCCCTGGGGGTCCCCGGACCCCACTTTGAGAACCAATGACCTAAGCTCTATTAAAGCGGTAACTTTCCTCTTCTACCCTGGATTTCTTGCTTAAGTGCTGACATTTTTACATTGAGCAAATAACATTGAGGGGGATAAATTGAATCTTGTCCATCAGGTCAAACGCTAAAATCTAAAATCACACAGACGCTATCCCGGTTTTAATGGGTTAAACCAGTGGTTCTCAATTACGTTCATGTCAAGGACCCTGAACTTTATTTGTATTAGTCCGCGGACCCCCTATCTGAAAAAAATATCGTGTGACCAGGGACCCGACCAGATTTGTGTTGTTAAAATGTTTCAAAAAATATTCCACATTTTTAGCCTATGGATATAATAAGTTTAAAGTGCTCGTGTGGCCTAGTCACTTCTTTGGGGCTTGTTTTCATAGACCTGGTTGCTTATTTCTCTCACACAATCTGGCAACACTGGTTCCAGACAGACAGGGACAACCTGTATCCAATGAAGCCTTCACTCAGGACTGTCATGTGGTCTGAGCTGCTGCTCCCTGTGGACCTCTTCATTTTGTTCTTTCTCTCCTTTTCAAATCAATCTTAACTTATGTCCTTTCACCCTCTCTCTCTCTCTCTCTGTTGTTTTCCTCTCCTTCATTTATCTCTTCGTTGTCTTCTGACATTTAATCAATTTCCCAGCATTGTTGTTGCGGTGTCTTCAAACACTCCACGCACGCGCGTACTCGTGCGCGAGAGACAGAACCTCTGGAAACACGCGTTTAGCCAACTGTTGAGCACATGTTGAACACATTGAGATATCTCTGTGTCTTGTGTGTACGGCATGGTTTACTACACTTATGTGTTAGTTAGAGAGAACGGGCACTGGTTTGGTAAGGTCAGTGGTGGTAAAAGTACAGAAATTCTTTACCTAAATAAAAGTATCAATACTGCAATGCAGAAATACTCAAGTTCAAGTAAAAGTCCAGAATCCCAAATTCACTTGAGTAAAAGTACAAAGGTTTTGGCAGGCATAAACATTTACTCAAAAAGTACCCATTATGCAGAACGTCCCATTTCAAAGGTTTCAATTCTTTCAAAAAATCTCTTGAAAACAGCAGATCTACAAGCTCACAACGTGCCGCAACGCGTCGTGAGCTTGTAGATCGGCTATTTTCAAATAGCCAAAGTTTAAATAGGGCTGAAGTGGTTGTATGTGGATGTGTATTTAGTTATAATCCAAATCTGCAAAGTAACTAGTAACTAAAGTTTCCTAATAATTGTAGTGGAGTAAAAAGTACAATATTTGACTCTGAAAAGAGAGAGAGAGAGAGAGAGAGAGAGAGAGAGAGAGAGAGAGAGAGAGAGAGAGAGAGAGAGAGAGAGCATTATTGAATAGGATTATAAAAGATAGAATTAACATCTATTTACATTTATATCATCCGTAGGTGTTGTGGAGGTTAGAGGACACAAGTGGGAGTTTAAAGATTAGAAGTTTATAGAAAATCATATTTACACTGCTGGTTCAGTGGGTGTTTTTCTTTTGGACGGGTTGATGATCTGTATCGGACAAAGTCAAATGAGGAATTATGGACTAAAGCGTGCGTGCGTGTGCACACAGATTATTATCGTGGAGCAATGAGAAGGGCATCAGACCAAACCCATCCTACAGGAACGCTGAAAAGCACAGGGAGGGAGGGAGAGATACTTAAGTAACTAATGTCACACACACACACACACACACACACACACACACACACACACACACACACACACACACACACACACACACACACACACACACACGCACACACACACACACACACAGTTCGCTTTGAAGCTAATTTAGCTTTTCAATTCCTTCCACTGTGTGTGTGTGTGTGTGTGTGTGTGTGTGTGTGTGTGTGTGTGTGTGTGTGTGTGTGTGTGAATGAAGCAGTGGATTGACAGTAGAGAGTGATCCTCCTCTGTCCCTCTGCTCTGACTGGATTACTGTGACCCACTCTTCTATTTTCTGCTCAACGTTGGCAACTATATACTGTAAACACACTGTTGGTTTTAGCGCGGCAACAAAAAGATTTTTTTTTGTGCGTGTATGTCTTTTTTTTCTCTTTTCCTCCCCCACGCTTGTGCTGCTACGTGATTAGTGAGCCCCAGCTTTGTTTTTGAGACTTTTTATTTTATTTTTATAAAGTAAAACATTTTTTTTAAATAAAAACACTGCCTCATAGAGAGAATTAGTAAAATTAAGTAAGCTAGCTTTGAAAGCTGCAATCCGGGACTGATTTTAATGACTGAAACATTATTTAAACCTGTAGGGTACAGAGGTCCCTGGCACAAAACATTTTCAGACGGGGGGACGGGACGGCCAAATACATATCATTCTGGGGGTCGTTGGCATGAAAAGGTTTGAGAACCACTGATTTAGAACGCATTCGTAGAATCGGCCTGAGGACTTGATGGGTTAATAAAATGCAAATACAAGTGTGAATATTATGTTTTATCTTGGCGTTCAGGCTCTGCTACATGTGCATGTGTGCTGACTGGTCGTTGTGCCACCGTAGCAACACCGCGTGCTACTGTGGGATGCTGTCCACACAGCTGATGAGACCGTTTTGTAATTAAAGCTGTGCTTGATTGATCACACATACACACACGCACGCACGCACGCACGCACGCACACACACACACACACACACACACACACACACACACACACACACACACACACACACACACACACACACACACACACACACACACACACACACACACACACACACACACACACACACACACGTACATACTGATGCAGCAGCAAGTCTCTATATATAGGCTATACGTGTGCCAGCCTTGCTGGGTCTGCTGCTTGCTACGCTTTAATCAAAGTCCTTTATAACTAACTGACGCACCGTTGAGCCAGCTCTCTCACTATCTGCTGGCGTTGGTGTGTGTGTGTGCGTGCGTGTAGCCCTGAGCCCAGGTAGCTACAGCCCAATCAGACTGTTGGAAACACCTGCTGATAAATTAACCCAGACAGTTACTCTCAAACGGATGAGGGGATGGGACCGGATGCATGTGTGGGGAGTGGGGTAGGGGGGGAGGTAATGATTTACGATTCTGTCCCTATCTCGGATGGCGCTTGGAGTCGCCTGAAGCGGATTTCAGCTACGAGAGGCACCGCCGAGTGAGACGTCACGGGAGCGAGTCGCCGTGCCGAACATTACGACTCACAGACGTCCTTTTAACCCATTAAGACCGGGAAGTGTGTCATTTTTAGATTTGAGCTAAACAGCATTATTTTACACTTTGGGCTATTAAAAAATAGCAGATATGCAAGCTCATAGCACGGCACCGAGTGCCGCGGTACGAGCTTGTAGATCTGCTATTTTTGAAAAATCGTGAAAATGTGTGCAAATCTTTGAATATATATATATTTTTAAAGCAAACATTTTTAACTCAAATCTTTGCTTCTGGGGGGTCCCTGGAACAAAATATTTTGATGGGGGTCCGCGGCCAAATATATATAATTTTGGGGGTCCTTGACATGAAAAAGATGGAGCACCACTGATATAGAAAGTGTCGAGATTTAGGAGACATGTAGAATCGGCTTCAGGTCTCAATGGGTTAACTGGTTTGTATCTGAGGAAAAAATAAAACTTGTGAAATGGGACATTCTGACAATTTCACATTTTATAAACGGGCATTTTACTTGTCACAGAGTATACTTCTATATTGCGGAATTGCTACTGTACTTAGTGAAAAAACTGATTAGTTCTTCCACCAACTGGCAAACTGCTTTCAGCCCAACGTGGCCGCGCTGACAGCCTTCTCTGCTGCAACACACTCCTTTCAAACTACAGTAGCTCATCATCGCGTTGGACACCCCCGTCCAATGCTAAGCCTCTGAAAAGAAAACCTCATAATTCCATGTTATTCATGTGTGGTTGAGCCGCTGTATGAGCGGGGAGCGGAGGAGAAAGGAGCAGGGATTCAATGTGTTCAATGGGCTGTGTGGGTTTTTCAATTTTAATGTTTAATTCCAATTTCAACTTCTTTTCTCGTTCAGTATGAAGAAATGAATTAATTTAAACCCCAATCAATTCACCAAGTGGATTGCCTTGGAGAAAAAAAAAGCTTCACATTGAATACTGTATTATTAGCAAGTGAATTATACGTAATACTTGCACTGAGAATTAATTAAAGTTAATTAATTTAACTGTTAAATGTTTCTTGTTTTGGAGACTGTGATGGGGGGTGCCTTGCCTTCTGATGTCCACCCCATCTGTCCATCCTTCCATCCATCCATCCATCTATCCATGGTCCCTGGCACAAAACCTTTTCAGATGGGGGTCCGCGGCCATATACATATCAATTTGGGGGTCCTTGGCGTGAAAAAGTTTTAGTTTGAGAGCCACTGGCTTTAAGTGGATTAGTGCAAACCAACTGCTGGAACCAACTAAACACGGCTATAGTATCGTCTTATACCTGAGCATGCGGACCAGGGCGGGGATGCCTCCGGACTTGAAGATGACCAGCAGGCCGTCCCTCTGGTGGGACAGGCTGTGGAGGATGCTGGCCGCGCAGCGCGCCGTCTCCACGTCCGTGGCCGTGGTCATGGCGCGCACCACGGCCGCCACCATGCTGGGCGACTGCATGATCACACGCCGGCTGGCCTCCTTCCGGGTCAGCTGGTTCACGATCATGGCTGCCTTGTTCACCACGACCTGGAGGGGAGGATGGAGAGATTGGTTGATTGATTGATTGATTGAATACTTTATTAACCCATTAAGACCTGAGGCCGATTCTACAAATGCCTTCTAAATCAGTAGTTCTCAAAGATCTTTTTCAAAAATGTTCAAAAATAGCAGGTCAATTCATCAAGACATATTAAGACATACAATACTATACAAGAAATCATCCATACTAGGAGCAGTTAAAGTATATTTTACAGAAACAAAGCAGCGGGGGGTAATTTCTTTTGACAAGCTATAGAGGACAAATTGTACATTGCAGACAGGTGCTCTTTTATGGCGGTTTTGAAGGAGTATAGGGAGTCCGACTTTCTGATGTCTGGGTGGTGGCAGGGCATTCTACATATTGGTGGCATAACAGTGTTTTAGAAGAAGGCCGATGCACACCTCAAAGGTTGGTGACAGGACAACAAGTGCATAATGTTCAGAAGGGGATCTCTGATAATGACATCAAAGAAAAGCAATTTTTTTTTTGCCAGTTCCAGATAGTGTGCGGGTCCTTTTCTTTGATGTCATTATCAGAGATCCCCTTCGGTGGGATAACATTTTTCGTCATAGTTTTAGTCGACAAAATCAACACTGATGGGGAGAAATCGGGGGGGGTGGAGAGAATGAGAAATGATTAGACAGACAGACAGACAGACAGACAGACAGACAGACAGACAGACAGAGAGACAGACAGACAGACAGACAGACAGAAAGACCCACTAGCAGCATCACTGTGTTATTTATATCGTCTCTGTCGGGTGGAAACCTCATATGTCCAAAATTGTTACTTTTCAGGATTCAAATGAAAAAAAATGCAAAAGTAGCAGATCGACAAGCTCAAAACGCGTCGCTTCGCACTACGTTTGGAGCTTGTGGACCTGCAACTTTTGATGCTTTTGTGTGATGCTCAAGTAGGGGTGTTAATTTACGAAAATTATGGAGATAAGGAGTTCCTGCTTGACAGCATCGATATGCAAAGAAGCGAGGTCACAACTTCATGGCTGTTTAAGAGCCTTGTGGCATCAATAAGAACTCTAGGGAAGAACACACACGCACACACACGCTCACACTCACACTCACACTCACACACACACACACACACACACACACACACACACACAAACACACACAGGTTTGTGTTACTATACTTGTGAGGACATCAACGCTTTAGGACAGCCATTTTATGAATGTCATTTAAAAAAATATATATTATTTTGCCATTTTTAACCGTAAGCCTAAAGCCGAAAAACAGCAGATCTATAAGCTCACAACGCGCCACGTTGCGACGCGTTGTGAGCTTATAGATCGGCTATTTTTCGGTGCATGACACTGGCGCGCAACAAAGTATAAATCATGTGTAACTCTAATTCCAATCCCTAAACCTAACCTCTAAATGTCTAATCCTGACCTGAATGTTTTTCTAATTGTAAACGTATCTCTAAAAAATGTTTTTTTTAACTATAAAACAACCATTTGTCTTGTGACAACCAGGAACACGGTCCTCACAATGTAGATTTCTTCAAATCCTACTATACTTGGTCCTCGCAAGTATAGTAATACAAACACACACACACACTCACACTCACACACACACACACACACACACACACACACACACACACACAGAACCTGTATACCTGGTCCTCGTCAGCCAGCAGCTTGGTGAGTTCAGGAACAGCTCTGGTGGCCAGCTCAGCGTCATCCTGGTAGTTGATCAGGTGCACGATGGCGGTCTTCAGCAGCTGGGACGGCTCGGCCAATCGCTGCACGTTGCTCTGCTGCTCGGGATCCGGTTGGACGGCCAAGGCCGCCTCCCCCTCCACCAGGGTCTCTGGGAACATGGCGGCCCTGACGCGCTGCGCTCTGGTCAGCGAGTACTGAGCGTCTAAGTCTGAGTACCAAGGAGAAAAGGGGAAAACACTTTACTTAAAAGGTCTATAATGCTTTACACGTAAAGGCATTTATCACATTTATAATGCATTATAATGCACATTGATTGCCAAGATCGCATATTTACGTTCTTTCAAATCCATCACTTGATTGCCGCAATTCAAAAGATTGCATATATGCGTTCTTTCATCTTTTCATTGTTTAATCTGTGATCGCTCTGTTCTGTGAATTTTTCATCATCAGTTTCGTTTTCTGTTTACATCACAATCACCGGGTTCCGGATTCATGACGCAGATTCCGTTTCCGGTTCTCGGAAGGCCTTTTTTAGGCATTTTAGGTGAGAATAGGGAAAAACACGTTTTTTCACACGGTATAAAAAACGAACGGAGAGCTCTAGTTCTATTTTCTTTAGTCTGGATGACGCACAGTCATCGAACTGAAGCCCGATCGGCGATCTGCGAAAACGTCACATCCGGTTATGACGTATGGACTGTTTAAGCCTGTTTGGAGGGGGTCGAGCGAGTGAGCGTGTGATCAAGGTGTCTATTTGCTGCTCTCTGCTGGTCGGGTTTTGGGTTTTTATTTTTTATTTTTATTGGTTACTTTTTTTTAATATTTTTTTTCCATTTTTTTGTTTTTGTTTTGCGTTCGCTTCCCGCGTTTGCGCGTCTTACTTGTGCATTATAAGCTCAGTGGAACGGCACATTGTATGGTTCTGAACCACATTAACTGTGAGCTGTCCATGTTACTGAGTAGTACAGTGGACAGGTGAGCTCTGTCCATGGTCCTGAACCACATTAACTGTGAGCTGTCCATGGTCCTGGACCACATTAACTGTGAGCTGTCCATGGTCCTGAACCACATTAACTGTGAGCTGTCCATGGTCCTGGACCACATTAACTGTGAGCTGTCCATGGTCCTGGACCACATTAACTGTGAGCTGTCCTTGGTTCTGGACCACATTAACTGTGAGCTGTCCATGGTCCTGGACCACATTAACTGTGAGCTGTCCATGGTCCTGGACCACATTAACTGTGAGCTGTCCATGGTCCTGGACCACATTAACTGTGAGCTGTCCATGGTGCTGAGTAGTGCGGTTGACAGGTGAGATCTGTCCATGGTTCTAAACCATACAGCTCCCTTATCCATGGAACAATTCTTTGATTGTGTCTCCTGGTATGACATTAACAATTTTCTAGGGGTGGTCCGATATATCGTCCCGCGATATATCGCAATACGTTTTCGTGACGATATGTATCGTTTTGGCGTTTTTGAAAAAAAGAAAAAACACAAAAAACCTTTTTGTTTTGCTTTTGCTAAGGGGCACGGTGGCGCAGTCGGTAGCGCTGTCGCCTCACAGCTAGAAGGTCCTGGGTTCAATTCCCGCCGGGGACGCTGTGGGCGCTGGGGGCGTGTTCTCTCCTCCGCGTCATCAGTGCCCACACCCTAGGTGGGGTTGGTGAAAGGGCCTTTCTGTGTGGAGTTTGCATGTTCTCCCCGTGTCTCCTAGGGTAGTTAATACCCTCACAAAAACATGCAGTAATCCTGGTCACTATACTGCCTCCCCCTGGTCAGCCAGGGCGCCTGATGGAGGGGAAAGGAACTGGTTGGAATAACGTGTTCCTTCCACGCGCTACGTCTAACCAGGGAACCTCCCCCCTGTCGGGTGATAAGAAGCGGCCTGCTTGCTCCTCATGCATTGAAAGAGGCATGAGCTTCAGCTTGGGCTCTCCCTAGGCTGGCAGAGGGAGACTAGCGCCCAGGATTACATAGGCAATTGGCACTAGGTGAAAAAATATGGGTTACAAAATTGTGGGATAAAAATTATAAAAAAAATAAAAAAATAATTTTTGTTTTTGCAATAATGTTAATGCAAAAACAGAAGTATTTCTTTGCATTTGCTTTTGTTCCCCCCCATATATTTTCATAATAAAAAAGTGCCATAATATCGTATCGATATTGTGAGCCCAATATCGTGTATCGTATCGTGAAAGTAGTGGGCACACCCCTACAATTTTCCTATCCTCATTTCATCATTTAATGTTATAGTGTGTACAGTAGTAAATACAGGGTAGACTCTTCGCACTGTAACACAGACAGTTGTGACCAATCATCAAGTCCACATTTCAATAACTAACTGCAGTCATACAGAATAGACGCATTATGATGAATTACAGATAACCCTGCATTTAATCCTGCCTGTGTTATAAGTCAGTGGTTCTCAAACTTTTTCATGTCAAGGACCCCCAAAATGATATGTATTTTCAAGATTTTCAATTTTAAAAAAAAATAGCAGATCTACAAGCTCATAGCGAGCTTGTATATCTGCTATTTTTGAATAGCTAAAGTATAAAAGGTCATAATTATTCTGATGCTATATTTACACATTTCGCTGGGTACCCCCTGGAACCCCCTCAAGTACCCCTGGGGGTCCCCGGACCCCACGTTGAGAACCAATGTTATAAGTTACAAGATGATGGGAAATGTGTATAATGTCACTAATGTATAATCATAACAGCTTTCATACCAACAAGACATACAGTTGCATCTAGCAATGGCGTGGCCTCTCTGTCCTCTCTTGAACTATCGCTAGCAATTTGCTGTTTGTGAATGAAGCCTCACATATCACACCGCAGTGTTCCGTGGTGTATGCTGGCTGCTTGTGTGAAGGCCTTGGTCTAAGTGTGGTGACGGTCTGTGCCTCATTTGACCAACTTGAAATGGCGAGTAAAAAGGTTATTCACAAGAACAATGTTCACTGAGACTCATGCATATTTTTTCAATAACAATACAACTTTAACACTTTGTGTAGTAGAATCAATTTTTGAACAGAGAGGTTTACACAGATACTATACATACAGTAAATACAGCTAAACCCTTGTTTTGCCATGCTGGCTTGTTTCTTTGAAAATAAAAAGTTAGAGAACGACTGTCTAGTGCAGGGGTCTTCAACAGGGGGTCCGGGACCCCTAGGGGGTCCTCAGAGTTACTACAGGGGGTCCGCCAAATCTTTGTGTTGTGATTTTTTTTTTTTACCACTTGAACCCTAATATCCCTTTTCTGAGGAGAACTTGAGCCAAAAATGGCAGATCTACAAGCTCACAACGCCTCGCGCTGCGAGGCGTTGTGAGCTTGCAGATCGGCTATTTTTGGCAAAGAGGCGTAGAGGGAAAAAAGAGCAGTCCAAGAGAACAAAAAAAGTTTAATCTGAAACACAATTTTATACAATATAGAGGAAGGGGTCCCTGCTTCATCTCTCTCTCAGCTAGGGGGTCCTTGGGCTGAAAAGGTTGAAGACCTCTGGTCTGTGGACTCCTAATGTGCCATAGTGCCATAGTAAATCAGTGTCATAAATATTCTGAAGAAAACCTGGAGACTGACATTCAGTAATTGTGTCTTATGATCAAAATGACAAAATTATAATGTTATTATGTAAAAAAAAATGCCACGGACAACGCCAAGTCTTGCCACGGACACATTTGTCCGTTGACGGACACATTGATGACCCCCGCCGAAGACTGATAGCATAGCTAGCTATAATGTCCTGTTAGGAAGTCGGGGGGGGGCATACTAGAGGAAATTTGCTGCCAGACTTCTCTCATCCCGGCCGCTTCCATCATTAGTTACAGTTTGCTGTTAGATGACAGCTAACTTAGTTGGCAGATGAAAATGAACAAACAGACATCTTTTCCAAGGCTATTGGCTACTTTACTATACTAGATTTTCAGGCCACTACACAGCCTTCAAATCCAGTGCTGATCAGAGCAATGGTCACAGAGTTATGGCCATTTGAAATGTGAGAAACTGCTGTAACACTGCCGTATTGCCCCATATGTGTGCAATAAAAAAAAAATCACACCCAGTGTGAAGTGGGCGGTGTGGTCATCACAGACCCATGACTCACTTAAAAAAAAACATAAATGTGTTTTTTTTTAAGTGCATAAAAATGTATAGGACTATGCACATGTGTCATGTGTCTCGCTAGCCAATCACAGTGCAGCAAGTGGTCATCACAGTGATGGAAGCTCACTTAAAGAAAAATATAGATTTGCATTGAATGTGTAGGGGTTAGGGGTGTACAATGGGTGGCCAATCACAGTGCGGGGTTAGGGGGGTAGAATGGGTGGCCAATCACAGTGCAGCAAATGTCAATGTCCCAACCTCACATATAGGGGGCGGTTACACCGCCCAAAAATCTTTCTAAGTGTCCAGGGCCCTCGAGGAGGTGGGCGCCTGCCTTCCTGCCTCCGGGAATTTTCTTGCAGGTGCCTGGAAGGCCCACCTGTGCCATCGGATAGTTATGCCGAGGACAGAGGCCTCTTCCTGGGGTAGCGATGAGTTCAGCAAGGCCCAAAATCCTGGTTCTCAAAAAAGTTGAGATTTTTTGCCGGGGGTCCTCCAGGGGGTCCCCGGGGACTTCTGGAGCCCATGCAGACACTTAGAAACATTTTAACCCATCGCTACCCCAGGAATAGGCCTCGTCCTGGGGTAGCGATGGTTCAGCGAGGCCCAAAATCCTGGTTCTCAAAAAAAAAAAATCAAAACATTTTCTAAGTGTCCAGGGCCCTCGAGGAGGTGGGCGCCTGCCTTCCTGCCTCCGGGGAATTTTCTTGCAGGTGCCTGGAAGGCCCACCTGTGCCATTGGATAGTTATGCCCAGGACAGAGGCCTCTTCCTGGGGTAGCGATGGGTTCAGCGAGGCCCAAAATCCTGGTTCTCAAAAAAGTTGAGATTTTCGGCCTGGGGTCCCCCAGGGGGTCCCCGGGAACCTCTGGAGCCCATGCAGACACTTAGAAACATTTTAGATTTTTTTTTGAGAACCATGATTTTGGCCCTCGCTGAACCCATCGCTACCCCAGGAAGAGGCCTTGTCCTGGGGTAGCGATGGTTCAGCGAGGCCCAAAATCCTGGTTCTCAAAAAAAAATCAAAACATTTTCTAAGTGTCCAAGGAGGTGGGCGCCTGCCTTCCTGCCTCCGGGAATTTTCTTGCAGGTGCCTGGAAGGCCCACCTGTGCCATCGGATAGTTATGCCCAGGACAGAGGCCTCTTCCTGGGGTAGCGATGGGTTCAGCAAGGCCCAAAATCCTGGTTCTCAAAAAAGTTGAGATTTTTGGCCGGGGGTCCTCCAGGGGGTCCCCGGGCACTTCTGGAGCCCATGCAGACACTTAGAAACATTTTAGATTTTTTTGGGGAGAACCATGATTTTGGCCCTCGCTGAACCCATCGCTACCCCAGGAAGAGGCCTCGTCCTGGGGTAGCGATGGTTCAGCGAGGCCCAAAATCCTGGTTCTCAAAAAAAATCAAAACATTTTCTAAGTGTCCAGGGCCCTCGAGGAGGTGGGCGCCTGCCTTCCTGCCTCCGGGAATTTTCTTGCAGGTGCCTGGAAGGCCCACCTGTGCCATCGGATAGTTATGCCCAGGACAGAGGCCTCTTCCTGGGGTAGCGATGGGTTCAGCGAGGCCCAGAATCATGGTTCTCAAAAAAGTTGAGATTTTCGGCCAGGGGTCCCCCAGGGGGTCCCCGGGGACCTGTGGAGCCCATGCAGACACTTAGAAACATTTTAGATTTTTTTTGGAGAACCATGATTTTGGCCCTCACTGAACCCATCGCTACCCCAGGAAGAGGCCTCGTCCTGGGGTAGCGATGGTTCAGTGAGGCCCAAAATCCTGGTTCTCAAAAAAAAAATCAAAAATATTTCTAAGTGTCCAAGGCCCTCGAGGAGGTGGGCGCCTGCCTTCCTGCCTCCGGGAATTTTCTTGCAGGTGCCTGGAAGGCCCACCTGTGCCATCGGATAATTATGCCCAGGACAGAGGCCTCTTCCTCGGGTAGCGATGGGTTCAGCGAGGCCCAAAATCCTGGTTCTCAAAAAAGTTGAGATTTTTGGCCGGGGGTCCTCTGGGGACCTCTGGAGTCCATGCAGACACTTAGAAACATTTTAGATTTTTTGGGGAGAACCATGATTTTGGCCCTCGCTGAACCCATCGCTACCCCAGGAAGAGGCCTCGTCCTGGGGTAGCGATGGTTCAGCGAGGCCCAAAATCCTGGTTCTCAAAAAAAAATCAAAACATTTTCTAAGTGTCCAGGGCCCTCGAGGAGGTGGGCGCCTGCCTTCCTGCCTCCGGGAATTTTCTTGCAGGTGCCTGGAAGGCCCACCTGTGCCATCGGATAGTTATGCCCAGGACAGGGGCCTCTTCCTGGGGTAGCGATGGGTTCAGCAAGGCCCAAAATCCTGGTTCTCAAAAAAGTTGAGATTTTTGGCCGGGGGTCCTCCAGGGGGTCCCTGGGCACTTCTGGAGCCCATGCAGACACTTAGAAACATTTTAGATTTTTTTGGGAGAACCATGATTTTGGCCCTCGCTGAACCCATCGCTACCCCAGGAAGAGTCCTCGTCCTGTGGTAGCGATGGTTCAGCAAGGCCCAAAATCCTTGTTCTCAAAAAAGTTGAGATTTTCGGCCGGGGGTCCTCCAGGGGGTCCTCTGGAGCCCATGCAGACACTTAGAAACATTTTAGATTTTTTGGGGAGAACCATGATTTGGCCCTCGCTGAACCCATCGCTACCCCAGGAAGAGGCCTCGTCCTGGGGTAGCGATGGTTCAGCGAGGCCCAAAATCCTGGTTCTAAAAAAAAAAAAATACCCAGTGTGAAGTGGGCGGTGTGTGGTCATCACAACATGACTCACTTTAAAAAAAGGATGACTTTTTTTAAAGTCCATACTGCTATTCATAGGGCTGCACATGTGTCATGTGTTTCGCTAGCCAATCACAGTCCTGAATTTGCAAAGTCAGCCAATCACATTACAGTTAGTGGTGATGACACTAGCTGTAATGTGATTGGCTGATATGAAAAAAGTAACAATGGATGGATTGGTTGGTGTCCAAAACTCACTTATAGGGGGCGGCTACACCGCCCCAAAAATCACACCCAGTGTGAAGTGGGCGGTGTGTGGTCAACACAGTGGTCATCACAGACACAATGGGTGACTCACTTAAAAAAAATACATATTTAAGTGCATAGTCCTATTTATAGGGCTATGCACATGTGTCATGTGTTTCGCTAGCCAATCACAGTCCTGAATAGAGTCAGCCAATAGAGTCAGCCAATCACATTGCAGCTAGTGGTCATCACAGTGATGGAAGCTCACTTAAAGAAAAGTATAGATTTGCATTGAATGTGTAGGGGTTAGGGGTGTACAATGGTGGCCAATCACGGTGCAGGGTTAGGGGGGGTACAATGGTGGCCAATCACAGTGCAGCGAATGTCGATGTCCAAACCTCACATATAGGGGCGGTTACACCGCCCAAAAACTATTGGTGTGGCTATTGCCATGGCAGATACCTGAACAGCATTTGTGCCATATTTGGTGATGATTGGTCCCTAATAAGGCCCCTGGGGACCACATGTGGGCCCTGGTGTTCTGATGGCAGACCCCTGAATAGTGTTTGTGACAAGTTTGGTGAGAATTGGAGCAACGGTGCCCCTGTGGCACCGAGTGGCCCCCGGGGGCCCCTGACGTAGCCTCGTTTCCAGCCTTACTCATCGGCCCCTGATGTGGCTCCTGGTGTGACTACTGTCATGGCTGTCACCCTGTCACCCTGACCAGTGTTGGTGCCAAGTTTGGTGCGGATCGGAGCAACGGTGCACATGTTACGTTTGACGTCCACCGACGGTCATTTTTAGCTTTCTTTGGCTATTGAAAAATAGCAGATATACAAATTCATAGTGCGGCACCGAGTGCTGTGCTACGAGCTTGTAGATCTGCTTTTTTTTTTGTATATCTTGAAAATGTGTGCAAATCTTTGAATACATATTTTTTAAAGCGAACATTTGTATGTTGGCTTTAATCTTTGCTTCTGGGGTGTCCCTGGAACAAAATATTTTGAGATGGGGGTCCATCTACTTACTATACCAAAGTAAAAGAACTCATTACGGAGGGCCCATTAACTTTTATTAACTTTTTTTTCCTCTTCATTTTGGTCTTTAAAAAAAATATCAGATCTGCAGGCTCTATTTTCGAATAGTCAACGTATAAGGCTTAGTGGTAAATACATGTTTTGTATTAACAATCTAAATCTTTTAACTTAAGTTTTCAAATAATTGTAGTGGAGTAATACATGTAATATTTGCCTCTGAGGTGTAGTGGAGCAGAAGTGTAAAGTATTGAAAAATGGACATACTCGTAAGTAAAGTAGAAGTACCTCAAAATTGCACATAAGTGCATTACTTGAGTAAATGTACTTAGTTCATTTCCACCACTCTATCGATCCCTGAGGGTAAATTACATTTCGTTGCTGTTGGGCATAAACCTCATATCTCCATATTTCAACGTTTTTAAATTTTACCATAAATGAATGGCCTACTTCATCATACAAGAGTGTCGCACAAAAGCAGTGAAAATAGCCGATCTACAAGTATATTGGCTATTTTCACGAATGTCTTAAAATAATAGTAACAGTTTTGGAGATTCAAGGTTTCCACCCCGACAGCAAGGATGTGTGCGTTGGACCCAGCAGTGTGCTGCTCCGCTGACTGAGCACACAGGGGAGCAGTTAAGGGGTTAAGTGTCCTATACTCAGGGACACTTCAACACTAAAGCCCTGGAGGAGCCCAGGATCGAACCGAGGATCAAACCAGGGACCTTCGCATTCCCAGACGGCCACTCTCAGCCACTGCCGGACGTGTGTGTGTGTGTGTGTGTGTGTGTGTGTGTGTGTGTGTGTGTGTGTGTGCGTGCGTGCGTGCGTGCGTGCGTGCGTGCGTGCGTGCGTGCGTGCGTGCGTGCGTGCGTGCGTGCGTGCGTGCGTGCGGGCGTGCGGGCGTGCGGGCGGGCGTGTGCGTGCACATGTGTTCAAGGCCTTGTGTTTGCATGCAACAATAGCCAGGAGCAACACTGCAGGCAGCTGTGTTTTGGGACTACTAAAACATTTTAACGCTTTAAGGCAGGACACTCCCCTCGAGATAGAGCACATTCATTGCAATGATGTTGTATTTGTTGTTGTTACCAGTGTTGATTTCGTCGACTAAAACTAAGTCGAAAAATGTTCGTCGACTACCTTTTTTCACTGCCGAAAACTAAATAAAAACTAAGCTATGATGACTAAAACTAGACTAAATATAATGACAATTTCGTCAACAAATAAAAACTAGACTAAAATGTTAGGGAGGGACTAGTGGAGAATGAGATCCAGTAGAACTAAAAGTCACATAAAGTCATTTTATGTTTTGTTGCGCTCTGAAAATAGCAGATCTACAAGCCCACGTTGTGAGCTTGTAGATCGGCTATTTTCAGCATGCAACCAAGTATAAAATCAGCCATGACGATGCCATCAAGGCACCGCCAACATACATTTTAGTCGACTAAATCAACTGTAGATTTAGTCGACTATAATCTTACGATATTTAGTTGACTAAAACTAGACAAAAACTAAAACATTTCAGATGACTAAAATGTGACTTAAACTAAATGGAATTTTATTCAAAAGACTATGAATAAAATTAAATCAACACTAGTTGTTACTGCATATCTAATGTGTGTACAGCTCACAAACCCCAATAGGACAGAGCATGAAGATACAGACACAGCTACTGAAACAACATCACAATATATCCTGTCCAAAACGTTTCAGGATTCAAATTCAAAAACGACAAAAGTAGCAGATCTGCTACTTTTGATACTTTTGTGTTACACTGTATAGTATGATCAAGTAGCGTGTTAATTTACGAAAAAACTAAAAGTTAAAATATGGAGATAGGAGGTTTCTGTCCGACAGCAATTATATGAATAATCCACACCATAAATGAACATTCGTGAAGTGTTAAATGTTAGCACCGAGCAGCAGAGCACTCTGGGAGCCTCGAGTACAAAATAGATCAACTTTTGGAGAGCAGCACCACTCCTTAATGTCACTTTATTTTTTTTACAACCGACCAAACAACGAACAAATCGAGGAGAGGTGGAACTAAGTGGAAAACAGTCAGCCAAAAGACATACACACCTATTATTTGACAGATCTAGACGGCAAACATTCATTCTTGGAATTGAAGCCAATAGGGCATAGCAGTGGCGGCCATTTTGTGGTTCCACAGATCTAAAGGCCATTCATTTTTTTCCCATAGAGATTTCATTTTAACCACTGTATCCATTTATATGTTGGCTATTCAAAAACAGCAGATTTTTTTTAAATATAAATCTTCCTTCTGGGGGCCCCTGGCACAACACATTTTCAGATGGGGGTCCCTGGCCAAATACATTCATTTTGGAGGTATTCTTGGCATGAAAACGTTGGAGAACAAATGCAATTTACTGTACACATCACGTCAACGTTCCACAATAGAACTGAGCTCTGAAAGACAAACAGTCAACCAGTTGTATGTGCCCACTGGACGCCTCCACAGTGACTTGTCATTACAAACAATGGGTGTGTTTCTTGACGCAAACTGTCTGACACTTTCTATGTGTCAGGGCCATTATTTCTGCACTAAACCACAGAAGATGGATGAAAAATGAAAGACAGAAATACTTTGTAACTTTTTCTAAGCTATTTTTTTATTTATTTGTCTGCAAAGTTTCAATGTGACACAGCTCTGTTTACGCATGTCTTTATTCTATTTTAATTGTAAATGTAATTTTGTAGTTTTGATTGATTTTGTTTCACACTTGCTTTGGCAAAGTAAACAGAACAGAACAGAGGAGAACAGAGGAGAACAGAACAGAGGAGAACAGAGGAGAACAGAACAGAGGAGAGAACAGAGGAGAGGAGAGGAGTCTACGCCACTTGATGTTCACCTGTGGGACTTTCGATCCCCCCGGCAGCAGCGTCCCCTCCTCCACCCTCGGCGTTCCCAGTGGGGTTGTTGTGGTTGGCAATGGTTGAGCCGGTGGTGGTGTTGGTGGTGGTGGTGGTGGTGTTGGTGTTGGTGTTGAGCGTGTACTTCCTGCCGCTGTACTGGGTGGAGCAGTCGTCGTCTCGCAGCGTGGTCGCCCCCGACTGGATGCCCGAGTCAGACGAGTAGTATGTCTGCTGCCACTCTGCCACCTTCACTGTCACGCTGTCCGCCTCACTCACTGCACAGAGGAAGCACAGCAGCATCACCGTCATCATCATGAAATACCAATTTGGTTTAAAAATGAAACTAAAGAAAGCAGTATTCAGAAAGGAAATTAGATTTGATTAGGTTATTATTACTATTATTATTATTATTACTATTATTGTTGCTATTATTTTCAGGGAGACAAACCTGGTCTCAAAAGGTATGCAAATTTTGTCATCATCATCATCATCATCATCATCATCATCATCAGGGTAGTAGTAGTAGTATTTATGGAAGTGATTGTTGTAGTGGTAATAGTAATAGTGATATTAGTAGCAGTAGCAGTCATGGTAATGGTAGAGATTAGTAATAATTGTATCAGTCAGTGTCTGTTTGCTGTGTGAAGAAAGAACTTACTTTGCATGGACATCATCTCCAGCCACTGTCAACCACTGGACAAGGACAGAGAGGGAGAGAGAGAGAGAGAGAGAGAGAGAGAGAGAGAGAGAGAGAGAGAGAGAGAGAGAGAGAGAGAGAGAGAGAGAGAGAGAGAGAGAGAGGGAGTGTATTAATTAGAACATTATAGAAGATTGTATTTACTACATTTACTTACATTTAGAGAGAGAGAGAGAGAGAGAGAGAGAGAGAGAGAGAGAGTATTAATTAGAACATTATAGAAGATTGTATTTACTACATTTACTTACATTTAGAGAGAGAGAGAGAGAGAGAGAGAGAGAGAGAGAGAGAGAGAGAGAGAGAGAGAGAGAGAGAGAGAGAGAGAGAGTGTATTAATTAGAACATTATAGAAGATTGTATTTACTACATTTACTTACATTTAGAGAGAGAGAGAGACAGAGAGAGAGAGAGAGAGAGAGAGAGAGCGATGCAAAGCTTACAGATTAGAAGTTTATATAAGATTATGGTTAATATTTTCCATTATAAGTTTTCAGAATCAAGAAAAAAAAACAGCATTAAAATAGAGGGGAACGGGAAAAAACAACAAATAAGGGAGACATAAACAGAAAGAGAGAGAGAGAGAGAGAGAGAGAGAGAGAGAGAGAGAGAGAGAGAGAGAGACAGAGTGAGAGAGAGAGAGAGAGAGAGAGCGGGGCGCCATGGTCAAATAATTAAAAAGTAAGACTAAAGGCACAACATTAGCAAGTAGAAAGAACAGCATCACCATTCACTACACCACTAGCGGGGCTAAATAAAACAGTCCATTGTGTACCAATCACCAAGGACTAGAATTATGAATTTAAAACATCTCTGGTTTAATCCTGAGAGAGAAAATAGTTTCCGTCACGTCCTTTCAAACGAAGGTTTGACCTTCTGTGCCGTTGCGCCTTTATTAATCTGGGTAATATAACAAGGTCAAGTGTTGCTACGCAAGCACACGCACGCACACGCACACGCACGCATGCACGCACGCACGCACGCACGCACAAACTAGGTATTTAACCCATTTAAAAAGGTGCTGCAACGTACAATATAAGCTATTATATCCAAGTCAATTAATCATAATGTGTTTTATAACAGCACTATTGTTGCATTGTCCATGGGCAATTATCAACCTACATATCTCTTCAGATGTCCAAAACTGTTACTTTTCCGGATTCATATTCAAAAGTAGCAGATCTACAAGCTCAAAGTGCGTTGCTTCGCACCCGGTTTCGAACTTGCAGATCTGCAACTTTGGATACTTTTGTGTGACGCTGTAGTATGATCAGATAGGGCATTAATTGACGGGGGAAATAAATACATAAATATGGAGATAAGAGGTTTCTGCCCGACAGCAACAATATGTTTTATAGCAGCACCATTGTTGCATTGTCCACGGGCTATCATCAACCTACATATCATCTTCCCCAGTCACTACGGGACTATACCAGCGTGCTGAAGCAGCTAAACTCAGAGCTTATGATTAATCATCCACCTCGTGCTAAACTCCACAGCTTCTAGCAAACTCATTTGTGAGTGTGTGTGTGTGTGTGTGTGTGTGTGTGTGTGTGTGTGTGTGTGTGTGTGTGTGTGTGTGTGTGCGCGCGCGCGCCATCTTTGGCTTCAAACGACACATTTCACAAATATTAACAAAAGAAAAAACAAGGACAGAAAAAAATCTCTATTCAGCTTGTTTATCTACTCCTTTGACTCCATTCCACGGTGCTCCTTGCTGCTTCCTCTGCCAGCATCTGCAAAACGTTGTCATCTTATGATATCAAGTTGCAACACATTTTCACTCCTCACATAATTACACGTGGTCAGGACCCATTGGTGTCACTTTTTTAATGCACTGGGTACCATTTTATCATCAATTGTCAACGTGCAAGTGTCATGTAGACAGACTCATTGATTAAAATTGTATGTCCTAGTCCTATTATTTGATTTTTGTAACAAAGTGAAGGGAGACCCCCCCCCCCACACACACACACACACACACACACACACACACACACACACACATACTGTACACGCTAGCGTTGTTTCCTAAACAATATAACACAATATGTAAAATTATGATGTTTTAGTAATTGTGTTCCTGCTGTTCCAAATACTGCCAAACCTGAAGGCCTTAACCTTTGCTTTTATGAAATATCCGAAACCATTAGAGTTTTATGGAACGCTTCTGAACACATTGCATTCGATGTTTGACCACTTCAAATGCTCTAATATTAAAAATATATATATACAATGAAAACGAAACAAAAATAACAAAGGATTATGTTTAAAAATAGCAGATCTATATCTGCTATTTTTGAATAGCCAAAGAAAGCTAAAATGACACAGATGCGTTCCCGGATTGAATGGGTTAAAGACATTGCAAACAAGTTCAAGACATTGAAAAGAAGGAGGGCAGTGGGCTTGAGCGCCCTGAGGCCTGTGTTAGCTCAGCGCGGTGTTAGCTGAGCGCGGTGTTACAGTAGCTGAGCGTGTCACGCGTGTCCGTGTTTGCGATCATTCTGCTTGCACTACGATCGTTCCATCTTCCATCAAGAAAGGGTCTGACCTCGCGGGATTACCTTTACCCTGGCAAAGTTCAACTTTCCTTTTTCCACCCAGAAGTTATTTCTATTAGCTGGAAGAGATTAGATCGGTATACGACTGTCTGCCTCAAACCAATTGAAAGCAAACCAGATAAACCCCCATGCGAATGAGCCACATGTCTGCCTTTGAATAACGGTTGCATAGAGACCAAGGGTTCCCAAACCTTTCAGGCCGCAAACTCCCAAAATAATCATATTTGAACTGGGGAGTGGGGACCGACCCCCAGTTTGGGAACCAGCGACAGGAACACTGAGCATATTGGCTTGTTCACACCGGTCAACTGTCTATTTTCAGTATGGAAAATGGCATTGCGCTATCATCACACTTTATAAAGTTAGTAAGCAGGCAAGCACCATGTTGTCTGTGTTGGAGATTCAGGCTCAGCGGCTCAAACCTCCCTAATCAAACACAAATCATCTCAACTGTTGTTTTTTCACACAACGTCTTTGTGCATGTGCGTGCGTGTGTGCGTGTGACTCCTTCATTTCTGGAACCAAAAAAAAACCTGAAACTGCACGTCTAA
>NC_139948.1:43506532-43519682 GCF_963454915.1 Gymnoscopelus microlampas
GGGGTCCGGGACCCCAAGGGGGTCCTCAGAGTTACTACAGGGGGTCCGCCAAATCTTTGTGTGATATGATTTTTTTTTGTACCTTAACCACCTTGAACCCTAGCATCCCTTTTCCGGGGAGAGCTTTAGCTAAAAATAGCCGATCTACAAGCTCACAACGCCTCGCAGCGCGAGGCGTTGTGAGCTTGTAGATCGGCTATTTTGGCAAAGAGGTTTGGTGTAGAGGGAAAAAAAGAGCAGACCAAGTAAACAAAGTATAATCTGAAACACAATTTTATGCAATATAGAGGGGGTCCCTGCTTCATTTCTCTCTCAGCTAGGGGGTGCTTCGCCTGAAAACGTTGAAGACCCCCTGAACTAGGAGTTCAAATCCACCTTGGTGCAATGGCGCATCCTTTGTCGAGCATCTATACGAACACCAATGGCCCGTGTTCGTTGGGGGGAGGGAAGCTTGGCGGGGACGGTGATATTATTTATTTGTCACTGTACATACTAGGGTGGCGCCTGTCAGAAGCAGGGAGCGTTGAACGAAGGCTCTACGTCCTCCCGGTGGGGGCTCCTCACTGAGCCAGTAGGATACAACAGCAGTGACAACACAGGAATGCGTATGGGGAGGACTTCTTGGACAACTACATTGGGGAGAAAAAGGGGGTAAAACAAAAAAGGGGAAAAAAAGAGCAAACATGTTTGCATCACGCAGGTCTTCATCAGGATAAGGTGATGTAAACCATTGGTTCTCAAAGTGGGGTCCGGGGACCCCCAGGGGTACTTGAGGGGGTTCCAGGGGGTCCCCATCAAAATGTGTGAAAATAGCATCACAATAGTTTTAACCTTTTATACTTTGGCTATTCAAAAATAGCAGATATACAAGCTCATAGCGCGGCACCGAGTGCCGCGCTATGAGTTTATAGATCTGCTATTTTTGAAAAATCTTTAACATTTGTGCAAATCTTTGAATATATATATATTTTTAAGCAAACATTTGTAACTCAAATCTTTGCTTCCGGGGGTCCCTGGAACAACATATTTTGAGATGGGGTCCGCGACCAAATACATATCATTTTGGGGGTCCTTGGCATGAAAAAGTTTGAGAACCACTGCACTACAGTATACCGTCTCTGTCGGGTGGAAACCTCATGTCTCCAAAACAGGATTCAAATTCAAAAACAGCAAAAGTAGAGGCTCAAAACGTGTTGCTTCGCGCCACGCTTCTAGCTTGCAGACCTGCTACTTTTCATGCTTTTGCGACAATATGGGTGAAACGGAGCTGATAGATCTGTCTTAATTATGGTTCTCTTTGCGCTAAACACCATCCCCTTAGGAGCTTAACCAAACGAACCCTATAGGCCTCCATATTCTGGGCATTTCATAATATAAGCAAACATTCCAGAGAGAGATCTAGTGTAGAGGGAAAAACGAGGGGGCCACGTATAGACCCTTGGTGGGACCCAGTCAGCAAAGTATATAGGGATTAAACGGTTAATATGGTTATCTTGTACGATTATTTCATTTTCTCTCTCTCTCTCTCTCTCTCTCTCTCTCTCTTTTTGTAAGCTATCATACAAAACATTGAATGAAGATAAGTTGTCTCTCCCCTCTCAGCTTTCTTACTGTATGTCTCTCCTACGCTGTCTCCCTCTCAGCTTTCTTACTGTATGTCTCTCCTACGCTGTCTCCCTCTCAGCTTTCTTACTGTATGTCTCTCCTATATACTGTCTCCCTCTCAGCTTTCTTACTGTATGTCTCTCGTACGCTGTCTCCCTCTCAGCTTTCTTACTGTATGTCTCTCGTACGCTGTCTCCCTCTCAGCTTTCTTACTGTATGTCTCTCGTACGCTGTCTCCCTCTCAGCTTTCTTACTGTATGTCTCTCGTACGCTGTCTCCCTCTCATCTCTCCTATAGTGTCTCAGAAAAAAGATATATATATATATATATATATATATATATATATATATATATATATATATATATATATATATATATATATATATATATATATATATATATATATATATATATATATATATAAATATTCAGGTAAAACAGCAATAAATCATTATTTCCATGAAGGACAAAATACCTCTCTATTCTCTCTTTTCTCCATCTCTCTCTCTTTAGCCCAGTGAGAGCACATTATTTACAGCCCCCCCCCCCACACTGCTACCCCAGCAGTCCTGTGTGATATCTGGTATGAGAGAAACCTAGAGAGAGAGAGAGATGGAGAGAGAGATAAATGTGTGTGTAAGTGTTGACCTTGTCAATTCCACTGTGACGGAATGCAGCTAGTGTGTGTGTGTGTGTGTGTGTGTGTGTGTGTGTGTGTGTGTGTGTGTGTGTGTGTGTGTGTGTGTGTGTGTGTGTGTGTGTGTGTGAGAGAGAGAGAGAGAGAGAGAGAGAGAGAGAGAGAGAGAGAGAGAGAGAGAAGTAGAGAGAGTCCTCTGTGGATTCTTGACAGCAAAATGACAGCTCAGCCGTGAAAACCGAGTGCCGCGCTATGAGTTTATAGATCTGCTATTTTTGAAAAATCTTTAACATTTGTGCAAATCTTTGAATATATATATATTTTTAAGCAAACATTTGTAACTCAAATCTTTGCTTCCGGGGGTCCCTGGAACAACATATTTTGAGATGGGGGTCCGCGACCAAATACATATCATTTTGGGGGTCCTTGGCATGAAAAAGTTTGAGAACCACTGCACTACAGTATACCGTCTCTGTCGGGTGGAAACCTCATGTCTCCAAAACAGGATTCAAATTCAAAAACAGCAAAAGTAGAGGCTCAAAACGTGTTGCTTCGCGCCACGCTTCTAGCTTGCAGACCTGCTACTTTTCATGCTTTTGCGACAATATGGGTGAAACGGAGCCTGATAGATCTGTCTTAATTATGGTTCTCTTTGCGCTAAACACCATCCCCTTAGGAGCTTAACCAAACGAACCCTATAGGCCTCCATATTCTGGGCATTTCATAATATAAGCAAACATTCCAGAGAGAGATCTAGTGTAGAGGGAAAAAACGAGGGGGCCACGTATAGACCCTTGGTGGGACCCAGTCAGCAAAGTATATAGGGATTAAACGGTTAATATGGTTATCTTGTACGATTATTTCATTTTCTCTCTCTCTCTCTCTCTCTCTCTCTCTCTCTTTTTGTAAGCTATCATACAAAACATTGAATGAAGATAAGTTGTCTCTCCCCTCTCAGCTTTCTTACTGTATGTCTCTCCTACGCTGTCTCCCTCTCAGCTTTCTTACTGTATGTCTCTCCTACGCTGTCTCCCTCTCAGCTTTCTTACTGTATGTCTCTCGTACGCTGTCTCCCTCTCAGCTTTCTTACTGTATGTCTCTCGTACGCTGTCTCCCTCTCAGCTTTCTTACTGTATGTCTCTCGTACGCTGTCTCCCTCTCAGCTTTCTTACTGTATGTCTCTCGTACGCTGTCTCCCTCTCAGCTTTCTTACTGTATGTCTCTCGTACGCTGTCTCCCTCTCAGCTTTCTTACTGTATGTCTCTCGTACGCTGTCTCCCTCTCATCTCTCCTATAGTGTCTCAGAAAAAAGATATATATATATATATATATATATATATATATATATATATATATATATATATATATATATATATATATATATATATATATATATATATATATATATATATATATATATATATATATAAATATTCAGGTAAAACAGCAATAAATCATTATTTCCATGAAGGACAAAATACCTCTCTATTCTCTCTTTTCTCCATCTCTCTCTCTTTAGCCCAGTGAGAGCACATTATTTACAGCCCCCCCCCCCCCCCCCCCCACACTGCTACCCCAGCAGTCCTGTGTGATATCTGGTATGAGAGAAACCTAGAGAGAGAGAGAGATGGAGAGAGAGATAAATGTGTGTGTAAGTGTTGACCTTGTCAATTCCACTGTGACGGAATGCAGCTAGTGTGTGTGTGTGTGTGTGTGTGTGTGTGTGTGTGTGTGTGTGTGTGTGTGTGTGTGTGTGTGTGTGTGTGTGTGTGTGTGTGTGTGAGAGAGAGAGAGAGAGAGAGAGAGAGAGAGAGAGAGAGAGAGAGAGAGAGAAGTAGAGAGAGTCCTCTGTGGATTCTTGACAGCAAAATGACAGCTCAGCCGTGAAATACAGACACATACACAAGCAAACACATACTGCTTGCGCCACACACACACACACACACACACACACACACACACACACACACACACACACACACACACACACACACACACACACACACACACACACACACACACACACACACACACACACACACACACACACAGGTGTGCATAATTTATAGTTTCTGTGTAAAAGTGTATAAGTACGTGTCCCAGGAAAGTGTGCGTGTGCCTGTGTGTGTGTGTGTGTGTGTGTGTGTGTGTGTGTGTGTGTGTGTGTGTGTGTGTGTGTGTGTGTGTCTTCCAACCGACTGTGGAGTATCTGATGACATTGTAATTCCCACCGACAGATATACCATTTCACACCTGGCATCCCATTACATACACACACGCATGTGCACGCGCGCACACACACACACACACACACACACACACACACACACACACACACACACACACACACACACACACACACACACACACACACACACACACACGTGCGCGCGCGCACACAAACACACACTCGCACACACTCCCCTGCAATGCAGTTTGGGTTGCATCACACAAGGAATTATGTTTTAGTTTTTTTCTCCACAATACCCTTTGTGGCATTTCTGCCCCATGAGGGGGCGAGAGAGAGAGAGAGAGAGAGAGAGAGAGAGAGAGAGAGAGAGAGAGAGAGAGAGAGAGAGAGAGAGAGAGAGAAGAGAGAAGAGAGAGAGAGGGGGGAGGGAAAGAGGGGTGGCGGGGAGAGGGAGAGCATAACAGAAGGTTGACAGGCTTTGAACTAGATTTGAACCCATGATGCCAAAGGCAACCAACCAATCCAATCCAACCAGAGTCTTCTACTGGAAGCTGACCAGTTCAACCACAGTGTTCTACTGGTCGCTGAGAGCTGACCAGTACAACCACAGTCTTCTACTGGTCACTGAGAGCTGACCAGTACAACCACAGTCTTCTACTGGTCACTGAGAGCTGACCAGTACAACCACAGTCTTCTACTAGTGGTCACTGCTGCCCAGTACAACCACAGTCTGGGAGCCATGCAGGAGCAGTTTTAGCGAACACTCAAACCACGCAATTGCGTGGGCCCCCCGAAGCATAGAGGGCCCCCTAGGCCAGTGGTTCTCAACCTGTGGGTCCCCAGATGACAGTGAAGTGACAAGGACTTTTAAGACCTTTCCAATACCAAAAGAAAAAGAAGACCATTACTATGTTAAAAGTAATCAACACTACATACAATACTACAAAAACTGGTCAAACGTGGTCAAATTGTCAAATAATATAAGAAAGAGGCAAACATTTTGACAATAGCTGATCTCGCAACGCCTTGCAAGCGTTGTCAGCTTGTAGATCTGTGTGTATAGGCTACTACAGTATATATATATATATATATATTGCTTAGCAACATATTTGTTGATGGAGTTCTGAAGGAGCTATGGCAGAGGCGAATAAACTAAAGAGTAAATCGCCCATTATTTGAAAAGCAGATGGAGGCAGAAGTATTATTAAAGCAATCTCACACTCCAGGTCGTGATACTGAATAACAGCACGGCTGGGATTATCCTCACAACTTGGCCTGCGGCCTCGTGTCGATGACTGAATGATAAAGAAGCACTCCCTCCAGAGTAATATTGCTTAACCACCAACATCTTTCAACATTTTCAAAAAAAGAATCCACCACCTTTTTTTAATTCAACATTTGTTTTAGAAAACAGTCAATAAATGAGCTGACCCGTCTTGTAGATCATCTAGCCAAAGCATAGGGTTTAACCACTTGAACCCCATGCAGCCTGCATCCCTATTATTCTGGAAGGGATCGTTCGCCAAGAGTAGCAGATCTTCAAGCTCACAACGTGTCACGCGGTGGGTGAGCTTGTAGATCGGCTATTTTGGCAAAGAGATTTTGAGTAGAGGGAAAAAATAGTGCACCAAGTACAGTGCAATTCAGGTCCGTTTTACTATGTATAGAGTCAGTGGTTCTCAACCAGTGGTCCGGGGACCACCACTGGTCCTTGAGGGGGTTCCTGGTGGTCCCCAGCTAAATGATGGAAGAGTTGGTAACCGAATGAACCCTTATAGATCTTTAACTCTTGAGAGCGTAAGATGAAACCAAATGGACCCTTACGGGTCCATTTGGTTTAATTTCACACTCTCAAGAGTTAAATTATTGTTAAACATCTTGCATCACTTAAGTCTACACAATTATGTGTGTAGAGAATGTAGAAGAATTGTTATTTTGATCAACGTTTGCCTGTTATCTCTCCTATGGTCCCAACATCAATACAGCATGGAATTGTGGACAAAATCTTATCCAACGATAACAAAATATTCAAAGTCTTTGGGTCTGAGTCTAAATCTCATCAAACGGTGGTCCGTGGCTGAAATGCTGAATAAATAATGGACCTTGATATGAAAAGGGTTGAAAACCACTGATCTAAGTGGTTAAGTCATTAAATAGATACGGCACTCGCTGCCCTACATATCAGTACGGGCATTGGCCCCGATTCACTAAGCAATTTACGACCATATTTTGATCTTACGGGCATTTAAGACAATATTTTGCATGAAGAAAATTGTCTTAAAGATGCCGGTAAGATCAAAATATGGTCGTAAATTGCTAAGTGAATGGGGGCCATTGTCCTGATGTAGGAGAATGGCTAATGTTAGCTAACTACACAGTCCGACAGACACTGGCTTGAATGTGAATAGGTTGTTAACGTAGTAATGAGATAAGTACGGACGCCCTAATGCACGGGCTTACTGGAGCTTAAATCTCCAGGCCTCCAAGGATCAGGGGTCTCATGAGACATGAGCTTAAAGAATATCATTTAAATATATATGACCAATTTAAATATATTATAATATTTTCCACTGTTGTCATAAACTGGGGCCAAGGAAGACCCAGAAAAGTTGTGTATACAGTAGCGATGATCAAAGCAAAACCGATGCCGATTCCAATTTTGGAGAGTCCCATTAGTCCACAAACCAGTGAAAGAAAACTCTACAAACGTCGAAAGGCCGGCAAAATATTGAAACAACAGCTCCTGAAGAACCGGTAAAACAGTGAAATGTGTCGGCAACACCAGCTGGTGAGGCACACCAGTGGGCAACACAAAGGGTTAATCCATTCCGTCCACAGACTACAGATGTTTTGACTGAAAATATTTTTTAAGAAAAAATCTTGAAATCAATGTGAATAATTATGTATTTATTAGGTATTTCCTTTTTTTCAGATTTTTTTTTGCGGAAGAATACCTCATATTTATTTTTAGGAAAGGTAAAAAAAAATTAAAAAAAATAAAATTAAATAAACAAACAACAAAACGTGATATTTACTCTACACTGGTGTAGACATGAGGCGGGGAGCAAGTGCCTCCAAAACATCAGTATAGCCCCAGGCCAGGAACTCAAGTAGCGTTAAGGTGCCCCTGAACATAAGAGGGGATTATAATAGATTGTATGACTGTATGACTGTGTGCCACTGTAGCTGCTGCTCCCAGCAGCCATCAATAGTGATCCCAGGCCTCTGTGCTGCCCAGAGCACAACACAAGATTTCCATTGATTGATCTGAGCCATTAAAAAGCCACACGTCTGAGTCTCGTATTGTCACAGTGTTGTCAAGCGCCATCAGACAAGACACTGTTTCTACACACAGTGGTACACAGACTGCTAAGTGGTCCATGGGCCTGAAGCCGATTCTACATGTCTCCTAAATCTCAACAGTATTCTGAAAAACTTATGTTTCTATATCAGTGGTGCTGCAATCTTTTTCATGTGAAGGACCCCCAAAATTATATGCATTTGGCCGCGGAGCAAAGATTTGAGTTAAAAATATTTAAAAATAAAATATATATATATAAAGATTTGGACACATTTTCACAATTTTTCAAAAATAGCAGATCTACAAGTTCATAGCGCGGCACTCGGTGCCGCGCTATGAGCTTGTATATCTGCTATTTATGAATAGCCAAAGCCCCCGCCAAAGGACCCCTGGGGGTCCCCAGACCCCACTTTGAGAACCACTGAATCAGGCTAAGGTCCTTCCTGCCGCCGGCCTATTTGAATCTGACCCAAGGCTCCTTGCTGCTTGTCTCTCTCTGTCTCTGTCTCCGTCTCTGTCTCTCTCTCTCTCTCTCTCTCTCTCTCTCTCTCTCTCCCTCTCTCTCTCCTGACTTCCCTGTCTTGCTGTGCACTGTATCTATCATAATAAAGCAGAAACGGTGACCTATTGAAGTCTGTGACTGTTGTTTTTCTGCTATTTCAGCAGCCATCAGGAGCAGAGGCTGCATGAAATTCCATCAACATTATTCATGCATCTTAGGTGATCTGTTCAGCTCAGATTAGTGTTGAAGATCGAAACGGCAACCGCTGCATATAATCGAATAGGTCAACAATTCTGGCAGCATAGCTAAACAACAGGTAGCGCTTTAACAGTATGACAACTCGGTTCATTAGTGAAACTAAAAGAGCTTCAAAAACTAGAATAGCTTAGAAAGATCAAATATATTACATTATTTAAGCTTGCTTGCATTATTTCACATGGGGCATGCTAAAAACATACATTATATTTGTGTCCTATTAATTCTCAAAACATAATATTGCACAAGCGGCACTTTGTGAATTAGTCCTTGCATTGTAACCTTAAGTTGCTTAAATGTAATTTATTCTTTTGCAAGATTAACTTGATGATTGATTATTTTGCTAATGTGTTGTCATGCAATATGGTCTGCTGAAAAAGGAAAAAAAAGTTATTTTGTCCAGGCTTTTCTTCCCTTGATAGTCATAGTGTAGAGCAGTGGTTCTCAAAGTGGGGTCCGGGGACCCCCAGGGGTCCTTAGAGGGGTTCCAGGGGGTCCCCAGCAAAACATTTTCACCACTCTATCCATACAGTAATATGGATAATATTGGCTATTAAAAAATAGCAGATATACAAGCTCACAGCGCGTTACTTTGTGCCGCACAACAAGCTTGTGCTATTTTTTTAAGATTCTTTTTTTTACATAAATCTACTCTTATGGGGGTTCCTGTCAAAAACTATTTTCAGATGGGAGTCTGCAGCCGCATACAATTTGGGAGTCCTGACCTTTGAGAACCACTGGTGTACAGAGACTGGAAACAGGGAGAGAGAGTCAGGGAGTGGCATGCAGCAATGGTCCGCCCTGTCCGGGAATCGCACCAGGAACTCGTTGCCGGGCATCAGAATCAGAATGTGATATACTGTACACCTTTAAGACCTGAGGCCGATTCTACAAATGTCTTCCAAATCAATAGTTCTCAAAATTGTTCATTTCAAGGACCCCCAAAATGATATGTATTTGGCCACGGACCCCCATATGTTTTCTGCCTGGGACCCCCCAGAAGAGAAGGCTATCTGTGCCTCCTGAGCAACGAATTTGAACATGAATTTGATAACAAAATGTACTTATTCTGTAACTTAAACATTTGTTATCATCGTGTATCATGTCGGTCCCTATAGTTTGTGTTACTAGACTGACTGATCAGCTGGATTGAAGTGCTTTGGCTGCAAGCTCTAAATACTTATATTATATTTATGTTAATTTAATGTTAATTTAATGTTAATTTAATCTAAACTATGAGGACCGCAATAATATATTCCAGGGCCGATTTCTGTTCCAAGTTCTCTCCTGTGTTTTGTATAAGGTCAGTGCATCTAGAACAAGGGTTCCCACACTTTTTTCTGTGTTTTATATGAGGTCAGTCCATCTAGAGCCCAGACAGGAAGAGGGTTAGGGGTTAGGGTTAGTAACCCTAACCCTAACAAATACCATGGCAACAGGACAGACGGTGTGATCAGAGGCAGAGACAGGCAGAGACAGGTACGGAAAAAGTTCAGTCAGGCAGGAGTTCAGACGCAGTGAGTCTGACGGACAGACATACGATACGATAATACTTTGTCAGCTCACACTGAAATTTGTCTTACGACCCTGCAGCCATGTATGCAACACATACAGTACACACCTTTGACATGACACAAAAAACTAAAACAAAATGACATACATAAAAACATAAAGACAAGAGCAATGTCCACCACTCAGCCTACCCCTGGCCTAAACTCCTGATTAAGCCTCAATGTCGTCTGATGGACAAAGGACCTCTTCAGTCTGACCTTATTGTACTGTATGTTGGAACACTGTATCTCCTTCCTGAAGGCAGCAACCTATATTCTCCATACAAAACATGGCTAGTGTTTGAAGTGATATTCCTTGCCAACCTTAACGTACTGTTATTACAGGTAGATGTATAGAGCCTCTGAAGTGGTTGTCCAACAATCTTTGAACAAATGTTCAGTTGCTGCAGCAGTTGTGACTTTAAGGCTACAGACAGACATCCATACCAGGTGGTACTACAGAACAGAAGAACACTCATAAGAACAGCAGTGAAAAACAAAAAAAGAATCTGTCTACTAGCACCAAAAGATCTCAGACGGGGAAGGAAATAAATTATTTGGCTTTGTCTTCTTACCCACTGATTCAATCTGATCTTTCCATGACAAAAGGTGGTCTATTACTACTCCTAGGTACATGTATGTATACGAACATACCTGGTTGATCTGTTCACTATGAATAGTATTGGGGGATCTGTGTATCTCCAGTGGTGCACCAAAAACAATCTGCTCTGTCTTTTTTGTGTTAATGATAAGAGCGTTGTTATCACTCCACTCAACCACCTTATTTACTCTGTGTTGGTGCAGTTCAGGATCACTGGAACTATCTAAGAGAGAAATCAAAACTGTATCACCAGAGTACTTTAGAATGTATTGGTCTGGTGTGTCAGTGCGACATTCAGACAGACATTCCTCAGTACGACAGCTGTCAGTATAAAGGGTGAAAAGCACAGCTGAGCTTACACAACCCTGGGGAGCACCAACATTAGTGATTAATGCTGAGGAGAGGTTTCTGTTCACTTTCACCCTTTGTACTCTGTTAGTAAGGAAAGAAGCATACCAGTGAATTAAGTATGGATTCAGTTCCAACTGTACTATATTTGACACTAAAATATCAGACTGTATTGTATTGAAAGCTGAAGAGAAGTCTAAGAACAGCACCCTTGCATGATTCTTATTAGACAGACAGACAATGAGTCAGACAGACAATGAGTCAGACAGTGAGACAGAGGCACAGACACGTAAAGCAGGTTCAATATGAGACACACCTCCTCCAATCTCCATCAATCATCCATTCATTTCTCCCTCTTCCTGCCTGCTTCCTCTTTTCCACCGTCTTCAATCTCTTCTTTTCATTCATTTCTAATTTATCTTCCTCCTCTCCTCTCCTCTCTTCTCCTCTCCTGTCCTCTCCTCTCCTCTCCTCTCCTCCAGGCAATTCATTTTAAGGATGAAAGTGAAAAGGCTGTGTTCTATGTCACCGCAGGCTTCACAGTAACAGATGATATGTCATTTCTATGCATAATTTAGCCAGGAGACGATATGTTAGCAACAACATCACTTTATATTGTCATTACTGACTCTGTGTGTGTGTGTGTGTGTGTGTGTGTGTGTGTGTGTGTGTGTGTGTGTGTGTGTGTGTGTGTGTGTGTGTGTGTGTGTGTGTGTGTGTGTGTGTGTGTGTGTGTGTGTGTGTGTGTGTGTGTGTGTGCGAGCATGTTTGAAACCAGCGAAGAAAACCAGCAAAAAAAAAAAAAAAACTATAATGACAGTCATTTTATACCAGATTGTGCCAAGCTAAAAGTACTGCCATGACTTACAAAACATTAACATTTTTTTTATTCCCTTGCTTTAGTTTGCGTGAAAAACGTATTGAAGGTGTTCATTTAAATGTGTGTGTTGCGCAGAATTGTGTGACCAGAGCACTTGCGAGTATGGGAAGGCATTGCGGACTCCTCATGGCTTAAAGGACAGCCAATGAGGAGAAAGTCATGAAAAAAATCCCTACTAGTGCAGTAGCTGAATACAAAACCAGCTGGCTCCACAAGCTGGTAAGTACAGACCTATTTAAAAATATGGAAAACATACTGCAAATAGCCAAAAATATATATGTTTTAATATAAAACAATATTGAACCGTTAATATCCCCGCTGGATTCACCAAGTTAGCATTTTCTTCTCCTCTGGGCTACCATCAAAGACTTACTAAATCTGGTAAGCATTATGGGAACGCAGGACACTTAATTTCGAAAATGGGATTGTTACGGTACAGTATAATTAAAGAACTACAAGAAGAAGACTTCTGGGTGCTCAGGGATCTATCATGGATCCATTGAGAGAGTATACACACCAAGAACTGTCTAAGTACACACATACATGCACGCACGCACGCACGCACGCACGCACGCACGCACGCACGCACGCACGCACGCACACAGTAGCAGCCTAGCTGCCGTGTGTAATTGCCAATTAGGAGGAGCCCAATAAACCCTCTATAAAAATATGTGTGTGTGTGTGTGTGTGTGTGTGTGTGTGTGTGTGTGTGTGTGTGTGTGTGTGTGTGTGTGTGTGTGTGTGTGTGTGTGTGTGTGTGTGTGTGTGTGGGGGTTGGTGGGTGGTTCTGTCAGCAAACCACTGACCTCCTGCCCTGCTCGTTTACATGCTTCTCCTGTTGGGACTGAAGAGAGAACTGTCTATTAACCTCCAGTTGTTTGATGACTAGGGTTCATGCTTACTCACATCTCACACTTGTAAGACGCTCTGGATAAGAGCGTACCTGCTAAATGCCTCGATTGTTTTCACTGCACTTTCCTCAAAATGTTTGACAATTTGCCCAAAATAGGGGCGGCAGGGTTCATGTGGTTAAAACAGTTCAAGCCAGAAATAAATTACATTTTACTGTTTACTGCTTTTGCATAGCCAGACAACTATTCCACAATCTCTGAGTGATGATTCACCAGGAGCTTGGATGGCTCGGTTCCAGGCTTAAAATAATTAATACAAATATTTTCGGAAATCTCTATGGGAGAAATTAATGGACTTTCTATCTGTGGAACCACAAAATGGCCGCCACTGCTATGTGCATTTGAGAATTGTGTGAGTCAACAGTCGGG
>NC_139948.1:43519882-43524882 GCF_963454915.1 Gymnoscopelus microlampas
AAATTTAAAAGTAGCAAAAAGTAGCAAAAATTGTCGCACAGAGTAGCAGATCCACAAGCTCAAACCGCGTCGATTCGCGCTGCGTTTTCGAGCTTGTCGATCTGCTACTTTGTATGACATTGTAGTATAGGGCATTAATTTAAAGGTGGGGTAAGTGATTTTCTTTGGTTAAAATAAGTGTTAAATAGCTCTATATTGTGATAGTACTCTTTGCTATAGTGTTTTGTTCAGTAAAAGAAGTCTCCTTGTCTCTCCAGCTGTTTATAAAAACAGAAAATGCATTTTCGTTTCAGTTTCAGTTTAATTTCCAATTTTATCCAATCAGGATAGAGAACTCAATCAGGATATAGATTAAACAAGTGAAATTGGGAAGTGATGACACTAAGAAATGAGCAGGCAAAATTGGAACTGGAACACTATAAAAATGAAGCTTAAAAATGGGTACTTTCTCCTGATTGGCTGAGATTTGACACCTACCGGAAAATGTATTTTCTGTTTATTAAGCTGGAGAGATGGGGAGACTCCTGTTACTGAACAAACACTCTATAGCAATGATTACAGAATATAGTGCTTTAACCTTTTAACAAAATACTTTTTGTTTTAACCCAAAATTATCACTTACCCTACCTTTAAGAACAAAACACAAAAAAATAGAATATGGAGACAAGAGGAGAAAAGAGGTTTCTGCCCGACAACAGCGTCATGCAGCTTTCCCTGTGCATCAGGTTTGGATGTGAACGCCGTGTTGTGTGTTTCTGTCTGGCTGCCGTCCTGCTGCTCACACAGGAATTCTCTGGAAACAGCAGGTGTCTTTTACAGCCAGTGATCTGGTAACCAGCTGCTGGTGATGAGACAGTTTTGTTTACAGTGTAGACGGATACAGGTATTAGTCTGCGCTAATGCAATTATACAGAATCAGTTTCAACAATTAGGCTCTAATGCAGGGGTCTTCAACAGGGGGCCCGGGACCCCTAGGGAGACCTTAGAGTTACTACAGGGGGGGTCGCCAAATCTTTCTGTAATAGGAACCTTTTTTTTTACCACTACCATTAGCCACTTGAACCCTAGCATCCCTATTCTGGGGGAAGTATTCGCCGAAAATAGCCGATCTACAAGCTCTGTAAATTTGGTGTAGAGCGAGCAGACCAAGTACAGAGCCAAAGGTCAGGTTTACAACTAAGAATGAAGGGTTTAAGTGGTTAAATGTCTGAAAATACACATTAACATGAATCCAAACACAACACTACACAACACTGATGATAGTGCTGATAGTGCTGTCAAACAAGTCTATGAAGCTATCTATGAAATCAATGAATTTCTTTAATCTGCAACACATTTTTATTGGGGGTCCCTATACATCTTTATTTCAGCTAAGGGGTCCTTTAGCAGAAAAAGTTATGAATACTTTGTTGTACGACAAATAATGAAAATTGCCGACCTACAAGCTCACAGTGCCTCACAGAGTGTCTGCATTTTGAAATATTTCGATTTTAGGAGGGGGGGGGGTGGGGAGGGAATGGCCACAATAGGGACACCAGTTCAAAATGGTTAAGAGGGAGATAAAATTGATTATATTGTACATTCATACAGGAAGCGATCTGATCATTAGCGTCATCTCCATTATGATGATAAATGGACGATGGCTATTAATTAATGCATGCTGTTGACACTGTATCCGAGCAGAATTTTACATAATTATGTTTCACTAATGAAAAACAGAGATTAAGACTGCACAATGAATCACACGCAAACACAATGTTACTGTCTACATTTTATAACTGCTGCATTTGTCAATTCATGTCAGCTGGGTGAAAAAAGTCAAAATGTTGTTATAGATAAAAATAACATATGCAGACAGTAATAATTCTCTCCCGCTCTACCACCCAAAGACTCAACACTTGATTTTTCAAGGCAACAATATGAATAGACACTGTTATGATATGATGGTCAATTGATGCAGTACATACACACATACGCACGCACGGTGCGTGCGTATGTGCGTGGATGCAAGCACATTTATGCATGTACGGTATGGGTGGATATTTTAATTCAAAACCTAGCGCACACACACACACACACACACACACACACACACACAGGGTTTTAACTAGCTGTAACAGGTTTCCGGTGTTTATGGAGTGTTTTAATGAACAGACTAATTGGCTACACAAGGACACACTCACAAAGGACGAGGCTGCTATTGTATGCGTGCGTGTGTCCATGATACTGCGTGTGTCCCATCATGATGATGACACCAGTGGAAAACTACTGTTGAAGACAGGTTGCATGTGTGTGTGATTATACAGTAAGTATATATATGTTAATGTGTTCATGTATATGTATTATATGTTCTATTCTTGGCCACAATAAGCTGCAGGCTACTATTAAAAAGACTTCAAAGGTGTGTGTGTGTGTGTGTGTGTGTGTGTGTGTGTGTGTGTGTGTGTGTGTGTGTGTGTGTGTGTGTGTGTGTGTGTGTACACGTGCACGTGCGTGTGAGTGTGTGTGTGTGTGTGAGAGTGGTGGAGAGCATGTTAATGATTCTATTCTCTCGGGAGCATAACAGAACATCACCTGCATACAACTGTAGAGTTAGAGGAGACAGCTTCTACAGTATCTATCTGGCTCCCCAGGCACCTACAGTAGCTTCATACTCATCATCATCATCATCATCATCATCATCACACAGAACACCCAGCTTCTTCCTCATCATCTTCCATCATCACACAGAACAATGTCTCACATACTGTACTTAACTACTCAAACCCCATATGGTTGACCGGAGTCCGTCAGGGCTCTACTAGTGTCGTTTCTGTTTTCTGTTATTGTGGGGAAGGCTTCCGCTGAAAATAGCCGATAAACAAGCTCACAACGCGTCGCAGCGGGGCGGCTTGTGAGCTTGTCGATCTGCTATTTTGAAAAGCCTTCCCCACAATAAGGATGCTGTGGTTTACGTGGTTAACCACGTTCAACCCAAGCTGACCTTGTTTTGGACATGTCATCCTAGGCTGAAGATGAATTAAACTGTATACTGACCAAAGTAGAAACAAAAAGAGCACACTCAGTCTATATAAATGCAATTTTCCAGGTGCAAAGCTCACGAAGACTCACAATAAGAAAATAATATCCAGCACTCCAATGTCCTTCTGTTACTTTTTAATTCAGTAAGGCACGAAAAAAATGACTTATTTTCTATCAATGACACACCCCATGGAGCCTTGAATTGGTAACAGTCTTCCATGCCGACATCTCGCCACTCCGACTAGTGGCTTCCGCGTGCGGTTAGGGTTAGGGTGAGGGTTAGGTATAGGGTTCGTTAACGTCGGAAAGGCGACATGTCGGAAAGCCGCTATGTAACCCCTTGAATTCATGGAGATTGTTTTGTTTTTGTCACATTCCTGAGCCAATAATTTGATGACCGGCAGAGTCGGTCATATTGACCAAAGACCCGGTCATCAAATTATTGGCTTAGGAATGCAACAAAAACAATCTCCATGAATTCAAGGAATAAATGTGGCTCCTGTGTTAACTGTGCGTAGCTGAATACGATGGGGTAGGTGTACGCACCTGTATTTTAACCAGTTATTATGGTGGTCCTTGAAGAGCCAGATATTTTCTGAGGTGGTACTTGGTGTAAAAAGGTTGAGAACCACTGATGTTGAGAATGCCTATTTCTCCATGCCCTCCGTGCCAATTACCAGACTAGAATATGGAGATAATCTCTGCAGACTCACCCATCTGCACCAGATCCCATACAGAGTGAGTGGATGGACAACTGTTGATGGTTGGCGGACGGTTAGCAATTCACTGGATGCGCACAGCCCCTGCACCAGATGTAGTCCTTGAGTTGTTGGCTTGTACAGTACATGTGCATGACTATGCAAGCTTCCTGACCACAGTTGTCTCAGCAATGGGTTGAGATGTACAGATATCTCTGCACAACTCCAGAACTGGACAAACCAAGTGCCTGAGTAAGATTCACTGCCTGAACAGGACAGTTCTGATGAGGCAGAGATTGAGTAGTTCATACCATGATGAATGTCATATTCACGGAGTATTAAAATGTAATATTTGTGATTATTTTGATAATAATTACAATTATTGTTTATTTTCTACAAAACGGGTATAAAAAGTCAAGGCAAATGTCAAAATAGTATCTGATCACTTGTTTTCGTCCCTCATAACAATTTCGACATTGCTCATAACATTCCATAAACTACATACATAGCAATACAAAAATCACATGCAACCTTTGCCCCCTTTAATGGTACCGATATCCAAAAATGAGGGGTCCGGCCCATGGACTAAATGGCCGTTGTCAACGATGCTTGCAGGCTTATAAAAGATTCTAGCCACCCAAACCAAGCCATTACTATTAGCAGTATTGTTATTAATGCTGAAACAATGTCTTAGCGGAGCCAGAACAAAATAATTGTACTCGTATGCACCCATACACAGGATATAACAATAAAGAAACCTTGAACATAGATCTGACACACTTACAGGTTTCAAGGGAAGGGTAAGATCCTCCGATACTCCAGTACTGCTGTTTTGAATCAGGCAATTCTGACATGCTCTGCTAGGCTGCTGTATTCATTATGGCGTTTTCAGACAGCAGCAAGTAATTAATTTTCAACACAATGAGAGGCAAGCGAGCAGGTATACTACACACACACACACACACACACACACACACACACACACACACACACACACACACACACACACACACACACACACACACACACACACACACACACACACACACACACACACACACGCCAGAGTTTTATTGTCTTAAATGTTTATTTATGTGACGTGCAGTGAAACAGAGGGGTGATTTTCCTTCTGGCGCTGGTTAAAATAAAGGGATGTTAGTGATTTGCTGGCCTTAGCTGTACGTGCATGGGGCGAGTGGGGGGGGGGGGGGGGGGTTTATATTGTCCATATTGTTGCCTTTTGCAGTATTAATGTTGTGCATCTACATGGTAACAATATAT
>NC_139948.1:43527382-43643041 GCF_963454915.1 Gymnoscopelus microlampas
TGAAAAATCGTGAAAATGTGTGCAAATCTTGGAATATATATATATATTTTAAGTGAACATGTGTACATTTTGCATAATCGTCATAATCGTTTCCATGTTGACAAATATTCATATATTTTAAAACATTTAATAAAAAGTGGTGGAAATACAGATCAACAAGCTCACAACGCATCGCATATTAGAATATGGAGATAAGAGGCTTCTGCCCGACAGTAACGATGTGTAATCTGCAGTGACACTAATGTGTGGAGGCAGGCAACAACATCTCTAAAAACAGCCAGCAACACGAATATGAGCAGAAACACATCTAGAGGTGTACACAACTACCAGTATGTAACGACCACCTACATCTAGCAGACACGTTCACTACCTGTCCTTTGTCTATGAATTGAATATCAAGGACCTTGTTGGAAACAAGACCGCAAGGACTTTTATGAACAGACCTTTTAGACAAAGCATTCTAAATGTAACTGTGCTGTTTTACATTTTTGCCTAATAAAATATTCAATCAATCAATCAATCAATCATTAAAAGAGGCCTTAATAGTATCCAGGTGGGGGAAAGTGTAGCCTTGTGTATCGTTTTTTTCACCGTTTTCTTTTGTAGTTTTTGATTGACTGATTGGTTTATTTGAATGAAAAAGCGTTTTACACATGGGTGGGTTGTAAGACATTATATTAATGAATTTAAACTGATCATATCATAGTTTGAATTAGTTCCAAGTTTGTTTCTTTTTTCTTCTCTTTTTGTCTTTTAAGACCAGCCTGGTCTGTCGAACTGGAGCCAGAAGAAAATAATGTAGCAAATATGCCTACTTACTGGTCGTAACTTCAGCATGGTACAGGACGTAATAATCCATAAATCATATAAATATCATTTATGAATTATTACAATATATATAATATATATTGAAACTTACGTCACTGTAATAGTAACGTGAATTCTTGTCAGACTTGCAATAAATATCCCAATAGTATTACTGTAAACAGAGAAATAAGAAATGACACACGCCTTCTTAATAACCGTAGTCTCCAAATTTATTAAGGTAAATAACTACACAAAATTGATCCAAAATGCCAATGCATTTCCTTGTACGTCATAACTAAGTGATCTATGTGTTCTTTCATTCAACGTTTAATGACAGGCTGGTGCTGTCATCAAAGGTCATGACTTAGACCTATTGTAGACCATATTTTGAGAGAGGCCGGTATGTAACACCTTCTCCATCAATATATGTCAACTAGAGGACCAGTTAGATAACTTAGAACCAAAAGCAAAGTATTAGTTCACCCACTGAAATGAGGGCTTAAGTTTTAGTAGATAAAGTGTAACATAGGATATCGTGTGGGAGAGGAAAGAATTGAACAGAAATTAACTACCACGCTGCCTGGAAAAATGACATATCATGGGGCCCTTTAGGAAGAAAGAGACCGACACATACATACAGCCTATCATCAATTGTTTGCCATAACGTCATGTGTTCAGAGTCATACGACCTGGGAGTCCTTTTGTGACAGTCTTTTTCCAGAGTCCAGTGAGCGGTCAATGTCTGCCAGGGGTACGGTGGGAGAGCTAGAGTGTCCGGGCGCTGCGGCCCTCACCCTCTCTCCCCCCCCCCTGGGCCTTTGGGATTAAGTCAGGCTGGGTTGAGGAGTAGCAGCGAGGAGAAGCAGGAAGAGAGTGAGAACTGGCTGACCAGTGCTTCTTATAGTTAGAAGGAGGAGTCTCCATCCTTCTTGGCCCATTGGGGGGGCGTGTTAGAGGCAGCTGTGCGGGTGGCCACTTCCCTTATTACAGTATGAAAACTACATTTCTCTGCTAACTTTCTTGGGGACCTTCTACTACTACATTCGGCCGGATATTGGAAATCACGATGAATTTAGAATTGTCTAGGTACTAGACGTGAAGGCTTTACGTCAAATAGAAAGCAGGATAAGCATCAAAGTGTAATTAACAAGGAAAGCATCCCTTTAAAACACCAAAGTACATATTATTGTTGTGGTCACAATACAGGACAATAATTATATATATTTTAACGTCACAGAACATAACACGTAATCAGTTTATTCACATTTCTTTTGCTCACTGATACTTGTGTGTTCCGTGGGTCTGTGTGTATGATATTGTGAGCGCTTGCCAAGACATTCTTCCAGGTCATAAAAGTTGCAGGTTACATCCTTATCTTGAAGGTTCAGGACAGAGAGCGAGGGAGAGAGAGAACCAACTAGGAAGTGTGTCTTTGCAGACATTCAAGTGAGCAATAAAGGTCTCTCCTTATCTCAAAGCCTGTTGTATCCTCAGGGAATCTGTGTTCCCTCTGGATGAAAAGGGGGGGGGGTGGGAGAAGATGAGCCAAGGGGTCCATTTGGTTATGACAACCGAAAATCATTTTAATTAGCTTTCTTATGTCCATACCTTGGCCGATACTACTACAGAACACCCCTTTGTTATCAAGCTCAGACGAAACAAAACGTTGACGTCACGACCTTCGATAACACAAAATAAAAGGTTAGAGGACAAGTCACAGCACATATGATGATATGGGTTCTATTACCCATTTCTAGATGACACACACAACATATGCAATGGTTCCTTTCTTCACCCAACTGGGGCTAGGCTTGTTGGCATTTGGTTAAGGAAATAGTATTTTCACAATGTCTTTGTCCCATTGTCCTAGTGGGGAGGAGAGGGAGAGAGAGAGTGTGGGTGTGTGTGAGATGGCATGGCTGTCTCTTACATCCATTTCCTGTATGTCATGAATAACACAGGCCTCCCTCCCATTTACGTCCAAGGAGTGGGGAAGCTGGAGGCAGAAGGAGAGAGCTTTAGTAGACTGGTAACAGGAGATCTGGCTGACATTCCTTCCTTATCTCTACGGCCCTGTGGGGGCTCAGTGTTCCGGGGACCGCTGGGGTGAAACCGGTCACTGTGATCAGAGGTCAACAGGGGTCCTGAGCCTTGCTTCTAGTCTTTATGCTGTGTCAGCGTGTGGGGGCGGGAGCCCGATACATCTCTTCATCATCCAAACATGCACCCTTCTGCATAAGTCCAATTCTGGGATGGTCTGATATTGCTGTGATCACTGCCGAAATCCATCATCATGGTTGCTGGATCTGTGATATCATCAAGGATTCATCAGTCTATGAAGACAAAGAAAAAGAAAAAGCAGCAGGGCAAAAACCCAATATGGGACGCGGCCCAGAGATCTTCCGGCCTCTGTGATCCGTAATCATCTGTACATGTCATTATGGCAACACTTCACACATAAAGTCACACATACCAAGGTTGAGAAGCACAGAGGTGAAAAGCAAGAGGATGTCTAGAATTTAGGGGTCTATACCTATACCTAATATCTATTGTATACCTTTCTACTTTCCTTATTCAGAGTACAGGCTGCTCTTTGTGTGGGGCCATGATAATGGTACATCATACTAGGGGGGACACATATAAAGGGGCATGCATAGTACTCGTGTCTATGGTGTTGCCTCTGAGAGAAACATTAACCTTGTAGTGGAAGGATGAAGCAAAACAGATGTCTACGCCTATCAACTTCTACACTAGAGGACTAAATGACCTTCCCTGACTTTTATGGAAAACGGGCAGGGGGTAGCATGCAGTCAGAGTGGCTTTTGTGAAAGTGGGCCTACTTCAATGAGTTTTTTTCTTTGAAAGAAAATAAAACTAAAACCATCAAAAACATAACGGCTCTTATCCCATTCCTAATATGTGTGGGAGAGAGTTTTGGTTTTTAATACCCTATTGGCATTTGTCTTGGATCTATGTAGAAAAACAGACAAGCAAAACAAATAAACAAAACAAAAGAAACCTTCAAAGCATTATTGAAGTCATTGAATGAGTCCTAACACTTGACTTGCCATGCAAGGGTGGTCTTCTCTGAATGTCTAAAGGATGTTGTTAGTTTCCGATCCGATTCGTGTCAGTTTCTGAATCAACACATGCCTTCAGCTATTTCTGCCCGAGTAGCACTAACAGTGATGTGGCGATGGTTTAATTTAGACACTGGTGTCTTAAGTTATGGTTTCAGCAACCTTTGTCAGGTTTGTCTTAACCAATGGCCTAGCTGGGCACGGGCACTAAGTAGCTGTGACTTATATAGCACATTGTCACTCGTTTAGGGAGAGATCGGAGATTTTGTTTCAGTGTGTTAACTGCAACCATACTACAGTAAAGAACTACAAACATGGCGACCTCTAATTAGTTACCTAAAGTCAATATGTCTATTTGGGCACCATGCTGTCATGGCTGTTGAGCCTTGGTCCATTGTCAAATAGGTTTAGTTAGAAAACAACTTACACGTGGTCTTAGGGTCACCCTGGGGGTCCCTTAAGCTATCATTAGATAGGCAGAGATGAGCACCTTGTGACAGCATTCAGCACTGCTGTCCCTGAATTGTGTCTAACAGACTTGGTCAACAGTTGGCAATCTTAGGGTGATATCATTGTTTATGACTGACCCCCTTGATGCGGAGTTGATGAGTCACGGAGGCCTGACGGAGTGATTTATCAGCGCCGCATTATAATGTCACACCTGAAATTGCCAAGTTTTGTATCACCTAAAGGGTGGGGTCTGTGAAGTGGCTTAGCATAGCGAGCCACTAAGTAGACTACATGGGCGGGAAACAGAGTACCAGTGGTCAGGGTGTCTGTGTAGACGTGGTGGGTCCCCTGAGGGCCCACATTTTAAGTTACTAATAGCAAATGGCACGGGCTTAAGATGCCACGTGGAAAATGTCAAATGTGCTTAATTTATTCTGAGCTTCAACCATTCATTAAGCTTATGACCAATAAGGAGAAGAGCTTTATTGACAGGAGCTACAAAGGAAAAAAAAAAGTATATATAGCACTAATGCATGGGTTCAATCTTAATTGGACATAGTAACACTTTGATTAAACCTGTTAGCCTTAGCATAGGTCATCAGTATCATCGTACAGCGCCTAATCTGAATAATATTGATACTGAACAGTTGCATTAACAGATGCATATGGGAAGGTATGAATTGGATTCCATAAATTGTTCAACTTGACTAACAATAGAGGATTCATACTGGCTCAAGCCAAGATACCATAGTTGACTATAATGTTGTAATCAAATTATGTAAAGTCCAACAAATCGAATGCACGTATATGAATCCTGGCCGGATCATTCTTTGACAATTTGTTTAGGACTGACATAATTGTATTCTCAAATTGGAAGCCCAACCATAAATATGTGGTAAAGTATAATATATAGTATACAATAAGGATGTTGTTCATTTAGGATTACAACAAATAAACAGGAGAATAGACTTCTATCCTGCTTAAAATGTATTTTTGTACACATAAATTTGTATTAACTTTAGTCAACGATAAATTTGGTTGGATTATACAACATGCGGAAATAGTACATTAATAGACATTCACAAATGTCTTAAATTCAATTTATAGTCAGGGTCCATGGTATTACCTGATTGAATGTTTTCATTCAATGGATTATAATAATAATGATAGGTAATGTTCAAAACTGTTCCCACCACATCATAGTCCAGTATCAAAATTATACAAGCAGCAGAGGTACTATTTAACTAGATTGTCTGTTAGATTCGGTTTCAATCCCTTCGTTCGGGAGACACTCAGATTAAACACACTGTGGCCTTCGCCCTGTCAGTCAGGAACAGGTAGAAAACATGTGTTTTAAACTAACACCATGGTCAGCTTAGCAGCTTTGATTAAGCAGCCAGGGGCAAACAATATAGACAAAATGTACATCTTACAGCTGCGTTTTGGGACAGATAGCCAGAAAGTGGCTGGAAAAGCAATGCCACCTTCACGCTGTGAGGAAAGTGGGAAACACTGTTTTGGCGTCAATGGGCCGTGTTACGACCTTGGGTGTATAGGGATTACAACGTGTTTCAATCAATTATGAAACCACAGAATAAGCGTGATCAGTCTGCAAAATTCCCTTGGAGAGCAGGCAATTAAAAAAAAACCCTTCCATTAGCCGAGAGCCTTTTACAACAGTCCAAACTTATTGTGTCGTTCTAAAGAAGAAAGAAAGACCTTTTAACACCGCATGGGCCTGAAGTTGAATCAAGCAGTTAACTTATTAACACCTATGGGTTTTGGGTGACCACTATATTGGTTTGTATGGGGTGGTTTCTTACAGGTTCGAAGTGTGCGTTCTCATACCACGCGTGCAAACCATATGCCCGCCTTACAAGCACAAAATATAGCAGACCACATAAGTTATTGATTATTATTATTATTATTTTTTAGGCAGTGCCCAAAAATATATCACACAATTCCAACACTTATAAGTTCCGTCCGGGAGACTTATAGACTTGCATAAACCAAAAGGTACTAGGAATTGTTTAACCAACACCAATGATCATGGTCAGTTCAGCCGCAGTGGCTTACATGAGTTTAAAGACTAAGCACATCATTAACTGACCCAAAGGTGTGTCTTAGTTAGATAGCCATCATGGGGCGGTAACGTCACATCTGTGTGAAAATATACTACAAGCGTCAACCTCACGTTGGTTGCTATGACTACCAGTCATGCGTCATGGACAGGACCGGTTTCTTTCCATGGCGTCCCATGGAGAGGGTGCATTGTGCGCCTCACACAAAAACATGGCCCATATGTCTCATGGCATGACCTTTTGGAATAGACAAAAGTTGTTTAGTATAGCTTGCTTGGAATGTACACAAAATTAAGAGTCCCCCCTCAAAGCATTTGGCTAGGGTAGGATTTTTGGTGTTGGGTCACGGGAGGACGCGCATTGGTTTTCCGTGCGGTCTGTCTATCAAACCGTGACGCGACCTTGATTCTGGGGAATCTGACTACACTGCTATGTAGGGAGGTGCTAAGATACGGTTAGCGCTAACCATATGAAACAACATACACTCATAAAGTATAGTACAGTAGGTCACCGTTATGAAATTTGTAATGTGTTGTGATTTTTGGTGGAGACAACAAAACTATCTGTATATATCTCCCACAACTCTATCATCATCATTTGTCCGGGGGAAACTAGCAGATCAAAACTGCTTGTCCCCCATTATTAGGAAAGCAAAGAGGAGACAATGACTGAACAACAGTTTCCAACACGGTAGTTTGTGGTCTAACTGTCATTCTTGACTGATACCCAAAAACAGGTAAACTACGTCCCTTGAACTATGGCTGTTTATAAAAATCGCCATACCAACTGTTCTGGCTGTGACCGAGTATAGGGCATGACTCTATTTCTCTTGTGACAGGAGGGGACTTATTATAGCTCCAATTGTACAGGTCAGTTGGAGTAACCTGATATCTACACCTTGTTGAAGTGGTGGAGTCATGGCTCTCAACTCTACTCAATACAACTCACCTAGTCTTTTCTCAGTGCATTAATCACCTTGTGCTGGACAAATGTCTTTGTTTTGGGCACTCTCCTTTTTTTTTTTTTGGAGTGGTCAAAACAAACAAAATTGATAGCTCAATCTACTGCATGGGCAGGCAACGTAAACACTGTATCACTGAAAGGATACACTAGCGTATACGGAATTCTATTGAATGATCGTGATACTGTTACTGGATTTTTAACACTTGAGCGCTTGGTGAGCATGGCTAGGTTGCAAAAATTGCGTACGAGTGGCATACGACCAAGTACTTTTAGTTAATTAAAATATTTAATTTGGGTTTGAGATCACTTTACCCTAGATAAGCATTCTCAGACCCTTTTTATATTTATACAAACAAACTTAAAGTTAGAGGTTTGATCAATTATAGTTTTAGCAATTTATTTTTACTTAGAGAAACTAAGCCCTGGTTGAAATGAAATATTCACTTCCTATTAACATATTTCAGAAACGTTTGGGCTTTGAGTATGCAGTAGTGTGCAGTGACATTGTTTTCTCATTTAACTGGTAGTAAACAGGGTTGAAGTGGAATGCAATTTCACTCTCATCTTCCCAGAGAATCAGAGACCCGGAATAACCAAAACAACAGCATGGAACTACATCTCATACAAATTTAGGACTATGGGCCTAGTTAAGAATGGTAATCTCAGAGAAACGTGGTTTCTTAGGGAAAAAGGCAAAATGTTCGAGCTTACTCCAAAAGTCCAGACAAGCACTATTAGTGTTAAAACTCTACAGATTTAATCAACACCACACGTGAGTGCAAGCGTTACTCTAAATCAATTGTCCGTTCCTTGCCTTCTGACTTTTAAATAGTTTCTATCTCGACTCCACATTTTGATCAGGACTTGGGCAAGGTTTGACCTATAACATTGTTTAGTCCTTAATTTGAATTAAGGTGGAAACATTAAACCAATTATACTTAGGCTCCCATCAAATCATGGTGAAATTAGCAGTGGTCACCTAAATTTTTTTTAAATGATAGGGCCTGTAATTTCTCCCGGGTTACATCCGGTACTTATAGTTATTCTGTCTCTTCTTTGTAATATACCTACCATATGGGATAACATATGCAAGTATAATACTTCGAAGATAAGAAAACTGGGCTTACATATATATCCTCCAGTTATTCTGTCTCCTCTTCATAATACACTTACATATGTTATCCCATATGCAAGTACATTACTTTGAAGATAAGAAACTGGGGCCACATACGTAACCTCTAGTTTTAATCGTCTGGCAACAGACTCTCATCATTTAATAGCCTAAGATTGTTTCCTAAATAGACGAATACAACTTTGAAATCATCAGGATAAAAATTAGAGAACTTAAAGTACATTACAATTTGAATCCTTATTCGAAAAGTTAAAAATGTTAACAGCAATTTAGCATGTAATTGTTTAAAATCTACACATTTTTGAATTAACCCCATAAAATGATGACTTCACGTTGAAACTCAATTCGATTAAGTCAGAACTTTGTCATAATTAAACCATCGTATGTAGTTGTTCTCTTAACAATTAACGAATCATGGCTTTAGATCGACAGAATAACGACCATGAATTCAAAATCAAATTAAATTAACTCAAAGGTAAAATTTGGAATAATCAAACAATCGCACCCAGTAGTTGCATGTCATTCATTTCAGAATTTTGGGCTCATTTGAAAGCCATGTAGCCACCGTAGGCTAGTATAAATTAAAGATTGTCCTGATCAACGTTTACTAACTCAGCTGTGTTGGGGATCAGAGGCTGAGATTGATTGAGATCAAATGGGAACTCGAATAGAAGTTTTGTCTGCGGGAATAGATTGGCTACAACCATCTTGAAACTTTTATTCAATAAATGATCAAAGTTCCTATGCTTGTCTTCAATTTAGGAGTAAGTCAACAACATTTAAGCTGATCGGTACTGATTGTCTCAGTCCTAGTACTCTACGCCACAAGTATCACAGTATCACGACATTCAACAGACATGCTTATGTCAAACACAAGCAGGGAAGGAGGAGGGGTGGTTTCTTGTCATTCATTTCCACGCCTGAATAAACATTTGGGTTTGCTACAGAGCTGAGTGGCAGAGCACTCACATGAAGTTGTAAAACTTCCCCCCCCCCGGATGACTGATGACTGGTACTCTGTTTTAGTTTCGCAAGCTGGTCTTGCACCATTTCTTGCTACTCACATAGGAGATGCCATTTTGCATTCAGTTAGAAAAACATCAGAGGTATTTTGAATGGGACACAAACACCCCCTACCTCCGGAAATAGTAGCCTGTAATTGCTACACAAATGCACTTTGAGGGACAACATCTCATGAGGAAGGAAGCCTTTTCATTCCCTCAGATTAAAGGTAGGGGCTTCACTCACCGTCCAAAGTGCTTAAATCACAGTGGGCTTTACCTATTAGTCCATAAAATTCAAGAGGGCTGTTTACTCTTTGTCTTGAATTGTTTGGAAATGAGTAGGTGTCTTATTGGAGCCCATGTGACTGAGATTTCACCCTGTAGACTTGGTCAGCCAGTCAAGATGAAATCACGGGCCAGTTGGAAAAATAAAGCAACTAATTATTTTTTATTTTTCCTTCTGGTCTGTAAGCTATATTTGGGATTCCCAGTGAGCATTAAGCATTATCATAATGATTCACTCGAATTTCCCCGTCCCTTAAGACTGTATTAAACAGCTTGAGAGGTGTACTAGAGCTAAAAAAACCCGCTTATGGTTTATTAACTCAGTCTGATCTGTAAGCTATATTTGGGATTCCAAGTGATAAGTAAGCATTATCATAATGATTCACTCGAATTTCCCCTTCCCTTTAGACTGTATTAAACAGCTTGAGAGGTCTACTAGAGCTAAAAAAAACCCGCTTACTGGTTTATTAACTCAGTTCAGTTTAGACCTAATTTCGCACTTGGTTATGCTTAGAAACCATTACCAAATTTGTCAGGATTAGAAGGGATCTCATTATCTAAGTAGCTAGTTTAGAAAAGTTTGAACAACCTTCAGAGTGCTGAACCCACATTTAAGCAAAACTTAATTCGTTTCCCGGGGGAGACAAAAACTCTTTTTACTGTGTCTCGCATTCGCTCCTGCCGAAACGTGGGTGACGTCAGTTTTAAAAGGGCGGATCAACTTGCACACAGATGTTATCAGCATGCGGTTTAACTCAATATTTCCAACAACTGCTTAAAAACAGTTCTTAGGAATCTTGAGGCTCTTACTTCTGCTAAATGCTACTCAACTCAGCTGTCCGTCTACTGGGGACAGCAGACCGGATTGTTTCAGCACAGATATAGTTATGATCAACTTAATTCACTAAACTTGATTACGAAAAAAAAAGAAAACAACAACAATAATTGGCCTATTATTATTGTTATTTTTACCCGAGAAAAAAAAAAATATGATTTTTTTTTTTTTTTTTTTTTTTTTTCAAAAATATTATTTTTGATATCTCAGTGTTTACAGTATTGGGATAAGAGTCTGCCTCACACGGGGCACCACCTGTAGCAAATATGCCTACTTACTGGTCGTAACTTCAGCATGGTACAGGACGTAATAATCCATAAATCATATAAATATCATTTATGAATTATTACAATATATATAATATATATTGAAACTTACGTCACTGTAATAGTAACGTGAATTCTTGTCAGACTTGCAATAAATATCCCAATAGTATTACTGTAAACAGAGAAATAAGAAATGACACACGCCTTCTTAATAACCGTAGTCTCCAAATTTATTAAGGTAAATAACTACACAAAATTGATCCAAAATGCCAATGCATTTCCTTGTACGTCATAACTAAGTGATCTATGTGTTCTTTCATTCAACGTTTAATGACAGGCTGGTGCTGTCATCAAAGGTCATGACTTAGACCTATTGTAGACCATATTTTGAGAGAGGCCGGTATGTAACACCTTCTCCATCAATATATGTCAACTAGAGGACCAGTTAGATAACTTAGAACCAAAAGCAAAGTATTAGTTCACCCACTGAAATGAGGGCTTAAGTTTTAGTAGATAAAGTGTAACATAGGATATCGTGTGGGAGAGGAAAGAATTGAACAGAAATTAACTACCACGCTGCCTGGAAAAATGACATATCATGGGGCCCTTTAGGAAGAAAGAGACCGACACATACATACAGCCTATCATCAATTGTTTGCCATAACGTCATGTGTTCAGAGTCATACGACCTGGGAGTCCTTTTGTGACAGTCTTTTTCCAGAGTCCAGTGAGCGGTCAATGTCTGCCAGGGGTACGGTGGGAGAGCTAGAGTGTCCGGGCGCTGCGGCCCTCACCCTCTCTCCCCCCCCCCTGGGCCTTTGGGATTAAGTCAGGCTGGGTTGAGGAGTAGCAGCGAGGAGAAGCAGGAAGAGAGTGAGAACTGGCTGACCAGTGCTTCTTATAGTTAGAAGGAGGAGTCTCCATCCTTCTTGGCCCATTGGGGGGGCGTGTTAGAGGCAGCTGTGCGGGTGGCCACTTCCCTTATTACAGTATGAAAACTACATTTCTCTGCTAACTTTCTTGGGGACCTTCTACTACTACATTCGGCCGGATATTGGAAATCACGATGAATTTAGAATTGTCTAGGTACTAGACGTGAAGGCTTTACGTCAAATAGAAAGCAGGATAAGCATCAAAGTGTAATTAACAAGGAAAGCATCCCTTTAAAACACCAAAGTACATATTATTGTTGTGGTCACAATACAGGACAATAATTATATATATTTTAACGTCACAGAACATAACACGTAATCAGTTTATTCACATTTCTTTTGCTCACTGATACTTGTGTGTTCCGTGGGTCTGTGTGTATGATATTGTGAGCGCTTGCCAAGACATTCTTCCAGGTCATAAAAGTTGCAGGTTACATCCTTATCTTGAAGGTTCAGGACAGAGAGCGAGGGAGAGAGAGAACCAACTAGGAAGTGTGTCTTTGCAGACATTCAAGTGAGCAATAAAGGTCTCTCCTTATCTCAAAGCCTGTTGTATCCTCAGGGAATCTGTGTTCCCTCTGGATGAAAAGGGGGGGGGGTGGGAGAAGATGAGCCAAGGGGTCCATTTGGTTATGACAACCGAAAATCATTTTAATTAGCTTTCTTATGTCCATACCTTGGCCGATACTACTACAATAACTACAACAACAACAGCTTATAAGACCTTGCAAAATCTAGTCAATTCAGCTTCAGTTAATCATTGGCCTGCAATAATCTTTTTTAATTATTATTATTGTTTATTTCATAGGGGCAGATACAGTCACACAAACAAGGATCATGGTGCTTATAGTGGTTGCTAGTTGTCCACTAATTGGGAAAGTGCAGGTAATCACACAGGTGAATGAAATCAAGATTAGGTTATATTCACAAGAGTCTATTCATGTCATCAAGCAGTATGTTTTTGTTTGACAGGAAGTCATTAAGATTGTCCTATTAGGGATTTTTGATATAAAAATACGCACAAATGTTGTTTTTTTTGGCATCTATTTTGTTAGGTATGTCCATATTATGACCACGGATATGCTCTAAAAGTGTGAAAGACGTCATTTCACCACGTCTTTAAAAGTACAGTGTTCGATACCTAACCCTGCTCATGTTAGCCAAGACGATATACTGGGGGAGATGTTTCCATTACTGTACACAGAAGGTGTTTCCACTAGTCTGGGCTGCTTTCATCAGCCAATGCACGCACACGCACGCACACGCACGCACATGCACGCGCACACGCACGCGCACGCACACGCACACACACACACACACACACACACACACACACACACACACACACACACACACACACACAACACCCACGTGTTACTAAGGGAACAATAGAGAGAAGCAGTGACATCTCGTCTCTCTCCATTTCATCACCTACAATAATTCTTCTTACCCGTGAACACAATAAAGTTGGCATTTAAAGATGGCTTGTTTGTCTGGATCCTTGCAGGAAAACAATCCATGATGCCAGAATTGCCGTCATTATTTACTGTGTCCAACGTTTTGATAACAATCTGATTGCTATCATCACCAATGAATTGGACCTAATGATGCAGCTCCAAACTATCCTCCCCCTCTCTCTCTCTCTCTCTCTCTCTCTCTCTCTCTCTCTCTCTCTCTCTCTCTCTCTCTCTCTCTCTCTCTCTCTCTCTCTCTCTCTCTCTCTCTCTCTCTCTCTCTCTCTCTCTCTCTCTCTCTCTCTCTCTCTCTCTCTCTCTCTCTCTCTCTCTCCCCCCTCTGCATCCTTCTCTTCGTTCTCCCTCTCTATCCATCTAAGTGGATATTAAAAAGTATCCCTCCTTCTCCTCCCTTACTCATCCCCTCTCTCTCGCTTTCTCTTCCTACTGTATATCCTCTCGTCTCTCTCTCTCTCTCCATCTTCCTGACCTCCCATCCCTCCATTCCCCTTCATCTCCTGGTGCTGGGCAATTAACCGAAAATACGTAAGGAATAAGGTTAGGTTTAGGCATAGTTTTACTGAGGTTACGGTTAGGAACACCTGGTGGCGACCGTTCCCGAGGTCGTCGGATTTGAACCGGGGCGCGCGTGTTTTGGGGCGAGCATTCTTGTATTTGTTTTGACAGGTGAGAACTGCCCAATCAGAGAGTTGTCAGAATTGGCCAAAAATGACTTCCGAATATTCCCTTTAAAACACCACGTGGGTTCGATCCATTCGAACTTATCGATTTTCGAATGCATATTATTTTTGATATACAATATTGTATGCCGTACAACTTAATTCAAACACAGCAAAAGTCTCTGTCTTTCTCTTATATGCGCCTGTTGGTGCTGAGAAACGTGTTCTCTTACGAGATCCAAATGAATGATTCATAGTTCATTCATACTTCTTTCACTCCGTAGCCTCATTTTAACAAAGCTGATTTATACAAGGCCGAACTTGTCTGGAGAACGGAGACGCATCGCTCCATGGATGTGCTCATTGTGCTGTGATGGAAGTTGGAACCAATATTTTCCTCGACATGAAACGGGAAATTATAATCAAAACAATCTATGTGTTGTTTAAATCAAATGAAGGTATGGGCTACAAGACGGAGACATGTGACATGGAGAGGGTTTTACCGTAAGGGACACAGGAAGAATATGAATGCTATAATAAAGATAAAGATTAAAGCAAAAAAAAAAGAATCAAGCTAAACAATCGTTTTGGCTAGAATCATTGCAAAGGTATGGTAGTTCCTGAATTCCTTTACAATTAAATTATGTACACAGACTTGTACCTTTGCCTTTTTTTGTGTTTTCCGATTATTTTTTACTTTATGAACATAATCAAATGTTTCATGGTCATCATGATTTGCTTCATGAGAGACTTTGTCTCTGGTTGGCTTTATTCCAGGACAAAAGTTTGAAATAATTGTGATATTGATTTGAAACACAACACTGACCATAATAGGCAGAGATAATAAATAGATAAAAAGTAGGATGGGAAGAGAGAATGATAAGAGGACTGAGAGATGCTGACGGAGATAACATTCAGAGGCTGAGAGAGAGAGAGAGAGAGAGACAGACAGACAGAGAGACACGCAGAGACACACGGAGAGAGAGAGAGAGAGAGAGAGAGAGAGAGAGAGAGAGAGAGAGAGAGAGAGAGAATGTTTGTAATCTGACAGTGAATCGTTAAACTCTTTGGATTTTACTCTCTGTCTAGACTAAACGGGGCGGCAGTGGCTCAGGACTCAGGAGGTAGAGCGGCCGCTTGGGAACCGGAAGGTTCCCAGTTCGATCCCGGGCTCCCCCAGAGTTAATGTCAAAGTGTCCTTGAGCAAGACACTGACTGAACCCCTAAGTGCTCCCAATGAGCAGGTTGGTGTCTTGCTTGGTTCCCTATGCCATCGGTGTGTGAATGGGTGAATGTAATGTACAATCATTGTAAAAGCACCTTGGCTCTATATAAATGCACCGTTTACTATATAGACTGACAAAGGCACGCACACACGCACGCACGCACGCACGCATACAGACAACATATCTCCACAGGGATGAAATAGATAGATACAGAGTGTTCTGTCTTCTCTCCCAAGCTTGACAAATAAAATATAATCTTCCACAACAAAAGCTCCTTTAACAAAACTAAGTTTTTCACAACTCAGGGGTCTTCAACAGGGGGTCCGGGACCCCTAAGGGGTCCTCAGAGTTACTACAGGGGGTCCGCCAAATCTGTGTGTGATTTTTTTACATTAACCACTTCACCCAAACATCCCTATTCTGAGGAGAACTTTAGCCAAAAATAGCAGATCTACAAGCACACAACGCCTCACGCTGCGAGGCGTTGTGCACTTGTAGATCTGCTATTTTTGCAAAGTAGTTTGGTATAGGGGGAAAAAAGAGCAGACGAAGTACAGAGTGAAAGGTCAGGTTTACTAAGTATTGTTTAAGTGCATGGTTAAATGTCTGGAAATACACATTAACATGAATCCAACATGATAGTGCTGTGAAACAAGTCTATGAAGCTGCCTATGAAATCTATGAAAAAAGAAAATATTTTTATACAATATATAATGGGGTCCCTGCTTTATCTCGCTCTCAGCTAGGGGGTCCTTGGCCTGAAAACGTTGAAGACCCCTGATCTAACTCAAGAAAATTGCCACAAATAGAAGACAACTTACTATCAAATACCTCTCTTATATCATCATATTTAGAGCAATAAAACAAAAAGTTAACCTCATTTTCAATTTCACCAAGTTCACAAAACTAACAGTATCTCTCTGAATAAAGGTGGCTATTTATCTTATCTCATACAGTACACTCACAGAAAATAGATATATCACATACACACACCCGAGACTCACCTGGTCATAATTCACACACACACACACACACACACACACACACACACACACACACACACACACACACACACACCACACACACACACACACACACACACACACACACACACACCATGTGATCGGGCAGCTCTGTTCTGCCAGGCATGGGATGCCAACTGCTGTGTTTCCTTGGTAACAGCTAGGTCAACGCCCTATTTTCCTGCAGATTTGTCCAATCTGACCTGAACGCTTATTAGTCTCTCTCTCTCTCTCTCTCTCTCTCTCTCTCTCTCTCTCTCTCTCTCTCTCTCTCTCTCTCTCTCTCTCTCTCTCTCTCTCTCTCTCTCTCTCTCTCTCTCTCTCTCTCTCTCTCTCTCTCTCTCTCTCTCTCTCTCTCTCTCTCTCTCTCTCTCTCTCTCTCTCTCTCTCTCTCTCTCATATCATCATCTTCAACACTTTGTCTCTTCAAATCCACCACCACGGATCTGAAATCCCATTCAGATCCGTGGTGCATCCAGCTCGGATTAGCATAAAAAGAAAGAACCACAATAGGCTCTATATGCACAACAGCCATATTGGAAAGAAATTGGAAAAACAAACGGACCCGTAAGGGTCCATTTGGTTCCATTTGTACACTCTCAGAGTTATGGTGGTCCTTGAAAATAAGACAACCACTATGCCGCAGCCACACTAAATAGAACTGAGCCTTAATTAGTATTATGGTAACACCTGTGGAGGAAGTAAGGAAGGGGCCGAATTCATTCCCAATATGGCTGCTGTGCATATAGAGCCTATTGCCTTTGTTCCCATCTTTATCACTGCACACTAGTGACTCCTACGGGCTGGGGGGGGGGGTATTGAAAGGGGGGGGGGGGGGGTAGAGCACGTCCTCCCAGTGGGGGCTCCTCACTGGCAGCTGGAAAGACGAAATTGGGAGTAAAGAAAAAAGAAAAGCTACTCTAGAAGTAAAAAAAAAAAAAAAAAAAAAAAATCTCTTTCCCTCTTCATCTCTCTCCTTCATCTCACTGTCTACTGCGTCTCTGTCTCTGTCTCTGTCTCTGTCTCTGTCTCTCTCTCTCTCTCTCTCTCTCTCTCTCTCTCTCTCTCTCTCTCTCTCTCTCTCTCTCTCTCTCTCTCTCTCTCTCTCTCTCTCTCTCTCCTCTCTCTCTCTCTCTCTCTCTCTCTCTCCTATTAAAAATCTGCTTAATTGACATGACAGATGAGAAACCTGCATTGTCAAAGCAGTATAGAAGATATAATACACATTAGCAAAAATGTCCAATGAATATGCAATAGTATGCAAATATCAACAGCAAGTACAATTATGATAAAAAAAAGTCATTAAATGACAATAACATTCAATTCAACTTGTAGCCATATACTTACACTCTCACTCTCTCTCTCTCTCTCTCTTCTTCTCTCTCTCTCTCTCTCTCTCTCTCTCTCTCTCTCTCTCCCCCCCCCCCCAGGCAGCACGTGTCTAGACCTATCATTATCTCTCCTCCACTCGTTTACTCTTGCATTCCCCTGCTCCTCTCTTCCCTTCCCTTCTCTTCTCATCCTCTACCCTCCTCCCCTATCCATTCTTCTCCTCTCCTATCCCCTCTCCCCTCGTCTCTCCTAAATAAGATAAATAAGAAAACAGAAAAAAGCCTTTATTGCAGCTCCCCGGAGGGATGCTCAGGAGTTACAGGCAGCAGCAACAGCAGTGAGAGGAACACAGGAGAGATATAAGAGTAAAAGAAACCTTGAAGTCATGGGTCTGATGTAATTCACACAGCAAAATGTCTGAGGACGTATAGTATAGAATAGTACGTATGGGATGTTCAATCAGCTATAAATCAGGTCTTAATCCATTAAAACTGGGAAAGCATCTGTATCATGTTTTTTTTCCAGCTGTATACGTATATAGCAACATACGTTTTTCAAAAATCTCTTAGGATTTAGAACAGCGGTTCTGAAAAATAGCAGATATACAAGCTCACAGCGTGTCAGCGAGCTTGAACATCTGTTATTTTTGATCATTTTGAAGAATCTTGAAAGTGTGTGTGTGTGTGGGGGGGGGGGGGCTTCTGGGGATTCTACAAATTAATGTCTTCTAAATCCTAACAGTTTAAAAACAAAAAAACAAACGTATGTTGCTATATAATACACTGGCCAGGAAAGGGGTGCCCGTAAGAGCGAGGGCTCCCAATAGTGAGGCAAGAGGATGTGAAGGGGGCAAGGGGTGGTGCATGCCTCCTATTTTGCGAACCCCCAAAATGTATTTGTCTGCGGACCCCCCATCTCAAATATTTTGTTCCAGGGGCCCCAAGAAGCAAATATTTTAGTTAAAAATGTAAATATATATTCAAAGATTTGCAAAAAAAATCAAGATTTTGTAAAAAATGCAGTTCTAGCGTGGTACTCGTGCCGCGCTATGAGCTTGTATATCTGCTATTTTTGAATAGCCAAATAAATCCTAAAACGACACAAGATGCGTTCCCGGATTGAATTGGGTTAATGGGTAAATCTCACAGCCTGTGCCGCCAATATGCCATCATGTCATGATCATGCTGAGCTACCTGGAGAAATGGTGAGAATCAGAGGTGGAGGCTGCTAGCAATTTATGAACAGGTCTGACTGATCTGCTGCCCTAAGCATTTTCCAACTACTAGAGGGTGACAGAAACTGCAAAACCCATTTTATAAAAAATACACGAAAAGTAAAACTATTGGGCTATGAGAGCCCCTTAACCCTTTAAGACCGGAAGCCGATTTTAAAAATGTTGTAAAAAAAAAAACATTTTCTGATTTCTGATTTTCTGACATTTTTCTTTGTTAGTGGTTCTCAATCTGTTTCATGTCAAGGCCGCCACAATTATATTTATTTGTCCGCGAACCCCCATCTCAAAATGTTCTGCTCCAGGGACCCCCAGAAGCAAAGATTTGAGTAACAAATGTTCGCTTTAAAAAGATATATATTCAAAGATTTGCACACATTTTCACGATTTTTCAAAAATAGCAGATCTACAAGCTCATAGCGCGGCACTCGGTGCCGCGCTATGAGCTTGTATATCTGTTGTATATCTGCTATTTTTGAATAGCTAAAGAAATCTAAAAATGACACAGATGCGTTCCCCGGTCTTAAAGGGCTAAGGACAAACTGTGCATAAAGGCAAGGCTATTAGCCAAACTAAATGTGTGTGACTTGTGTGCTGAGAAATTGCAGCAAGAGGGGAAAAAAAGAAAAGGGAGGATGAGGAAGAAGTTGAAATGATGTGTCTCTATAATCCACACAGCAGTGCACAGTGCCTGAGTACTAGAGGTGTAACGATACATTTTAACAGCGATACGATATAGCCCACGTATCACGATACATGGGTGACGGTACGATACATGGACGATATTCATCACGCATGGTGTTACGATAGGATTAAATTATTTAAAAATCGATACAGTAATTATTCAGCCAAAAAATGTAATCTGTGTAAGACGTGAGGATAGCACAGGATTCTTCTTAACACATTGGGTGCCAAAACCGTATATATACGTTTTTTGCAATACTTACATGGAGTGCCAAAACCGTATAAATACGGTTTTTGAAAAAAAAAAAATCAAAAAAATTTCTTTTCAATTTTTATTTTATTTTTACCTTCTAAGCACCAGGAGATATCATTTTCCGAAGATTTTGACTCCAATCCACTTTCTGGTTAACTTATGACTTCAAAAGCCTGTATCTCGGCTCCTAAAAAAATTGTTAAAAACCCTGGCACTCAGTGTACTCTGTTCTAAAAAAAAACTGGCACCCAATGTGTTAAAGGGAACATTTTATTATTATAGATTTAAATGAGTAAACGCAGCGATTCTCTGGCAAATGGCCATTGTTTTTGAACACATTATGGACAAATTCCACGTTGACATTAACACAGAGATTACACACATGTATCGATAGACCGAGTGCAGCGATATGGAATGGACAAGTATTTAAACCCCTCTTTATTGTCTTAACGTTGCTAAATACAACGCACAAGTATTGATACAGTGGATTATTTGCATTGCGAAGCGATTTTCGATCGATACAAGCCACACAATATGTTGCTGTTTACATGACGATGTTGTTGTATCGTTGAAATTCAAAATCGATACATGGATACAACTACTGTATCGTTACACCCCTACTGAGTACGTAGGCATTAGCATGTTTTATTCTGCATCACCCAGGATTAGAACTCACAGCCTTCTACCCACCAAGGGCTAAACGTCTTGAGCTTGTTGAGCTACCTGCAATGTGAGAAACCACAGATGGCTTCACTATATGACTGAGGCAATCACCAGGCATTTTTCAAACTAGTGTCAGACATTCAATTCAAAACAATATTCTGAGAATGTGTGTACTTCATCTCTACTTATTCCATTGATCACTCTGTGAGCGAGAAAACTGATAACATGAGGATACCATTCTAAATCAGCTTGGCTGAAAAAGAGAGAGGAGTACTAAGCTCACAGACAGATACAATGAATTGTAAACAAAACAGAAAGATACACAGGAGAAGAGAGGAGAGGAGAGGAGAGGAGAGTGCTGTAGCTTTGGCACTTGTGAACAGTACATGCATGTGCACGTGCGTGCACACATGTGTGCGTGTCAGGTACATTCTTTGGAGAGCCTAACTGCTCATTATCATGCAGACTGTTGGCTAGTGTAGGCTACTGCTCTGTTGCCCACGGACACACACACACACACACACACACACACACACACACACACACACACGGTGTGCATGGCACCCAGTTGAATACCTGTGCACATCAACATACAGTCACACACACGGATGCACTCACAGCTTCTGGCTAACAGAATTTGGATAGCAGAGAGAGAGAGAGAGAGAGAGAGAGAGAGAGAGAGAGAGAGAGAGAGAGAGAGAGAGAGAGAGAGAGAGAGAGAGAGAGAGAGAGAGAGAGAGAGAGAGAGAGACAGGGGCAGAGAGAGAGAGAGAGAGGGGCAGAGAGAGAGAGAGAGAGAGACAGGGGCAGACAGAGAGAGACAGGGGCAGAGAGAGGGGCAGAGACAGATAGACTTTTGATGGAAAACATTTAAAACCTCACTGTATTTTTCTCACCTACAGTACAGCATACACTTCCTTAAATTCTCTCTCTCTTTCTCTCTCTCTCTCCCTCCCATGAACATCTGCAAATGAGACGTGCTGAGAATTGTCATGGCAACGAGCCGAGGTACCACACTCAGCTGTCCGCGTGGACTTTCCCTCAGCGGGGTGTCATATTATGGGACGTTGGGTGGATCTCTGACCATGGTTTGGCAGAGCAGTGGCGTCTAATCAGTGGCCATTGAGCCACTCCAATCACACGCTAATTAAAAGACCTGCAAACATCTCCTTGCTTATGTCTTGGAGGGGTCTGTGTGTGAGCGCGCGTGTGTGTGTGTGTGTGTGTGTGTGTGTGTGTGTGTGTGTGTGTGTGTGCAACAGTTAATCAAACAAATCAATTTAATCTATTATATTGAAAAAGTATCCATTTTAATAAGATTTTCAAGATTTTTCAATTTGATGTTGATATTCTATTGCACATAATGTGAGTTTGTGTGAGCTTGTAGGTCAGCTATTTTTGCGTGACACCATTGTACAATATAGTCAACTGTCGAAAATGTACATACATTTTTGTATATATGATTACATTTAGTTTGACTCGGTTCCACAGATAAATATTGTGAAAATAGCCAAATCGAATCTATACATATTGTGAAACTAGCCAAATCTACTCGCAGCTTGTAGATCAGCTATGTTCACGATGTTTGCCTCTTTCTTACGTAATATTTGACAATTTGGCCAATTTGGTATAAAAAAAGGTCTTAAGAAATGTGTCCTGCATACACTCATACTGTATGTTGGTTTGTTTACTGTTGAGTCAGAGAACAATGTTGCACATTAAGCAAATCATCTGGGGACCCCCCAAAATAACTGGTACCCCCAGTTTGGGAGCGACTGGCTGCAGATAACCAATATTTGCAGCCCTATGCTGTGCAACGTGAGACTGACGTTTATCTTTTTCATTTGAACGAAATGTTCCAGGCTGAATGATGTACTCTACCGCACAGAACTGACCCCAGGCCAGCACATTAACCTGCATGTCAGGGGAATGCTTCCATTTTGCTCAAAAGGGAACAAATTCTAAGCATTAGTATTAGTATTAGCATCACCCTCTATCATGCTCAAAAGACTGTACTATATTCAGAGAGGCTGAATGCAGAGAAGGTTGTGTTCCCTTCTAGTGCATAACACACACAGTCACACACACACACACACACGCACACACACACACACACACACACGCGCGCGCGCGCACACACGCGTGCACAAAAACATGTGCAAAGATAGGCACAGTCACTTCACAGTGAAATCACAGGCAAGCATGCAGTATATCAATGCAGGAATCTAAAGGCTCTCAATTTATTCACACACATACTGTAGTTGACAATGCCAATTGAATTTTAATCCTGAATAGTAACAGTTTTGGACAAAATGAGGTTTACATCCGACAGAGACGATAAGTAGAGTGCAAAGAGAACAATGTAGTGCCTCAAAGAAACTATAGGATACCAGCCAGGTAAACATCAACATCTGTCTTAACAACATGCTATCTAAATAACATTCTTAAGATTATGTGCTCAAGAAGCACATCTAAACGGCAAAAAAACTAATGCATGCATTTATTGCTGTCCAGCACACACACCCCTCCCCCCCCCCCACACACACACACACACACACACACACACACACACACACACACACACACACACACACACACACACACACACACACACACACACACACACACACACACACACACACACACACACACACACACACACACACACTTGCCTCAAATACACAGTAGGCCTACTATGTCTATCTACATGATTCCAGAGGGAAGCACACACATCCCCAAAAAACGTAATCAGGTGCTGAACAACAATATGTACATTGGAGAAAAGGAAGGGAAGTCTGCACACTTAAGCTCCCAGTAGAAAAAAAATGTGAAGTTAAACAACGTTTCGACCGCTAAGGGTCATCAGGTCTGAATGGAGACCTGATGAAGACCCTTGGCATTCGAAATGTTAGGCCATTGGTTCTCAAAGTGGGGTCCGGGGAGCCCCAGCGGTCCTTGGGGGGGTTCCAGGGGGTCCCGCAGCTAAATACAGCAAATAGTTGTATTGTTGGGTGTTTTACCTAAAGAAGATACGTGGAAATCGAGCATCTAACCAGATTGACAAACAATGTGATGTGTACAGCATTTCACCAAAACACAAGGCGCAAGACAGGTGCCGGCGAAAGCTTTCCATCCCACGATTTAACAACAACCTCACCGGCACAGAATCTTACAGAAATTAGCATTGTGCATGAAATGTGCAGAGCAAGCTCAGTCAGGGTACTCCTGCTGGAAGCCGACAGCTCCACGTTCCTCCATTCTCAACCAATCATCACACACACACTTAAGCCTGTCACAATTATTACATAATCATATAATCGCAATTATTTGGGATAATCGCAATTATTTTGCATAATTGTAATTTTTGGGAAAGTATACAATTATTAAATGTCAGTAATTTATTTGTATATTTAGGTTATTTGTCATATCTGCCCTGTGTAAATTTTGTATGTTTGTGTGAGCTTATTACATATTTTTTTGTATGATATGCAGAGAATGTGCTTCTCTATTATTTGATTAATCTAAAAAGTAATCGATGAAATAATCACTAAATTCTGCCCTTATGTGTTATTTTTTTTTTACAACGAAGCCAAACAGAAATTACATTTGTATTCATGTGTTCCAAAGTTCAATGACAAAAAAACGTTTATCGCAGTCATTTGTATGGCAATTAATCGTCAACTTGAATATTGTAACGGTGAGAGCCCTAGGTCTGACCTCTTCCTTGCTGCTCAGGTTGGCTCATTACCTGCCTGCTTGTTCTCATGCTGCCATGGCTGGATGCTATTCTTTAAAGGAGCGCTGCTCACCCTCCACCACCTCAGCTACCATCTGTTGTTTTCTCCAACAGGCCGCACGCTGCTGGCAACGGGGAGATTAGGTTTTTGCCCCTGTCTGATTGTCTGTACAGGTTATCCCTGTACAGACAATCAAACCTCGCAAACCGCTGTACCAACCAATCAACATCTAAACAATTATCTGTTTAAAATATATATATATATATATATATATATATATATATATATATATATATATATATATATATATATATGTATATATTACATATTTAATTTAAAATAATATAACCCATTAATACCTGGAAATGTGTCATTTTTAGATTTGAGCTAAAAAGCATTATTTTACACTTTAGGCTATTCAAAAATAGCAGATCTACAAGCTCGTAGCGCGGCACCGAGTGCCGCGCTACGAGCTTGTATATCTGCTATTTTTGAAAAATCATGAAAATGTGTCCAAATCTTTGAACATAATATATTTTTAAAGCAAACATTTTTAACCTCAAATCTTTGCTTCTGGGGGTCCCTGGAACAAATTATTTGGAGGTCCTTGACATGAAAAAGATTGAGCACCACTGATATAGAAACATACGTTTTTCAGAAAACTGTTGAGATTTAGGAGACATGTAGAATCGGCTTCAGGTCTCAATGGGATAATGAAGGGCAGGGCAGACAGATCAGGCTGAAACCCTGTCCAAATAATGTCATAGATGCATCATAGACGTCACAGAGTGGACACCTGGACTGATCTGCTTTTATATGCTATATGGATTTGAAAGATTTAATATAAGTTCTGTGAACGTGTTACTAGTGTATGAGCTATATGGATCTGAAATTCCTCCTGTCTGGTAGAGGAGTTAAATACGCTTTTTGTGAAATCACAGTGTTACTGTATGCGCACAGAGAGCACCCATAACCGCAGATCCATTCATCAGCAAACCAAATAAATGTATTGCTCGTTTTATATTCAATACATGAGATGCCCTGAGTGAACATACGTATTCATTTATCTTTTGTTTTATCTTTAAGTTGCCCCGAAGATAATGGAACGTTTCCTTTTAATAGATTTAAAGCGCTTTCACAGTGAATGCAGGAAATCACGGGGGAAACTCTGAGGCATTTACTTACATGCACACAAAAAAAAGATGGAGGAGGAAACGGTAGAAGGAACAAAATCCACTTCAACATTTTGGTCTATTTTGTGCATATTTGTGCATGTACTCAAGTATTGTACTTAAGTACAATTTTGAGGTATACTGGAGTATTTCCAATTTTCAGTACTTTTACTTCTACTCCACTACGTCTCAGAGGCAAATATTGTACTTTTACCCCACTACAATTATTTGAAAAGTTTAGTTACTAGTGACTTTGCAGATATAAATTATTACATTATAAAACATACATTTACCACTTTAGCCCTATTTTAAACCTAGGCTATTTGAAAATAGACAATCTACAAGCTTGTAGATCCGCTATTTTCAAACATTTTAGTACTTTTACTTTTGGTACTTTAAGCACATTTTTATACCAATACCTTTGTACTTTTACTCAAGTAAATTTAGAATTCCGGACTTTCACTTGTAACAGAGTACTTCTACATTGCAGTATTGATACTTTTACTTAAGTAAAACATTTGAGTACCTTTCCACCACTGCCATTCAGTAAAAGCCTCCGCTGTCAACTCATCCATCAATTGGCCCTTGTAAAGCCTCAAAGGCATACAAGACATTCACTGATAAAAGTACACCCCACTGTCTGTGTCATATGTGGTGACATATTGTACAGTGATACACAGTACACCCCACTGTCTGTGTCATATATGCAGTGACAAACAGTTTGATGTAATTGCATTTTGGACCATAGAGTGTTAGCTTCACAGCAGCAGGGGTCTTTTCACAGCTCCTATTGCTGTCAACAACTGTTCCAAAGTCTATTTCTACGACACGTTTCTCTTTTGGCTGATCCAGCAGTACCATTGATGGTGTCCATAAGTACAACAAGCCTGTATGTCTTAGTATACCGCCACTTAAGTATAGCCTGTCCATATTCACCCTTTAGGGAGAGCATCTCTCTGTATAAGAGGTGTCCAAGATAACACCTCAGGAGTCTTCTGCCCGGGAACGGCTGCCAGCCCAGGCCAGGAGGCCTGATACTATGATCTGTAATGCTGCTGTTACTCTGCTCCCTGACACTTCACCCTGACTGGATATGAATATTTTTCATAATAGCATACAAGATATTCATATTTTCCATAATAGCATACAAGACATACGCTGATAAAGTACACTCCCACTGTCTGTGTCATATATGTGGTGACATAACAGTGATACAGTACACCCCAATGTCTGTGTCATATATGTGGTGACATAACAGTGATACACAGTACACCCCACGGTCTGTGTCATATATGTGGTGACATAACAGTGATACACAGTACACCCCACTGTCTGTGTCATGGTACACTAATCTGTCTCCCACAGGGTTGGATTTGCTGGGGAGATGAGGTAGTCTCGCGTAGCCACTAGCCAGACAACTATTCCACAATCTCCGAATGCTACATAGAGTCTGTAACTACACTTCCTGAAAGCCGAGACAGGATGCTGTCATCTGTTCGTCATTTCCGTCCACGAAAACAAAAATCTGGCTGGCAAGACTAGAGATCAGGGGGATCCATGCATCTGCTTGAAATCCCCCATTTGGTCATTCATATTTGTATGGCCGTTTTTTTTCTATATCCCTGCTTCTGATCAAACTGATTTAAATATATGGATTTCCATTCAGGAAATGTATACTGTCTGAAATGCTTGATATTCATATTTAATAATATCACAATTTAATTGCAAAAGGTATGTTAACCACTATTGCAGATCTACAAGCTCACAACATGTTCCTTTCTTCTTCTTTTTTTTACAAATGGAACTGTGCGTCCCAGATGTCTCTGGGCAGATAACTGTTCATGGTAATATGGCCGTGGTAAATGAGGCAATAAAGACACTGACCTTCCCTGGAAGGATGACATAGTTGTCCTTGTAGCATCGTTGCACCAGAGCTACTGGACGTGTTTGTTCTTAAGGTTCAAAATACTTCAACTTCAAACTTCATTGTCACATATTATCACAAGGGGTGTAAACGGGTGGGTTAAATTATTTGTCTGTACAAGCTCCTAATCTGTCTATAAATTCACAGAATGCGTGCCGTGTGTGTATGCACCGTCCAACCAAACAACTTCAAACTTGTGGGTGTGCATGCAGCGCCCAGTGGGAATTCAATCGGACCAACGATTTTCGAGAATTAACCCATTAAAACCGGGAAAGCATCTGTGTCATTTTATATGTGAGCTCTCTATATACACACACACACACACACACACACACACACACACACACACACACACACACACACACACACACACACACACACACACACACACACACACACACACACACACACACACACACACACACACATCAACTTAGTTTTTTCAGAAAACTCTTAGGATTTAGAACTACTGATTTAGTCTGTCTTTACATCATTGGTGGCTTGCTACTGTCCCACCATACATATTGTTTAATTAATATAGCATTCCTCAGGCTCTCTGATGAATGCAGTGCAAGCTAAATTGGACTTCTGGTGTGTGTGCAACTACTCCTTGAGGCCACTGTTGGACATATTAGAAATAAATCAATAAGTGTGTTTGCTTAGACAGTCTGGTTAGAATGTTAAATAAGGCTGTACTGAACTCAAGACCATTGAACCTGTCTAGCACCATTTGATATAGATAATAGGGCTGCAACTAACGATTATTATTATGATCTATACTAATCGGGCGATTATCGGAACGATGAATCAAATAATCGGATTATGGCTCTTATTTATTTAATATATTTTTGGTTGTTATAGCATGTTGTTTGCATGTTCTAACTAACAATAAAGACAATAAAGATGAATAATTAATTCAAAAGTAGCCTACATCAGTACTCATACATAAACTAAAATACATAAATACAAATCAAAATAAATAAAAGCCACCTATGGTACCCTTTCTTCTCTTCTGACTAGATAATTTGATTTAAAACAAACCAAAAACGGTTTTATGTTAATTTAAGGCACTCTGCTGGCCCCTCAACCATAATAAAATACTTTGTAAACTGCAACCTCTAGCGGCTTATTGCTTTATTTAAGTGGACAAACACCTGCGATTGGTTACCAAAAACACGCGCGATTCGTTACCGATGAAAATCAAAAACAACATTAATTTGCAAAAAGTTTGCAATTTGCAGCCTTAATAGATAATGAACACTAGAACAACTGACACATTTTTGTGACGGGAGCATTGGGGGACACAATGCTCTACCTCTGCATAACAACCACTTGAACTTTAGCAACCATATTCTGGAGTTCACAAGCTAGTGTACTCACTGTAGTTGTAGTCTACTAACTGTAGTTATAGTATAATTTAGTGTCCCACATTTGATATAATTAGCCCTGTGTATACACCAACTAGCAGTTTACTTAGTTGTGCTGTAGTATTGTAGTTAGATAGCCGCACCTGAATTTACAGGATGTGCCAGGGCGGGAAAGCCGAGGGTAATGGGGCTGGTTGAGGAAACTCTCAGAAAGAATAATGCAAAATATTACTAGAGAGGCTTTTGTGGAAAGAGCAGGTCCTAGGCGTTATTCATGCCAAATGTGGTGCTGCTTGCTGCTGAAAAGTTTGTCTACCTAGGTAGCACCCTGTCTCGCGTGGGCAACATCGATGAGGAGGTCACGCACAGGGTAGCCCATGGAAGCACCGCCTTCAGCAGACTCCGCACCTCTGTCTGGGAAACGTAGAGGGCTCAGTCTACAGACCAAACTGAAAGTCTACCGTGCCGTTGTCCTCCCCTCCCTGCTGTATGCCTATGTGAGACATGGACTGTGTATAGCATGCGGCATGCAAAGCAGCTCAATGCCTTCCATATGAGATGCCTCAGGAGGCTGCTCGACATCAAATGGCAGGACAAGGTCCCAGACACTGAGGTCCTCCACAGGGCTGAAATGGAGAGCATCTATGCTATGCTCAAGCGCTCCCGGCTGAGATGGGCTGGCCATGTCTGCCGCATGCCAAATGAACGCCTTCCAAAAAGGCTGCTGTACGGCGAACTACACCATGGCAATCGCTCACACGGTGGCCAGTGGAAACGTTATAAGGACACCCTAAAGGCCAGTCTCAAAAGTTGTGGTCTGGATCCAGAGACCTGGGAGGCCGATGCCCAACACAGCTCCAACTGGCGCATCGCAGTCAAGCATGGTGTAGCAGAGTCTGAAAAGCGCAACATCCATGAAGCCGAACTGAAGCGACAGCTCGGCAAGACCAAAGCCAGTTCCTCCCTCTAGCCCAACCAGCCCCCAACCATCACATCACACATCACATTCCTTGCAAGGATCGGCCTCATTAGCCATCTTCGCGCCCACAAGACATTGTGAAGTCACTTGGTCATCTTCGCAAGCGAAGGACGAACATGGTGCTTGTAACAATTCTCCTGAAATATGACTTAATTTGCTGGACTATATAGCCTACTGTACATTACACTTTGTAATTTTGCAATGCACAGGCAAACAAGTAAATATAAAATACACATCAACTGAAGTTTATCTAATTTAAGCACTTAAGCCCTAATTGATTTTGACATGCCCAAAATAGGGATGCCAGCAGTGGTTCTCAAGGTGGGGTTCAGGGACCCCCAGGGGTCTTTGGAGGGGGTTCCTGGGGGTCCCCAGCCAAATGATTGATAGTTATGAACCAAATGGACCCTTATGTGTCTGTAACTCTGAGAGAGTATACAAATGGTTAAAAGGTATTAAATGGTCGTAAAAATTCTTCTCTTATGAGGGTCCCTGGGATATCTTTTCAAATGGGGGTCCGCGGGCTAATATGTGTCAATTTGGGGGTCCATGACATGAAAACAGTGGGCTACACAATAGCCGATACTGATATATATATATTTTTAAATGCAAATGATGGCCCATATTATATTGGTCAGACTCTACTATATACTAGATTGTTGTACAAAATACTACCTTGTTGTAAGCGGTGAACCAGGCCAACAGAGTTTTTTGAGGTTGGCTGCCTACAGAATACATATTATCTGTCTCATTATATTATTTCTGGCTGTCAGCAGCATACAGCACAGCGGGAAAGCGTTCTTTCAGGAGCACAATTTTATTTCACATCTTGGCGTCGTAGGAGACTGTCATCCGTTACAGGTGAAGTGGTCAGGTTCCCTGCTGCTCTCGAGTCTGTCACACACACCAACACGTGCACACAGTGCACGTACATACGCCGGCGTGCACACACAGCTCTGGCTGCTACACCCACTTGTCACAGCCAAAGAATGTGGACACAAGAGGGAAGGGGGGAGGGAGAGAGAGGTAGGAGGGGGAGAGAGAGAGAGAGAGAGAGATGAGATGGGGAGGAAGAGAGAAGGGAATAGTGGACATGTGTTAGAGAGAGAGAGAGAGAGAGAGAGAGAGAGAGAGAGAGAGAGAGAGAGAGAGAGAGAGAGAGAGAGAGAGAGAGAGAGAGAGTGAGAGAGAGAGAGAGAGAGAGAGAGAGAGAGAGAGAGAGAGAGAGAGAGAGAGAGAGAGAGAGCCCTCGTGACAATCTGTGATCTGTTCTTGAGGAGAGCTAACCGAACCGTTCAAGCATCTCAGTCACCCCAACATCTGGAGGGTGTGAACCGCTGCTCACTCTCCGCAGAGAGAGAGAGAGAGAGAGAGAGAGAGAGAGAGAGAGGAATGTCAGGCAGCCAGGCGACCCCACAGCGGCCACTTAAACGCACAAAGCAAAGCCCGCCGCGTCACTGACACTGTGTCTGTTATCAGCAGCACTGACATGACCACACAGCTGGTCTACACAGACCAATCAACAGCAGAACTGACCACACAGCTGGTCTACAGACCAATCAGCAGAACAGAACTGACCACACAGCTGGTCTACAGACCCCCGAACAACACACAGCAAATCGTCATGATGAGCGACACACCAGGCATGTCTTTAAAATAAAAAGCCTGTATACACAATTCCGTTCCTCCGAGCCTGTATTGAACTATATAGACCAGTGGTTCTCAATTAGTGGTCCGGGGACCACCAGTGGTCCTTGGGGGGGTACATGGGGGTCCCCAGCTAAATTAGTTAACATCACAACCATTTTAACCACTTAGCGTTGGCTATTCAAAAATAGCAGATCTACAAGCTCATAGCGCGCAGCACCGAGCGCCGCACTATGAACTTGTAGATCTGCTATTTATGAAAAATCGTGAAAATGTGTGCATATCTTTTAATATGTATATATATATATATATATATATATATATATTAAAGCGAACATTTTTAACTCAAATCTTTGCTTTTGGGGGTCCACGCCATGGCACAAAATATTTTCAGATGGGGGTCCGCAAGCCAAATGTAAATCAATTTAAACCACTCCTATAGACCATAAGACAACCGCTCGCACCAGAGCAAACCCCCGCCCCCCCCCCCCCAATATCAGCCTGAACATGCATACATGTGTCATCATAGCAACACGAAGATGACAATTATGTATCCATTGATTCCACACTGTCACGGATCAGCTTGTTTAATTACCTTGTAGCCGCCGAACAGCTGATGTGAGATGGATCTCCTGCAGCTGGTCTGTAGCGACAGAATGAATGCGTTGGTGGCGACGACTTGCAACTTTGTCTCCCTTTTTTTTGGGTCTGACGCGCAAATCCACAGTGGGTTCCCTATGGTTCCCCCGACCCTTCTGTAGGTCGGTCTCGGTCTCTCTCTCTCTCTCTCTCTCTCTCTCTCTCTCTCTCTCTCTCTCTCTCTCTCTCTCTCTCTCTCTCTCTCTCTCTCTCTCTCTCTCTCTCTCTCTCTCTCTCTCTCTCTCTCTCTCTCTCTCTCTCTCTCTCTCCTTTTCTACGGTGTGCACGCAAAACCCAGCAGGCTGGAGGCAGCAGATAGTGCGCGCGTGTTCTCTTGTCTGTTTGTGTGCGTGTGTGTGTGTGTTCGTGGTGGTGACAGCACGCAGTCAGTCCCCGCCCCGTGGTGAGACGCGCGTTCCAATAGGGCGTCGCGGTGACGCCGTCATTAAGCTGGCTGGGGATGCGCTCATATTATTGCCGAGTAATTGAAAAGGACGCGAGAGGCTATAGTACAGCAGATAAGCTCCCATTTCTTTTAGCAAATCGTGCACTTTTTGTAAGAAGCATGCCACTTTCAGCATAGTTAGTACTATATGCCATAATGTTTATTTTCAGATGTGGAGGGGGAAGTCAGATTTGACCTCTGAGGACTGTGAGGTCAAATCCAAATGACCACTAGTCTAACTAAGTTTCAAATACAGTAGAAAAAAAGTTTTAAGTATAATTTCCAACTAAATAGGGGATGCTTGGGATCTTGTTTTTCTCTCTGTCCTGTACACAAGGTGTTACAATAAAGAACAACCTTGAACCTTGATTATTGTCATTTACTATTGACCCCCAAATGAATATGTAATTGTTCGCGTATCCCCATCTGAAAATATTTTGTGCCAGGGACTTATTTTTTAGAAAATAGCAGATCTACAAGCTCACAACACGGCGACGAGTTCTGCACTTGTAGATCTGCTAATTTCAAATAAATAATTGATAATGAACGTTTGACTTGTTAGCAGAAACTTGAAAGAGGAACGTTTATCAGGCCTGGAGACTGGGTTGGGTTTAAAGTGCTCATGTGTTAGTAATTTCTTTTGGGCATGTTTTCATATACCTGGTTGCTTATTTCTAGCGCAAAATCTGGCAGCACTGATGACTGGGTGTGAAGCAGTTTTCAACAATACCACAGTGGATGTAACAGGTCATGCTCCTTTGCCCATTCCCTCTGACTGTGGTTGTTCTTACACCAGGGTGTTGCGACACGGCCTAGAGGGGAAACCATGGTGCTGCATGTTTTTCTCTCTGTCCTGTACACAAGATGTTACAATAAAGAACAACCTTGAACCTTGATTATTGTCATTTATTATTAATATGGTATTAAAATAGACTACCACCATGGGCTTATTCTGTTGATTTAGTTTTACAAAATGGAAGTAAAGTTTCACTATATTGCAGTACAATCCAGTGTCCAAGTTACAATATATAATATAATATACGTATTATGTAATTTCACCTTGACCTTGATTTAAATGTATGTCCTTGGGTTCTGGCAATCTCCAAAGTATAATCAAATGAATGGGCAACGCCAACTTAGTTGGAAATAATACCTTGAAGGTTTTTCTACAGTATTTAGTTCCAAAATTATATGTGTTTGACATAGACCCAGTGGACTGGTGGCCATCTTGGATTTGACCCCTCAGTCCACGTCTGAAAATGTATTGGTATGTACTAACTATACTGAAAGTTTTACGCTTCTTACAAAAAGTGCACGGTTTTATTGCTAATTCGCTGCACTACCAGGACATAAGCAGTGAAATGTGCTATTCATTTAGTGTTCCTCCCAGCGGGGAACAGGGGCGGCGGCTGCGTAGCTCTCATTGCACAACGGGAAAATAATGAACCAAATGGTTTTGTTTACTGACCAGCAGACCAGTGCACAAGCATTATGAACAAGAGTTCATTGGCATTGCATCCAGTTACGGCACTTTCAGTATTTGTATTTCCATTTTCACAATTTACTTCATAGGCTACTACTCTACTACACAGTCAAATGCTGTAGTTTCTACTCTACTATTTGACAGCTATAGTATGTTATTTTGCATATATAGATTAATATTTAATCATATTATTAATACAAAACAGTGGTAGGTCTAAACTATTCCAAAGCCTAGAGCATCAATGCTTTTTTTCTTAGCCTTTTTCAATTAGATGTTTTTATTTTTACTGATGAACAGACAGGAGTAGTAGCCTAGGTCAGAAGATAAGAGCCCTGGGAGTGTAATGGGGACATAGGGGATCAGAACTATATTTTGGTGCCAATCCATGTACTGTTCTGTAAACAAATAATAAACTTAAATTGTGCATATGACAGGCAGCCAGTGAAGAGAGGCCAGTATGTGAGAGGAATGACTGACTCCCATGTAAAGGGAATTATATACAGTAATCGATACGGGAGAGAATTAAGGCATGTATCATAACCTCCGTACATCATCCTTGGATGAGAGGAAACATTTAAATGTTGAATTGGCTCTATCTATACTAGGCTGGAAGAAGCTTGTACTGAACTGAAGACATGTCCATACAGCTGCGGTGGTATCCATAATAACGCGTCAACACCATTACATCTCCCTGTCTCTCTACCTGTTTGCTCGACCAGTGTGGCACCTGTTAGCTTGATTGATTGATTGATTGATTGATTGATTGATTGATTGATTGATTGATTGATTGATTGCTTTATCAGCTAATTGCAAACAGTACACCAAGTACAATTACAGCAATGCTAAAAGGATAACACAAAAAAACCCTGATCGAGGGGTTTCCATTGTGGTCCTATGATAAAGATATGGTATGCATGAGCCATTTAACCACTTTCAACCTGATGTCCCTATTTCCAGCATGCCATTAGGTAACTATGTATTAATTTATTTACCAAAAACAGCCAAAATATCCAATCTACAAGTCACATCATGACACATATTATTTTAGCTATTTATGAAATAGGCCCTGGGCATAACTGTAGTACAGGGTTTCCGGAAGATGACATACCCATTTTATGTTCCGGTTCATTTTCCCATAACTTGGTTTGATTGGCTTGGTAGCAATAAATCAAATGAGCCAATTAAATGAAGATATGGGAGAATGAACAGGAACAGGAAACAGGTATGCCACCTTCCATAAACCCAGAACTACTGTTACGCACAGAGGGCTCATGAACAAAATTGACTGGCAGTGTTGCCATGTCCGCTGACTGGGTGTTAAGCAGTTTTCAACAATACCACAGTGGATGTAACAGGCCATGCTCCTTTGCCCAGTCCCTCTGACTGTGGTTGTTCTTACACCAGGGTGTTGCGACACGGCCTAGAGGGGAAACCATGGTGCTGCATGTTTAAGTGGGACTCCCCTCTTCCCAGCTGCCAAGAATCACCAGCACCAAAGAATTTGCAGCCTTTTTTTTAGGGTTTTATTCAAATCCTGTATCTTCAGGGTAGGCTAACTAGCCCAAACTGTAGACAATAGGAAAGTAAACACGAACAATCAGATAAATTCCAATACCCAAGTCTGCTCACTCGTTCACTCCACACTCGATCCTCCAGCTTAACCCGGAAACAGTTCTGTCCCAAATGGTCATTTGCTTTTGGAGGAGCCGAGACCGGAGAGCGAGTGGGATCTCCAAGCCGATTGGAGCGTCAAACAGCGAGTGTACAGCAAGTGCAGGCTTCAGCATGTTCTCATCCTCTCGCCGGAAGTGTTGACTGCCTATCTGTTCTGTTATTGGATGGACCGTCTCCTCGGGCTATGGGAGGGAAACCATTGACTATAAGCTGTCTGGGGGATGGGTTAGCAGTGCCGTTTTGCAGACCTCAAAGGGATGTTTTAGAGGCGGCGAAACTTTGTTCTGCATGCTCATATCCAAAATGTAAATATAACTTGCTTGCATGCGTGTGTTGAACGGTTTGAGGGTGAAAGTGTCCCACTTGATTAAGCTGCAGAGATACTGAAGTGCATTTATATATACCATTCTGAATAACAGTGATTAAAGCTACTGAAGCAACAAATTAAATAATGGGTTGATTTGTATGTATAATCATGCTGTTTGCTGTGCGAGAATGCGTGTCAAACAGCTCACATAGCCTAGGCCTATGAGAAATACAGCATCTAATATACAACGTGACATGCAGGAGTAGCGAGTGATTGAGCAGGCACGAGTGAGGAATCGGAATGTGTGTATATGTATAGAAATATTTTGAAAATAGCTGATCTACTGTACAAGCTCACAACACATTGTGAGCTTGAAGATCGGCTATTTTGAAAATAGTCAATGTATACATGTCTGAAGTGGTTAATGTATGTTTTACAAAGTAACTAGTACCTAAAGCTTTCAAATAATTGTAGTGGAGTAAAAGGTACAATATTTGCCTCTGAGATGTAGTGGAGTAGAAGTAAAACTACTGAAAATTGGAAATACTCCACTAAAGTAAAAAAATACCTCAAAATTGTACTTAAGTAACAGTACTTGAGTGAATGTATAGTTACTTTCCACCACTGCCTATATCAGCTCCCTGAAACAACCTGCACAATCAATCGTTCAAAAAGGCAAGCGCACCTGCAGGCTGCACCCCATCACACACACACACACACACACACACACACACACACACACACACACACACACACACACACACACACACACACACACACACACACACACACACACACACACACACACACACACACACACACACACACACACACACACACACACACACACACACATAGATATCGCTTCTGTCGGGTGGAAACCTCATATGTCCAAAACTGTTACTTTTTCAGGATTCAAATTTAAAAGCAGCAAAGGTAGCAGATTAGATCTACAAGCTCAAAACGGGTCGCTTCGGAGTTCCACAATGCATGATGATGCACTCATAGCATATAACACTAACAATACCGAACGTTATTTAAAAAGGAAATGGCATCCTATTCCAACACAGAAAGAGCTGAGGGAGATAAATAGAGAGGGAAAACGTTTATTGCTCCCCGGAGGGGAATCCAGGCATCGTAGCAGCAGACAGCAGTGAGAATGAAACACAAAAGAGGTACAGCCAGGTGTAAGAGAAAGAGTCAAGGAGCCAAACTAAGAGAAATAAGAATACAAATTAATAATGAAATAAAACACTGAGCTGCTCTCTGAATAAATTAACATAATGTGTAGTCTATCAATAAATATAAATGTACAGTGTAGAATTACATCTATCACTATCTATGACTATTGCCAGTGAATATATGAATGTATAAGTACAGTCTATTCCTCCCTCGATCCTCCTTTCCTGCTCCCTCTCTCCCTCCCTCCCTCTCCCTCCTCCCTCCTCCCTCTCTCATACTATCTCTCTCTCTGTGTCTGTCTGTCTGTCTGTCTGTCTGTCTGTCTGTCTGTCTGTCTCTGTCTCGCCTGATCTAGCTATGGTCGGACGTCACAAACAACCTCCCTCCATCTTTAATTCCCTGTCCCTCTCTGCCTACCTGATCTAGCTTGCCACAGAAAACTAGAGCGTTATATAGTATATGAATGTGTACAGCCTATAAAGAGTATGAGAATAAATATACCGGTATGTACAGCCATGCACATTGGCCCATTATATCCCATAACATCCATATACGTATGCGGAGGGGCCAAGTCATTTGGGTTCACAATAACAGAAAGTGCACTCTGTGCAAATTCAAATTTAGATTCAGTGTGTGTGCAGTCGGGAAAGCAGATTTGATCTATAGCTTGTAGGAATCTAAAGCCTTTTTTTCTCTACACAAGAACTTCAAAGCTCAAACATTCATCACAACGTTTGAACCAAAAGAGAATGGGGGGATCCTTAAAAAGACGTAAAAAGAGCCGTTGATCTGGCACTAATGGATCACAACAAAAACAAACGGAGCGACTTCTTCCTTCTCTGCAGAAATACATTTTGTGTATCAGCACTGCAGTGAGTGAATAGAAGTCTCTCAACGGTTATTCTTAACAGGCATCTAAAGAGCCCTGACACATCTCTACACCATTCATCTCTTCCTCTATTCACCTCTCTCTCTCTCTCTCTCTCTCTCTCTCTCTCTCTCTCTCTCTCTCTCTCTCTCTCTCTCTCTCTCTCTCTCTCTCTCTCTCTCTCTCTCTCTCTCTCTCTCTCTCTCTCTCTCTCTCTCTCTCTCTCTCTCTCTCTCTCTCGTCGTCTCTTGTCATCATGGTACTTATGTGCTCATGGTCCAGTGGAGCGCGTTCAGTCCCCATCCTCAACAATGACAGTTGTGCGTGTGGTCATTTCTGGGCAGTGGTGTAAAGTAACCAAGTACATTTACTCAAGTACTTAAGTACAATTTTGAGGTATTTTTACTTACTACTGGAGTATTTCCAATTTTCTGTTCTTTTACTCCTACTTCATTACATCGCAGAGGCAAATATTACTTTTACTCGACTACAATTATTAGAAAACCTTAGTTGCTAGTTACTTATAGAACATACAGTAACCACTTCAGCGCTATATTTTGGGCATTTGAAAATAGCCGATCTACAAGCTCACAATGTGTCGCATTGCGACGCATTGTGAGCTTGTAGATCTGCTATTTTCAAAATATTTTTATACATCTGAAAACTTGTGAGATTCTATATAAAAAAAGAGTCCTTTTACTTTTAGTATTTTGTGATACCAATACTTTTGTACTTCTACTCAAGTAAATTTTGAATTCCGGACTATTACTTGTAAGTATTTCTACATTGCAGTATTGATACCTTTTACTTGAAATAAAAAATGTGAGTACTTTTTCCGGCACTATTTATGAGACTCTTTTTTACACGGTCAGCCAGAGGTAGACCTACACAAACACGATGAGTTCCACATACAGTACAAACACAGGAACAGCCAAGGTAGCAGCCAGGTTCAATAAGCAAACCGATGTCGAACGATTTCCTCCAGGCTAAAGGAGCCTAATTTATGCTCCGCCGTACGACAGTGTTGCGCGCCAGAAATAGCAGACCTACAAGCTCACCACGCAGCAAGTCCGCGACGAATTGTGAGCTTGTGGGTCAGCTATTTTCGGCGCGTGACACCGGCGTACAACAAAGTATAGTATATATCAGGCTTTAGAGGAAAGCACTCAATTTCAATGGAGCTCAGTAGCTCCAACTGTGTGTGTGTGTGTGTGTGTGTGTGTGTGTGTGTGTGTGTGTGTGTGTGTGTGTGTGTGTGTGTGTGTGTGTGTGTGTGTGTGTGTGTGTGTGTAGCAGAGAATGTGTTCTCAAGTGGGAGAGAAGGAAAGAGAGAGATTACAGTATATCAAAATATTCTAGAATTAAGTTGAGCTTCACTGCTCCTTTCAGCCTGATTGGCTGCCTACTACTCCAGTGCGTGCATGTGTGTGTGTGTGTGTGTGTGTGTGTGTGTGTGTGTGTGTGTGTGTGTGTGTGTGTGTGTGTGTGTGTGTGTGTGTGTGTGTGTGTGTGTGTGTGTGTGTGTGTGTGTGTGTGTGCGTGTGTGTGTGCATGCATGAGAGGGAGACAGAGAGAGAGAGAGAGAGAGAGAGAGAGAGAGAGAGAGAGAGAGAGAGAGAGAGTTGTCATCACCCTATTTGGTTTCCATGGTGAGAAACCGTCTTCTCTTCTCTTCTCTTCTCTTCTCTTCTCTTCTCTTCTCTTCTCTTCTCTTCTCTTCTCTTCTCTTCTCTTCTCTCTTTTCTTCTCTTCTCTTTCCTATGTGCTTGTTAAGGCTGATTGTATACTGATTGTATTCTTATGAATAGTATGACTTATGGGCAGGGAAACACTCTCAAGGTCATTCTTAACAGCACTGATGGGTAATTACAGCAATCTGTCTGGTGTTAGAGAAGATGGTAAATGGTGCATTTATCCAAGGCGCTATACAATGTGCATTACACGCACACACACACACACACACACACACACACACACACACACACACACACACACACACACACACACACACACACACACACACACACACACACACACACACACACACACACACACAGAGAGACGGTGGAGGAAACCATGTAGGCACCAACCTGCTCATTAGTAGCAATCAGGGGTTCAGTATCTTGCTCAAGGGCACTTCGACACTAAGGGGGAGCCCGGGATCGAACCTTCCGTTACCCAAGCGGGCGCTCTACCTCCTCAGCCACTGCCACCCCTAGAAAGACAGAAGAATATAATAATAAATAAATATAATATAACAATATTGCATGAAATACATATAGAGCCGTCCTGAATGCAAAAACAAAAACAAACAAAACCGAGATGGAAAACAAATAAATGGTGTCAAAAAGGCATCAAATGTGTGTTTGTGTGTGCGTGCGTGCGCGTATGCATGTGTGCGTGTATTGTACTGCAGTGGTTCTCAACGTGGGGTCCGGGGACTTCCAGGGGTCCTTGGGGGGGTTCCAGGTGGTCCCCAGCAATGTTAACATATATCACACCACTTTATATGTTGGCTATTAAAAAATAGCAGATCGACAAGCTCACTACAGCGCATCACTTCGCTGTGAAAAAATCTGCTATTTTTGAAAAAAAAAAAAAAAAACCTGTTTAATAAAATCTTCTCCTCTGGGGGTCCCTGGCACAAAACCTTTTCAGATGGGGGTCCGCGGCCAAATAGCAATATTTCAATTTGGGGGTCCTTGACATGAACAAGTTTGAGAGTCACTGTTGTAAAGTAATTTAATAGCTGCAGTGTCACATGAGTGGTTGCAGTAAAGTGAACAGTGCAGTAGAACACTGAATACAGAGATCAGGGTCAGACAGCATGTGGCCCTTGGGAGCCTGTTAGGGTTCCTCGGGGCTCCTGTGGGCTGTTTCTATCCTCTTATTGGCCTGTCTGTCTAGCAACAGTGTCTATATTCACAGCGAAATGGACCTACTGTATAAGCGTCCATTATTTTAACACTCACAGTTAAACTAACTGAGGATTTTACTGGGACAACGTTCCCGGAGTCGCTGTATAGTTTGACTGCCGACTTGTTCCTCATTATTCACACCGTGACTGTCTCTCGGCTGCGTGTTCCTGTCAGCACACACAGATGAATAACTGCTTTCTTGCCTGGCAATGGGAGATAAAAAAAAATCCAGTCTAGGAAAACACGACTGAAGCTTCAAAGTGTTGTTTCTGTACAGTCACATAGCAACAGCAACATTTTCCGAGGGGAGTTGCTCAGTGGAGGGTGACATTTACATTTAACAGTTCAGCCATTTAGCTGAACATTTTGTCAGATTCCAGAGGGACAGTGGAGCTGTGTGCGGCGCTTCCCTAATGTTTTTTCGAGAACATCTTTCACTATAGCGTGATTCGCTATAGCCTACCCATAGCGCTTTCCAGGTCGTCCTCCGATCTGACCGATATGTCTGAGTCATACTGTAGTGTTGAGGGCTTTGACATGTGCACTCTTGCTGATGTTAAGAACGGCACGTAATATTCTGGTGTAGCACCCGTCTAGAGACTCTGCAGTGTTGGTTTCAGGGTCCAGAATTCACTGCCATATAGGAGAACAGAGTCTATCGTTGCATACGAGAAGCTGAGTTTGATTTGTCGGGGGAGGTTAGAGTTCCATACACTAGCCATGTTCAGGGCCCTCCATGCAAGTGCCTTCCTCACTTCAAGATCTGGCTCGGTTGAGCAGTCCAAATATTTCCCACTCAACGCAAACGTAGAGCTGATTCCTCATTGAGTTAGGGCTCTAGGAACTCTACACAGGTTCAAACAAGCTTCATGTCACTGACTAGGCTGTAGCACAGTCCAAACGACGCTGAACATGTTTCGCCTTCGGAAGGGCTTGCTGAACCAAAGACAGTTTGGTAAGGATGCAAGTGTTTTACTGTATATACTGCCTCAGAACTCAACTCTGAGTTCTGGATGCTAGGCTCTGTATTCTGCCTAGCAACACTGCGGCTCGCTGAGGCACTGTATACAACGCTGGAGCGTTTTACCACCTGGCTGGACTTCCGCTGTTTATGTTCATCAATCTGCTTTGACATAATTTGTCTCGGAGATTTAGCCATTTCTAGCAACAGACACAGTGGACAAAGTGTGTGCTATCTCTGTCCATTAATTAATAGCCATCTGGTTGTGGTTGTATTCAATCAGAGAGGGATTATCTGCAGCCAACTTTTCTTCAAAACAGTCCATGGTACAGTACGTTGCAGACAGACAGGAAATAAATAATATTAATCATCGAGGGTGACCAATCACACACAATGTTCGGCTAAAGAAAATTTTGCCCATACCCATGCCGAACTGTTCAGTTGGTGTATGCTGCAGCCTTAACTCAGACTCAATCTCAAAAACCCAAACCAGGACCCATCACTTGAATCAGATATTTTTTTAATTGTGAAAATACACTATCTAAAAGCTGATGACACAATATGAGCTTGTACCTTGCTATTTGCTTGTTATTTCCATTACTTTTGACAAATATTTTTATTTTTCCCTATTATAGTGATTTCATAGGGCACAATTATTTTAGCACTTAGAACACCCAGTGACTGCACCTTAGCAAAACAGAACATGATAAACATCTGGCACTCAAAACAAGTGTTATTATTTTAACACTTGTGGTAAAAACCGGGACAATTTGGTAGTGAATGTTAAAAACCGGGAAACTGGGACAATCCTGGCTTAATCTCTCAAAACAGATTCTACTAACAGCAGAATCTGTCAGCACCACTGCCCTAAACATGTAGTGTTGTTCTTAGTAGGAATAAACAATACAGAAGCTACCGGGAGGAAGTGGACAAAGAAAGGGGAGGCGCCAAACCGAGTTCCTGACTGTTACTACACAAAAAGTGAGGTGGTGCCCCAGAAGCAAAAACCTTTTTTTGTTTACCGAAAGGATTCCCAGATTGATCCTAGCTAAACCGGGACATCTGGTCACCGTATGTTTGTCCCTAAAAGATAAATTCATCTGCAGCCCATCCAGTCCACACACACGACACAAAAAAAAACACAAGCAAGGAAGGCGCATGTCAGACACAACAAGATCAACACACATGGTCAACACAAGTCAACAACGAGCGGCGGCAAACACATCATGCAAAACATTTAAATACAGAATAAAATAAATACACATCTTGCTATCGTTCATATACACAAATAACATGTATCTGGATGTATAATCTATCTATCTATCTATCTATCTATCTATCTATCTATCTATCTATCTAAAATGACTACTGTCAGTGTTTAATATCCTGACAGTGAAAGGATTGAAGGACTTATAGTGTGGACGTTTGTTCTCCTAAGAGACACATGGTAACACTGGCTTCAGGGCATTACAGAGAAGGCACTGGACAGGTTGGCTAATGATTCCTTGTGCTTTCTGGGCCACCTGTTTGTTTCTCCCAAAGGAAGCACACGTCTCTTTGCTGGGTCTCTGTTATCGTGGAGCAAAACGGCTGCCATGTTAAGTGGTCAGATGTGTGGGCCTTTTCAGAGCAGGTTTATTTGAATGATCAATAAGAAAAGAAATACCATCACATTGTTTAAAAAACAAATATTAATGTTATATTATCATTCAAGTCTTAGTGTTTTACCATTTATATGGAGGCTAGTCTCGCGTGGCCAGACTGTTGCCTCCCACAATTTTCAAATGTTTCCGGTCATACAATTTGGGACTCGGAAGCTCTGATCATGATTAAGATATACAGCGGATGTGAAGCCTTTTCCCCACTTCCGTTTCGTCTTTACATGACTTTTCAAAGGTAGTAAAATCGCTGTTTTCGCTGGTAAGGGGACAGTAGACGGATGAATTAATTCATTAATTCCTCGCAGTGAATGAGTTAATATAGGATACTGTATACATATTACATTTGTTTATTATGACAAATGTAAAAAGCAAGTGTGCACCCTTGGTTGTGCTACTGAAGTAAAGAGGGAGAGAGGGATATTTACTTTACACTAGCGTACTTACAGTAGAACAGAGCAGGGAACGTGTGTGTGTGCGCGTGCGTGCGTGTGCGTGTGTGTGCCTGCCTGCGTGCGTGCGTGTGTGCGACTGTGCGTGGCGTTTGTCGCTGTCATCTCTGTCACAAATAAACCTGCTACCTGACATGAGCAGCTGATTAAAATGGATTAAAACATGTTAATAAATTAATTCCATTAATGACATTGCACTCATTTTGACAGCCCTAGGACAGTACAACACACATCACTTCCTGCTTAATACTGGTCTTGGAACTTAAAGTGATTTTGATTCTGTCATTCTGTTTTAAATTGTATAATGCATAGGCCTACATACATACCACATACGTGCCTACGCACGTCATACAGACAAGCATCCTCCATCTATGCATCATCCATCCATCTGCCTCCAGCCTCCCCATTGTATTAAAAATGAAAGAAAAAAATCTAATCTATACAAAGCAACGCTTGGTTAATCCACCCTCCACCCCTGCCCTCTTCTTGTCACAAAGACACTCAGCAGTGAATTGACAGATAAGTGGTTTCAGAGCATCATGGCCAATATCCTGTTTTGTCATTAGTGTAAATGAAAGACCTGCATGTGCAATCAAGAGAGAGAGAGAGAGAGAGAGAGAGAGAGAGAGAGAGAGAGGGGGTCTGTTTGTCTTTAATGAGACATTTGTGTTTTTAGTGAGATGGAGAAGCAGACAGACAGAGAAAGAAAGACACCCAATAAAAGTTGAAGAGAGATATCAGTTGATTTTATATAAATATGCAGATAGTTAACTTTAGAGCAAACCTTTTGACCCAAAATAAAGATTAGACGTTTGCCAGGCACCGTGTTGCGAGCTTGTAGTTGTAGATGTGCTATTTTCACTACTTCTTAAACGTTTTTATGAAAAATGTTGGAATTGTTTTTGATTGATGAAAAGTTCTTCATCAATCTACTTCAAAACATTTTGGCTGTTTGGGAAACAAAAAATATGAAATACTTATTAGAGGCAGAATTGTGTGTGTGTGTGTGCGTGTGTGCGTGTGTGTGTGCGTGCGTGCGTGTGTGTGTGTGCGTGCGTTAATGAAAGACCTACAAGTCATACTCTGTAATCGAGAGAGAGAGAGAGAGAGAGAGAGAGAGAGAGAGAGGATTTAAAGATTATGGGGGGCATACATTATATTGTACTGTCTTCTGCTTTTCTTCCTCCTTTCCCTCATGGTCAGTCTTATTAAGCCCTGTCTGTGTACATTATCTCAGCAGGTAAATCCCTCGACAGTGCTGTGACTCTTCACATTAATACCGTTGCTGTTGGGCAGAAACCTCTTATCTCCATATTATACTCCATAACTTTTTGTGTTTTTTTGTAAATCAATGCCTTACTTGATTGATTGAATACTGCAGCGTCACACAAAAGCATCAAAAGTAGCAGATCCACGAGCTCGAAAAACTGCTTGAAACGCTGTGCGAAGTGGCGCGTCTTTAGCTAGTAGATCTGCTACTTTTGATACTTTTGAATTTGAATCCTGAAATGTAAAAGTTTTGGAGATATGAGACAACCCGACAGAGACGATATAGCCTACTATTGCACTGCTGGTCGTGTCCATTGTTCTTCTAGCTAGACTAGAAACTAACTTACTAAAAAACTATGAAAAGCTATTTAAATGCAAAGTAATGCAGTACCATCACTTAGACAAAAGCTCATAAGTTAACAACAAAGTCACAACAAAGAGAAAGTAGAAACAGGAAAGCCACTGAAACCTGCAGCCGCCCACAGCAAACAACAAGAAACAGTTATGTAAAGTGGAGTGTTGTTGTGGCTACATGGAAATGAGGGCTGTTGACTGTTCCGTCTAAATGGATGAACTGTATAATGAAATGTATAATTAGAATTTGTAATTCAGAGCCTAGAATAATAGAGGCTATCACAAACAGGTGAACATAAAAGCGAGTTATTTTTGTTACATTTGGTGGTCTTACACTGTTCAATCATACCTTGTTGTTTCAGTGTATTCGGTGGTCATATTGCTCCCTTCTGTTGCTCAGTTCAAGACAAGTATATGGCCGGCTGGTGGAGAGTAACGGAATACATTTACCCAAGTACAGTACTTAAGTACAACATTGAGGTACTTTTACTTACTTGAATATTTTCCTTCATACTTCTACTTCTCCACATCTCAGAGACTTCGAGAGAACTAGTTCAGATTTAACTTAGACTAATTCAGGGGTCTTCAACAGGGGGTCCGGGACCCCTAGGGGGTCCTCAGAGTTACTACAGGGGGGCCGCCAAATCTTTGTGACATGATAATTTTTTTTTTACCTTAACCACTTGAACCCTAGCATCCCTTTTGAGGTAAACTTTAGCCAAAAAATAGCAGATCTACAAGCTCACAACGCCTCGCACTGCGAGGCGTTGTGAGCTTGTAGATCGGCTATTTTTGGCAAAGAGTTATAGGTGTAGAGGGAAAAAAGCAGCAAACGTTTATCTGAAACACAATTTTATATAATATAGAGGGGGTCCCTGCTTCATCTCTCTCTCAGCTAGGGGGTCCTTGGCCTGAAAACGTTGAAGACCCCTGGACTAATTAACCACTTAAACTGACACTCCTGACATAAAGTGTCAGGAGTGATTTGCAACAGAAGGGTATACCATCAAGATGTTGTGGGGTACTGATCAAGGCCACAATGCATAACTAGAAAAAGTGCTCCTCGGAGCACAGGTCTCCGCCAGGTCAGGTAGGCTATTGTGGCCTCCTGGTGGCGCTATAATAGGCCAACGTGAAAAGGGTGCCATTTCTTCTTAGGCCTTGCACGACAATCGGACTCTGACTGCATTCATGATTTGAGGCATTTAGTTAAAAACATGTTTTTTCGCTAAATTAGACCTGTTGGTGGCGCTATAACAGTCCAATGTTAAAAGGGTGGCATTTGTTCCTCAACATAGTGTGAATGTGCGTGCAAAGTTTGAGCACAATTGGACGGTGAGTTCATGATTTGCGGAATTTTGTTCAAAACAAGCCAATAATGCAAACTTTAGATGTCAATCTTAGCAAATCAGTATGGAATATGAAAAATCAAACACATCCGTCGTGATCACATGACTATAGAGATCATGTGTACCTATTTGAGTGAAATTTCGATAAAATTGGAAGGAATAGTATAAAATAATGTGTTTTACATAAGTCGGCCTCCTGGTGGCGCTATAAAAGGCAGATGTGAAAAATGCAGGGCAAAGGTTTTTCCTTGACCTCTAGGGAGTGTGCATACAAAGTTTTACACAGATCGGTGCAATTATAGGTAAAAACACATATCGGCCTGTTATAGCGCCACCATGAGGCTGATTTGAAAAATTTCAAATGGTAGTTCTTCCTCAGCCTAATGGGAATGAGCGTGCAAAGCGGTGCCAGAGATTAGCTGTCCACAGACGGACGGACAGACGGACAGACAGACGGACGGACGGACGGACGGAGGGTAAAACATACTCTCTCGCCATGCCTTTCGGCCTGGCGGAGACAATAAGACAGTATACTGTGACCAGCCATGCTGTAACGGCATGGAAACGGTAGCACTGATGAAAAGACAGGAGGCTGAGTTGGAGGTGACAGAATTGAGGATGCTACGATTCTCTTTAGGAGTGACAAGGATCAGAAATAACTACATTAGAGGATCAGCCCAGGTTAGAAGGTTTAGGGATAAAACAAGAGAGGTGAGGTTGAGATGGTTTGGGCATGTGCAGAGGAGAGATGAGGAAGGCCAAAGAGGAGGTTTAATGGATGCAGTGAGAAAGGACATGCAGGTGGCTGGAGTGACAGAGGAAGACGCAGAGAACAGAACCAGATGGAAACAGATGATACGCTGTGGCGACCTCGATGGGAAATAGCCAAAAGAAGAAGAAAAACTACTTAAGTCTTGTTTTATACTTCGGCTATTCGGGGGAAAAAAGCCCATCTACATGATTTGAGCTTGTACATAGATCGGCTCTTTTTGAAACATTTACATTCATTGAGAAAAAGGTTCATGAATTTGTTTTGGAAATGTGCCATTCATAATGAGTACTTTTACATTAGTACAGGAACTACATTTAAATATTTAATACAGGCCTTTTACTTGTAACAGATTTCTATTGTGGTATTGCTACTTTTACTTAAGTAGTACTTCTTCCACCTGGCAAGGTGGGCTAGGTGGGTGTGAGCCTCTCAGACTGTCCCAGTACAGATTTAATAGTGTGTTCATCAATGTGCCCATTTGATGATGTATATCTTGCACGCAAAGTTGACATTGGGTCATCATGCGGTCACTCATATGGTTAGGGTACACTTAAGTCTCTCAAGCCAGACAACTATTCCACATTCCAATCCACAAATTTGAATTTGCAGCTAGCTATATGCTTCGACTATTTTGATTTACAGTAGGGCAAATGTATGTGACTGCAAAGATGAAACAGAAGTAGGAGGCGGGACTCTACTCCCTTCGCATTTTCTGCGCTTCCTTCGCACAGATTGTTGGCTGGCGGAAACATACGAAATGTGTGTTAGCCAACAGCGTGCCTCCAGAGACTAGGGTATACCGTACACTCAGCAAGTTTCATTGTCCTTATTTGTGAAAATGGACATTTTGGGTGCATGCAGGTGCCAGAGGAAAGACCATGGGGAGGGGGGAAGGGACGGGGGGGGGGCCGGGGGGGGGGCAACCAATCAGTGGGTTCATCCTCGAGGGAGCATGAAGGAGCACAGCACATCCCATGGCAATCTAGCTTGTAGTTTTTTCAGATGTTGTTTGGGATCAAAGGGATTAATAGTGAGAACAGCAATCAACCTTCATCATGAGAGCACACACACGCACGCACGCACGCACGCACGCACACGCACACACACACACACACACACACACACACACACACACACACACACACACACACACACACACACACACACACACACACACACACACACACACACACACACACACACACACACGTACAGTACATGTGTCATCCACACACACCCTCCAGCCCTACTTAAGCAAACTCAGGCCTTTAAACACACTGTGTATTTACGTGCGTGCCTGCGTGTGTGCGTGCTCGCTCGCTCGTAGTCCCAGAGGGGTTGTTGCTAAATTTATCATCTCGTCTCCTCCTGAGAGTGCTACTCACTTTGTTAGCTCAGCCATGACTACACAGCAGTGTGTGTGTGTGTGTGTGTGTGTGTGTGTGTGTGTGTGTGTGTGTGTGTGTGTGTGTGTGTGTGTGTGTGTGCACGCGCGTGTGGCAGTGGCAGTATATCCTCCTCTCTTCTCCTCCCTGATCTCTTCTCTTTCGTCCTCCTTGTCCTCCTTGGTTCAGGACTTCAACAAAGCATCTCTGGGGGAAAGTAAAGTTTTACCAGAATACCTTCAGTAAATGCATGTAAACACTCTGGCCCATAATACACTCTGTTCTCCTCTCCTCAATGCCCACAAAACCCTTCCTCTGCTCACCGTTCTGTAAGTCACTCATCCATCCTGCTCGTATATTCACCTTATTGAATAGGAGCCACGCCGAGGAAGTATGTTGGAAGGAAGGGGAGTAGGGGTGGTGGGGAGCCCCATATCAAGGGGTTTCCTGTTTACCAGTAGTGTTGCCATGTCTGCTTATAATAAGCGACTTTGGGCTTGATTCTAAAGTGTAGTAGCTTATTTTGGCTTGCTTCCTAATGTTTTTTTAAAGCAGTGGTTCCCAAATTGCTGATTTTATGGCTGATTTTCGCAGGTCATTCAAGCGCGCCAACATCCGCAAGGTGGACAGGCCAGGCGGTTTTCCAGGGCATGTGCGACGCAGCCTCTCCCATTCCCTGTATCCCTCCTGCTTCAAGTCATCTGCAATTGCCGGAAAAAAAGCATAACATATTATATATATTATATAGTTTTAAGGAGCTGTAGCATGTTACCACCTCACTATTTTGCATAAAACAGATCCACCATAGCCACAACAATCACCACCGCCCTCGCCCGCTTGGAGAAGAGGAACTCCTGTCTGAGACTGTGTATAGCCTGCAGCTCTGCATCCAAAACCGCGGCCCCATCCAGACTCAAACATGAATCTCAGGGACTTAGGACTCAACCCCAGCCTGTGCATCCTAGACTTGACTTGGATTGACTCCAGGGTGGTGAGGATGGGCTCCAACACCTCTGCCCCTCAACATAGAAACCCCCACGCAGGGCTGCGTACTGGGCCCCTCCTCTTCTCCCTATACACACAACATGCAGAGCTCCAACTTGGTGATTAAGTTTGTCAACGACATGACAGCAGGGACGTGCACAGATAGACTCTAGGTGGTGCTAGAGCACCTGCCCTTTGCCCTCTTGACCAGAAGTGCCCTTTTGAAAAAAAGAAAAAAAGTGTACAGCAGGGGTCTTCAACAGGGGGTCCGGGACCCCTAGGGCGTCCTCAGAGTAACTACAGGGGGTTCCGCCAAATCTTTATGTGATATGATTTTTCTTTTTACCATAACCACTCGAAACCTAGCATCCCTTTTCTGAGGAGAACTTTAGCCAAAAATAGCAGATCTACAAGCCCACAACGCCTCGCGCTGCGAGGCGTTGTGGGCTTTTAGATCGTCTATTTTTGGCAAAGAGGTATAGGTGTAGAGGGAAAAAAGAGCAGACCAAGTCAACAAAAAAAAGTATAATTTACTTGAGCACCTGCCCCTCAAAATATCTGTGCACGCCACTGCATGACAGTGTCGTTGTCAGATCATTGACAACTATATGAGCCACCTACAGCAGAGGTGTCTATCTATAGAACCTGACAGAATGGTGCCAGGAGAACAAAATGTCTCTAAACCTCAACAAGACCAAAGGAACTGATTGTGAACTACAGGAAGAAAGGATGGAGGCTGGACCCCAACGCCACCAACGGCTCTGCTGCAGAGAGAGTCGGCAGCTTCAAGTTCCTCTGAGTTCACATCCCCGAGGACCTCTCGAGCACACCGGTTCTGTCGTGACAAAGGCATAGCGATGCCTCTTTCACCTCAGGCGGCTTAATGGGGCCCAATATCCTACGGGCCTTCTACAGAGTGATGGTGATGCATCCTGACTGGATGCATCACCGCCTGGCATTTGAGCTGCAGATACCAGACAGCCCAGAGCATCAGTGGATGTGGGCTTCCCTCCATCCAGGTCATAATATACACCGGCCATGGTGTCAGTAATGCCTGTAGGATTATAAGACCCCGGCCACACCAACCATAGACTGTTTCAGCTGCTACCATCTGGTAAGAAGCACTGCAGCCTCAGGACTTGGAAGGAACAGCAGATTTAGGAACAGCTTATTGCATCAGGCAATGCAGGCTTAAGATCAATAGACAGTGACGGCCTGTTGCCTGTCTGCCACACACACACACACGCACACACACACACACACACACACACACACACACACACACACACACACACACACACACACACACACACACACACACACACACACACACACACACACACACACACACACACACACACACACACACACAGTGTGAATATACAGTGATCGCCAGTGCATGTGTATGTATGTGTACAGCATGTGTATGTGTGTGTGTGTGTGTGTGTGTGTGTGTGTGTGTGTGTGTGTGTGTGTGTGTGTGTGTGTGTGTGTGTGTGTGTGTGTGTGTGTATGCGCATGTGTGTGTATGTGTGTGCGTTTGTTTATATAAGGTATAACCTCCAGCGCATATGTGAGCGGGTGTGTATGTCTGTGTCTGTGTGTGCGCGCGCATGTGTGTGCGCGTATGTGTGTGTGTGTGTGTGTGTGTGTGTGTGTGTGCGTGCGTGCGTGCGTGCGTGCGTGCGTGCGTGCGTGCGTGCGTGCGTGCGTGCGTGCGTGCGTGCGTGCGTGCGTGTGTGTCATGTAGGCTAGTCTTGTCACGCCAGGGTCCTGCAGTCTCAGTATCTGCTTCTCCTGTTTCCTCCTCTCTCCTTATCACTTGTCCTCCTTTCCGTGTCCCTCCTCTCCTCTCCTCTGTCCATCCCCTCATTTCCTCTCCCATCCTCTTTATCTTCCTGCTCCCTCTGTTCTCTCAGATTCTCTTCTCTCATTAGTTCCTGTCTGTCAAACAGTAACAGCAAACTGGCTAGCAGTGTTATAGTTTAATTATAGTCAAAAGGCTGACAATATCATTATCTCCACCAGGCTGAAGACTGGGGCCAGAAACGTGTTGTCTGTCTGTCTGTCTGTCTGTCTGTCTGTCTGTCTGTCTGTCTGTTAGTTAGTTAAAACAGTGTTTTACAGATATGAAAAAAAGAAAAGCCAACAAATTTAAATCACATGTTGGCGGGGCCTCTAAAACAACGCAGTACCAAAAGCGACAAGAACTTATGCCGTTCGTTGGAGAAACATAATTTATTTTGGTTAAGATGCAGCACCCTTTAATTAAAGTAAACGAAGCAAGAAGAGATTAATACATAAGTATGCGCCTTTCTCTATTCTGAACATCCATCCATCCATGCCATCGCTCAGGTGATCATTATGACATTAAGTTAGCTCATCTTAGATTTACCTTGGCTTATCTTGGTTTGGTTTAATTTAGTCCAGCTTACCTCTATGTCTAGCTACCCCTTTCTTGACCCCCCCTCGCGCGCTCTCTCTCTCTCTCTCTCTCAGGTCCGCCAACTGATTTGAAAGGGTTTGCACGGTTGGCTGTTTTTTTTCTCACCTATAAGCACTTCTATCTTTAAATTCTCTCTCTCCCTCTTTCTTGCTCGCTCTTTCACGCACGCACGCACGCACGCACGCACGCACGCACGCACGCACGCACGCACGCACGCACACACACATCTCTTATTTGATCTAGCTGCCACTGCACTGCAGTAGACAGGTATACCAGAGTCTTAAAGGGAAAGTTGGCCTGTTAAAAGTGTCCCCACAAAAGGCCTTGAAATGTCCATAATCTGCTAAAGGCCGCTTTAAGAGATAGCCCTCATCTATCCCCTTGAACATCAATGCAATATAATCAATTGTGTTTACCAATAAAGTGTTTCTGACTGTCACACAGTGTTGTACACACATCACATAATTAGCATGGTGTGGGCGTTTGCAGATTGGCAGAGGAGCGTTGGCATGGGTTTATTTGATGCAATGTTGCAGCAATCCCTGTCTTGCTTTAACCCAAATATTAAAATGCTTATCATCACTGTCGGGAAGGAAACCTTGTATGTCCAAAACTGTTAGTTTTCAGGAAATTCTAAATAATGTAGTCATTGTATTATTCCTTCCTTACTAACAGAGTACAGAGGGTGAAAGTGAACAAAACCCTCTCCTCAGCATTAACCACTAATGTTGGTGCTCCCCAGGGTTGTGTAAGCTCAGCTGTACTTTTCACCCTTTATACTGACAGCTGTCGTACAGAGGAATGTCTGTCTGAATGTCGCACTGACAAACCAGACCAATACATTCTAAAGTACTCTGATGATACAGTTTTGATTTCTCTTTTGGATAGTTCCAGTGATCCTGGACTGCACCAACACAGAGTAAATAAGGTGGTGGAGTGGAGTGATAACAACGCTCTTATCATTAACACAAAAAAGACAGAAGAGATAGTTTTTGGTGCTCCACTAGAGATACACAGATCCCCCATTACTATTCATAGTGAACAGATCAACCAGGTATGTTCGTATACATACCTAGGAGTAGTAATTGACCACCTTCTGTCATGGAAAGACCAGATTGAATCAGTGGGTAAGAAGACAAAACAAAGAGTCTATTTCTTTTGCCGTCTGAGATCTTTTGGTGCTAGTAGACAGATTCTTCTCTTGTTTTTCACTTCTGTTATTATGAGTGTTCTGCAGTACTGTAGTACCACCTGGTATGGATGTCTGTCTGTAGCTTTAAAGTCACAACTGCTGCAGCAAGTGAACATTTGTTCAAAGATTGTTGGACAACCACTTCAGAGGCTCATACATCTACGTATAATAACAGTATGATAAGGTTGGCAAGGAATATCACTTCAAACACTAGCCATGCTTTGTATGGAGAATATAGGTTGCTGCCTTCAGGAAGGCATACAATAAGGTCAAACTGAAGAGTTCCTTTGTCCATCAGACGACATTGAGGCTTAATCAGGAGTTATAGGCCAGGGGTAGGCTGAGTGGTGGACATTGCTCTTGTCTTTGCATGTCTTTATGTATGTATTTTGTTGTTTTCTTGTTTCATGTCAAATGTGTGTACTGTTATATGTTGCATACATGGCTGTTTGGGTCGCAAGACAAATTTCAGTGCAAACTGACAATAAAGTATTATCGTATTATCGTATCGTATTTAGTCCAGGGGTCTTCAACGTTTTCAGGCCAAGGACCCCCTAGCTGAGAGAGAGATGAAGCAGGGACCCCCTCTATAGGCCTATTGTATAAAATTGTGTCTCAGATAAACCTTTGCTGCTCGTTTTTCCCCCTCTACACCCATAACTCTTTACCAAAAAATAGCCGATCTACAAGCTCACAACGCCTCGCAGCGTTGCACTATTTTTGCTATGTTTGTGTCACTTTCCTCTTCTACCCCGGATTTGAACTCGGTTTCCTGCGCAAGTGCTGACATTTTTACCATTGAGCCAATAGAGCCTGCCTGCTCGCTCCGGGGATGAATTGAATCTTGACCATCAGGTCACAAATTCGTGTCAGATCCTCTGTCTAGGTGAATCGTGACCTTTGACGCGATCTAAACGTCTCAATAGAAGAGCAGGGAGACCAAATACAACCACCCCAATTGTATAAGTTATATTACCATACAGATTGGACAAAATGACATTTTATTAATTTAAAAATAAGTTACACGGCCCTTCATGGCGTAGCGGTCCCGGGCACCTATAGGCTCAATGTAGCCTGACAGCATGTCGCGGGCTCGAGTCTTTGCTGCGTGTCACTGCTGCGTGTCACTTCCCATCTCTCCAGGGCCGCTTCTCCCTACACGCACACTACGCAGGTTGCGTGGGGCCCCGCCTACCCGCCGATCAAAGAGGCCCCCTCTCCGCCCCTCCCTTCAGCAGAAAATAATGTGCATTACTGCGTTCACATCAGCGCAGGCTGCGCAGCACACTAAAACCGAAGTAAAGTAACAAAAAAAGTTACTTTATCCGCGGGAAACCCGAAAAAAAATTGCGCGCGCGTGCATGTGTCCCGTATCCTGCGTAGGGCCCCTGTGGAGTCTAAAGCGGCACTGCATCTCTCTCTCCCCATTTCCCGTCAGCCTACTGTCCTATCATTAAAGGCCTAAAAGCCAGAAAATACATTTTTTTAAAAAGAAAGAAAAATAAGTTACAAAGTACCGCTTTAATTTACGAGAAAAAACAAACTCACATAAAAAGTAGAAATATGGAGATAAAAGGTTTCTGCTAGCCAGCGACGTTATTCAATAGCATGACCCTAACCCTAACCCTAACCCTGTGAGAGAAACAAGCAACCGGGTAAAGGAAAACGAGCCCAAAAGAAGCGACTATGGGCCACTATGGGAAAATAGCTTATAGATCGGCTATTTTCAAATGAAATCTTGCGGGGAAATTATAATAAGCATATCTGGCAACCCTGGCTGTGGTGCAGGGGTATGGTTCCATGCCCACCTGCGGAGACGGCTTTGATTCACAGCAGGGAGGGCGATCTCTGTTGCTGCACTATAAGCCACTCCTGACAGGTGTTGAAAATTAGCACTCATGCTATTACGCTCAAACAAAGCATCTGGCGTGTCCAATGTAATTTGTAATGTCCATATCCACCTCCCCACAGGTTCATCAGATGTCTGTTTTCAGCAGGGAGTGTGAACTGGAAGGATGACATGTTCCTCCTCATTGCTTTACGCCCTCCTGCTGAGACTCCTCGCTGTCAGGTGAGGCAGATATAACATTAAACAAAATGTATTATCAGAAAATATCGGTATTGGTTTTTATTTAGCCTTGTTGCATTTACACAATAACGATATTAAGTTCAATCAGAAAGAGTCCATTGTGTCGCCACTTATCATCCAGTCAGTCAATCAATAATGTATTGACCTGAATTGTGACCGTTCTCCAGCGCTAACAGCACCCTCTGTCGACCAACCTCAACAAAAAGTCATCAATCTAATGGGAATGGAAATATATCTGTAGCAGCCCTCCCCCCCAAGGTTATTTCTTTCTTAAAAGATTATGGTAATAGGCTTAACAATATAATTTGCAATCTTTCACAGTCCCCTTGGCATAATACCAACAAAATTCCTCAGAGAAGTTTTAGAATCTATAGGCCCAGGGCTGGCTCTCAATTACCAACAGCTCCCTGTAATCTTTCTGTGTCCCTGATTACTTTTAAGACTGCTTGTGTTCAGCCTCTTAGAATAAATAAATAAATAAATAAAATATGATGTTTCTGTTCTCAGTATGATCCATTTCAAATTACCCTTCACTTCTAAAATCCTGGAGAAACTTGTATCCAGTCAACCAAATCCTAATAGTGTTGAAAAAATAATAACTTATTTTTTTTGTTTTGTTTTTACACCACACTGAAACTGCCCCTGTAAAGGTCTTGATGAATGCTAATGCTGGCGAGTACAGTAGACAGTGGATTGATACCTCCAGAATTAAAAAACACAATAAAAAACAACGAATTTGCAGCCCCTATTAAGGGTTTGTTCAACGATTAACAGTCCTACATGATCTGAGTTCAGACCTAGTTGTGGTTATAAGAGGGCCGGTAAAACTGGTCTGCCCCTAGACTGACAGAAAATTACGACACTCTTTAATATTTAAGCATGTTAACTTTCCAGAAAGAGAAAGGCTGTATTTTCTATTAGCTTGGTATACGTTTGGTAGGTGCCATTGTTATAGGCAGGTTTCTGAACTGTCCAGCCCACCTCTGAGATGCAGACTGAGTAAACAGAAATGGCACTATCTTATGATGCGCATTAGTGAGTGACAAATTACATGAAGATAAGGTTTAAAATAAAATGGACAAAGTGTTCCATTAATAATCTGCATAACTGGACTGGACGTCAAATAATTGTCTACATTCAAATTAAACCAAGACACAAGTCCTTGTCATCTGAGTGCACTTCCAGCCAAATTCAACCTGCTCTTATAGTCCTCTAAATTAAACACATCATGCCTGGCAATAAGACGTTAGGGATCCTGTTTAATTATACCCAAGCACTCTGAACGAACGGCACACAGAACAATGTATACAGTCGTGCTTTTTCCATCTCAGGGATACTGCTAAAATTAGACCTCTCCTGAAGTTTCATGCTTTTATTTCGTCTTGCCTTGACTATATTGTAGTGCGTCGTTTACTTGTCTAAATTAAAAAAGAGCTGGATGGGCTCCAGTGTGTTCAGAACACAACGGCAAGGCTTTTAACTTGAACAAAGAAACGGGACCATATCGCCCCTGTTCATCGGCTGCCAGGTCATTTTAGAATTGAATCTTTTGTATGACCTGGCCCTGAGTTATATTTATGACCTGGACACCATGTGAGCCATGCAGCATGTACAGTAGCCTGAGGGCCGAGGTTCTCTGGCAACAACCTGCTGACCGTTCCTGCGTCCACACAGTAAAGACCCGAAGCAACCAAGGTTTTGCTGTCAGGACCTGCACAGCTTTGGAATGACCTGCCTGCGGTTGTGAACTTCATGCAGTATTTGTGTTTTACTCTGATTTATTCATTCATGTGTTGCTTTGCTGTAGCAGAAACCTCCTTTATATATATATATATTTATATATATATATAAAATAATTAACATGTTTTGTTGTCTTTTTTCCTTTTTCTCTAGCCATGTGTGTGTCTCGTCTGATAAACATAGAGTAGGCTATAGTTTCATAGGGAGGGTGTGATGTTGCGGAGGAACGTTACATGTGTGCGTGCATGCGTGTGCACATGGGGTTAGCGTTAGGATTAGACGTTTAGACCAGAGGATAGGTTTTGCGGGTGGGGTTGGAATATGTTTTTATTTTACGTATCCTTAGTTGCGGGCCAGTGAAAAAATTGCAGATGCCCAAGCTGCGAGCTTGCAAATCTGCAATGTTTGGTGTGCGTGTGTGTGCGTGTGCGTGTGCGTGTGTGTGTGTGTGTGTGTGTGTGTGTGTGTTTGTGTATGTCGTTGGTTCTCAAAGTGGGGTCCGGGGACCCCCAGGGGTACTTGAGGGGGTTCCAGGGGGTACCCAGCTAAATTATGGACAGGAACCAAATGGACCCTTATGTGTCTGTAACTCTTACAGTGTTAACGGGTCCATTTGGTTCCATTTGTACACTCTCAGAGTTAGATTAACATTGATTTTACAATATGAATTGGGGTCCCAGAGATAGAAATGCCATTAAATGGGGGTCCGTAGCCTAATGCATGTCTAACTGGGGGTCCTTGAAATTAAAATGGTTGAGAATCACTGCTATAGAGCCGTAAAAATCTTCTCTTATGGGGGTCCCTGGCATATCTTTTCAAATGGGGGTCCGCGGGCTAATAAGTGTCAAGTTGGGGGTCCTTGACATGAAAAAGTTTGAGAACCACTGGTGTATGTCATGCATACTGTAATGTTTCAAAGCCCACAATGCAGCCAACACTCTCAGCTCTTCACTGCCCTGCAAAAGAGTCCCACTAGACAGAGCTTGTTAATGGAACTGTTGAGTGGGATTGTTTTGGGTTTCTCCCTGCAGAGTTGGAGGTACATTGCATCGTGATAGTAATGGAGTGCTTCATGGCCCCTAAAACCCAACAGAAGAATTGAAGGTATAAACATTGACTTTGAATGTGTCACCATGGTTTCTTTCTCGCAAAGTCTTCAAAGTGAATATTTAAGCTATTCCTTTGTGTCCCCTTCTTTTTCAGTAGGGCTCTGTGAATGTGGTGTTTTAATAACAGCAACTTCACAGAGTGGCTCTGGAAATATTCTGAATTTAATTAATTTGAAATTAAAACATAATTCAGTTTATTGGATGTCTGTGTTCTTTTTGTTTTCCTGGTTTGAGTTGATCCAATCTCAGAGAGATAAGATCAACTCATATTTCACTTTTAGTTTGAGCAAAATAAAAGCACAAAAAATATATGCAACATGCTGTACCTGCGCACGCACGCACACACGCACACACACACACACACACACACACACACACACACACACACACACACACACACACACACACACACACACACACACACACACACACACACACACACACACACACACACACACACACACACACACACACACACACACACACACCTATCCCCGAAATGACCTGAAATGACTGAAATGTGTGTTTGAGGTGGCTCAGAGAGACATGCATCATAGGGACAAAGAACTAAGAATATACTGTACAGTACAGTATAGGATAAAAAACATACCCACATATTTGATGTGCATTGTTACAGTGCATACTATGTCATTCATAGATAGATAGATAGATAGATAGATAGATAGATACAGTAAATCATACAGAGGCTAAGAGAATAATGAAATACATATTTCCAACGTGGTATCAATAGACCAAATAGCAATAGACCAAAATATTAAATGATACAAGTAAAAAATAGGAATCTAAACCATTTTAATTCATTATACAAAACTTTGCACCCTAACAGAAATAATGTTTTGGCTGAGTGCATACAATACATATTAATTTGGGGGTCCTTGACATGAAAATGCTTGAAAACCACTGGTTTTAAAACATTAGAAAGCAAGACCCAGAAAAGCAGCTACACTTCAGAAACGAGCCCCCCCAAAAAAAACATAACCCACAACTACCAACATTTACAAGCGACTTTAAAGAAAAAAACATGCACGCACGCACCCACGCACCCACACTCGCACGCACGCACGCACCATCTCATCCCCTCACCCCTGTGGTGGGTGGATCAGTCTCTATCCTGAGGCGGTGCTACAGGTGTATTATCAGGCAGAGCTGCTCCCGGGGAGCAAGATGAGGTTTTTACCAGCAACTCCTCTACAGCTGAATGCTGCATGTCCTGCTGCTGACCCTCTGCCTTTAGAAAAAATAGCTCTGCCATAGCCTACCCAAAAAAAAAATAGGATCATTGTAAGGCTTCTGTAATTATTATTTAACATTTCCCATCTGGAAACATTGAACACAATCAAATGTTTGTTTGGTTTCCTGCCAATTCAACTGTGGTGTAAAAGTAACTAAGTACATGTACTCCAATTTTGTTTTTATTTTTATTACAAGTTTCAATACTTTATACTTCTACTCCACTACATCTCAGAGGCAAATACTTTTACTCCACTACAATTATTTGAAAACTTGAGTTACTAATTACTTTGTAGATTTTGAATATTATTACAAAACCACTTCAGACCTACAGTATATGTAAACTGTAAATGCTGTCAATTTGAAAATAGCAGATCTACAAGCTCACAACATGTCGCTTTGCGATGCATTGTGAGCTTGTAGATAAAAGGATTTTTATACATTTGAAAACTTGTGAAATGGGACATTCTGCATAATGAGTATTTTGATGCCAATACTTTTGTACTTTTACTCAAGTAAATTTTGAATAGCGAACTTGTACTTAAAAGTAAAACATGTGAGTACTTATTCCATCACTGCAATTCAATTCAGTTATTCAGTTAAATGTGATGGTGTACCTTGTCACATGCCTTACCTGCAGGTCACAAGTCCTGAGGAATCCTCGTCTGTAGAAATGCCAATGTATTTGAATGGAATGCAATTTAAATGCAATTTTTGAATGTCTAAGAAAGAACATTTGGCAACAAGGGTTCCTTCCCAAACTGTAGAAACCATTTCAACCAACTGCTAATGCTACGTACATGCCTTGCAGACCTTACCTTGTATTGAACTGTACTTTCCTGTTTTGTTTTTTTTGCAAACTGCTAATAAAGTGTTCAATCAATCAATCAATCAATCAATCAATCAATCAATCAACTGTTTACCTCAAAACATTCCTGTTCTGTCAGTGACAGATCAGACACCATGTACCTTATATGACTTCTATGCATCATAACCTTCATACATCTGTCATCATGTACCTGACTAAAATCTTATATTTAGTCAACTAAAGATATGACAAAAACCTAAACTTTCATTCAAAAGACTGAAACTAAATAATTATTTGCTGTCAAAATTAACACTGCCGCAAAACAACACCATACCTGCTATTGTAGGTTCTTGTTTAACAATACAAATCAGGAGGACCAAAGACAAATATATTTAGTTCATAAGCATATATATCATAACATATTCATCAATACATCCCATAACAACATTTATAAAGTATTACGTCACTTTATTTAGGGATAAACAGAACATAAGTTCTGAAGTTGTGACTATGCTAGAGGGCGCTTTTTGCCAACCTACTGTATGAATGATACCTCAGATTTCGAGAGAATGATAGACCCGCAAATGACATCATCTAAAACATTTTCACTCCTCCGCCACAATGTTATCAGATTTATAAAAAATACATTGAACTCTTTTCCGAGATATCGTTTTTTGGTGAATACGAGCTATATTCAACTGCCGATAACTACAGAACGGACGATCATGGTTACAATGTTTTTTCCTATGGAAAGAAGAAGACTTGTCTTTCCACCGAGACAAAAAAAGACATTAAACAATCTGTGGATCGTCTAAATAAGATAAAACCGCTGGCAGTGGCAGATTCATTAATTAATTAATACCTGGCAATGAATGTGTTAACAAATGTCAAAGATCAACAAGAATAATGTGACATAATGTCACAAACTGTGTGTAGTCGGTGACAATAAAGAGAATCCACACAGTAATTCAAAAGGTTAAAAGTAATTTATCAAAACTTGCATTGCATAACATAAACACAATTGAACCACAAGAGTATGCAAACACATTTACAATAGACAGAACAGTGTGAGCTGCACAGGCTTCCGAGAAATCAAACAAACAGCTATGTACTGAAAACAAAAATGTGTGACAAAACATATTACCTACACAACAATATGTTAAACAGTGTCAAAAACATGTCAAAGGACCTGCTGTCTAACAGCGGTAACATGGTTCCAACACCTAGAGATTTTCAACCTGCACCCTTTACCAAACCAAATAAACAACAAAAAACTATCACATTTTAGGAAGGAACGAGCCCCGAACAAAAAGAGAGTCTACACATGAATCAAAATGCAAACAAAAAAAGAAAAGCTACGCCACATTACATCCAAAATAACAACCACAAAACCAATACTGCCCAACATACTGTTACCACTATACCTCTAGTCCCTCCACCATATCACCCTGCATCCCCTCTCTCAGCAACCTTGGTACCTGAGGAGCATATCATTATGCTAAATCATTAGAAAGATATCATTTATGGTGTGAGCCGAAACATGCAATCAAGAACTCCATATACATTGCTGTTCATCATTCAGATCCACATGGTTCTTATTCCTCTGTAGTGTTTTTTTTATACAACGATAGCAGGACTAGTATCCCCACAACAGCCCCTATTGCTGCATCAACTGGGCCAGCTGCAGCTCCAGCTAAAGCACCCATGGCAGCATACGTAGCAGTATCGTTTTTCTGTACTTTTCTCCTCTTTTCTTCCTGTTCTTTTCTCCTCTTTTCTTCCTGTTCTTCCTTTTCTTCCTGTTCTTTTCTCCTCTTTTCTTCCTGTTCTATCAGTTCTTTTCTCACTTAATTCTACCACTTCTTTTCTCACTTCTTGGCTCACCTCGTCTCTCACTTCTGCCACTTTTTCCTGCTCTTTCTATTCTTTACTCACTTGTTCTATCACTCATTCTCTCACTTGGCTCGCCTCGTCTCTCACTTCTGTCACTTCTTCCTGATCTCTCCATTCTTTTCTCACTTCTTGTCTCACTTCTTGGCTCACCTCGTCTCTCACTTCTGTCACTTCTTCCTGCTCTTTCCATTCTTCACTCACTTGTTCTATCACTCCTTCTCTCACTTCTTGGTTCACCTCGTCTCTCACTTCTGTCACTTCTTCCTGATCTCTCCATTCTTTTCTCACTTGTTCTATCACTCCTTCTCTCACTTCTTGTAACATTTGTCTCAGACTTTCCTGCTCTGCACGTCTCTTTCCTTCAATCGCTCTATGCTCTCTGGCTGCTTCTTGGAACATCTCATTGGTGTAGTGGCTTCCTCCATTCTTCAACACCATCTTGTTGATTTTCTCCAGCAGCTCTTTGACCTGAGAGGGATCCTTGCTGTAGTTGTTGAAGACATGATAGCCACCCTTACATTTACTGATTACTGCTTGTAGTTGTGGATTCCCTTTCAAAGAGTCTTCAACTGGTCTACCTTGTCTAAGCGTGTCACCACCAGTGAAGAGAACCATGGTGTATACATTTGACCTTTGGCCAAAGAATTTCTGAATCAACTCCACATATTTCTGCTCCTTGTCTGTGAATTCGATGGCCAGTTTGATCACAAGCAGGAAGGCATGAGGACCAGGAGCAGCTAAACTAATACAACCACGGATCTCTGTAAGGGTTTTATCTTCACTGCGCACAGTGTCAAACAATCCCGGTGTGTCAACAACAGAGACCCGTCTATCATTCACTACACCACTGGCCTCCTTACAGCTACTGGTCACAGGTTTAGAGGACCTTTTGGATACAAAGTCTTTAGAATCTTTAGAACCCAGGATGGTGTTTCCAGCGGCACTCTTTCCAGATCCATTCTTTCCAACCAGCACAATCCGAAGTACGTCATCATTTGTTATGGAAGCTGATGGATTAAAGTGATACAATAAATCCTTTAGAGGTTTCTATAAAACATGGTTTAATGACTCTAACCCGAGAGTCATTGGTTAAGCCACGCAAACTATTTTAATGATATTGTTCTCATCATTTGAAAACTAACACACTGTATATGTTAAGATACATACCTTCACCTCCCTTATTGCTTCTTGCATCTCCAGTCATGTCTGCCTTGGGTTATTTTCTTACTAGAGAGAGACGGAGAAAGAGAGAGAGAGAGAGAGAGAGAGATACAGAGAGAAGGGTTGTTTCATTACATTTTTTTTCACATGAGAAACGAAGTGAAAACAAATCTAATTGGGCTGCAACACACACAATACATTTTCGTAATGTCATCTTTCCTGACTCCTGGTGAGTTGAGTAACTACAGAGTGCAATAATACATAAATAAACACTATTTCACCTAATCACCTGTGGTGGCCTAAATAGTGGGAAGAAGGGGGTATCATGCACCCCCTGGAAATATGCTTCTAATCAGTGTTTCCTGATTGGAAGAAAATGTGCTGAAAATGATGAGCTACGTCCACTAAAAGGTTGTCAAAATGTCCCATCTACCATTCTTATGCAAATGTGTGCCTCCATTATCAAAAGATCTAATTTCACTATATCTCAGCCAATATTACACTTAACTGAACAAATACGCATGCGCACGTGTGTGTGATGTCATTGTAAACTGATTGATGATTGGGTCACTGCGTGATGATGTCATTGCAAAGTGCTTGATGATTGGGTCCCTGTATGATGATGTCATTGTAAACTGATTGAATCATCAGATTAATGTCTATGTTTGTCATTAGAATACAGTACGGCCATATGCTAATTGTTTAATTTATTATGTTAATTTCCCCCTACAAAACACTCCTGGAAACTAAAACATGTATATTGTCTCTGTCGGGTGCAAACCTCATTATGTCCAAAACTGTTACTTTTAAGGATTCAAATAATCCAAGCTTTCTAAAACCTTGTAGATCCACATTAAAACCACAGATCTCATCTTTCCAGTTCCAAGTGTGTATTAGAGTACGTTTTTCTTAAGTAGAAGTCTACTTTTTTTTCTTACTGTGTATGATAGTTGTCTTTAAAATAGAATAATTGCAAGGCTTCTGTAAGATTATTTCCCATCTGGAAAAATTGAACATTAGGTATTTATTACAAGTTATACTTTATGCTTCTACTCCACTACATCTCAGAGGCAAATACTTTTACTCCACTACAATTATTTGAAAATTTTATTTAATAGTTACAGTACGTTACAAAGTCTACAAGCTCACAGCACGTCGCTTTGCGATGCGTTGTGAGCTTGTAAATCTGCTATTTTCAAAGGATTTGTATACATGTTATACATTTGAAAACTTGTGAAATGGGACATTCTGCATAATGAGTACTTTTAATTTGGGTACTTTAAGTACATTTTGATGCCAATACTTTTGTACTTTTATTCAAGTACATTTTGAATACCGAACTTGTAACAGACTACAGTATTTCTACAATAGGGTATTGATACATTTACTTAAAGTTAGGGTAAGTGATTTACTTTGGTAAAATAAGTGTTAACACATTGCCTGCCAGAGTTTTTTCAGATTTTTAGCTGTTGCCTGCCAGGGTTTTGCCATGTTTTTGGTACCTGTTCGCGTAGCCACAGATTTTTTTCCTCCAGTATGATTGATCCCCAGATGGTTTCTAATCACAGATGAGATTCAGGTGTGGTTTCACAAATGTCAACGAGGTCATTTTGACCTCGTTGACATGTTTGGTTGATGTTTCAATATAGCTCAAAAGCAGTAGTTTTAAACCAAAAAACAAAGTGAATTGTTTGTCCGTTTGAATTTTAACATTGAAGTGAATGGAGCAGCAAATCTTCGAACATTTTTAGCTCCTAATCTGTTCATAATTCGACAAGGGTTGAAATTATAAAAAAATGCAAAAAAAAAAAAAAAATTTTTTTTTTGAAAAAAAATTTTTTTTTTTTCCTTTTTTCCAAAGACGTATATATACGTCATTGGCAGGCAACAGCTGATTTCTAAATGACGTATATATACGTCTTAGGCAGGCAATGTGTTAAATAGCTCTATTCTGATAGGCCTACTCATTGCTATAGAGTGTTTGTTCAGTAAAAGGAGTTTCCCATGTCTTTCCAGCTCTTTATTAAACAGAAAATGCACTTTCAGTGCTCTCTCCTGATTGGCTTAAATGTTGTCACCTACCTGAAAATGTACAAATATTCTGTACTAAAGAGCTGGAGAGACTCATATGACCGAACAAACGCTTTTTAGCAATGATTAATATCAGAATATAGTACTTTAACCTTTTAACCGAAACAAAATCTTAACCAAAAAATATCACTTACCCTACCTTTAAGTAAAACATGTGAGTACTTATTCCATCACTGCAATTCAATTCAATTCAGTTCAATTCAGTTCAGTTCAATTCAGTTCAATTCAGTTCAGTTCAGTTCAGTTCAATGTGATGGTGTCTGTTCCTTACCTGTCTGTCACAAGTCCTGAGGGATCCTCCTCTGTAGAAATGCCAATGTATTTCAATGGAATGCAATTTAAATGCAATTGTTGAATGTCTTGCAGTTGCAGTCAGTCACACAGTGTCAGCTGGGAGTGGCTACTGTATAACATGTGTTTTATTTCCTGCTTATATACAGAGACCAGCTGGGAGGAGACACAGAGATAGAGAGGTGTGCCTGATAGCATTGGCCATGCAGCCTCAACAAAGCCAATCAAACAAATGATTGGATCCTTTGATCACCACTTGTGTCCCTGTCATTGTAATGGATGAGGATGCCATTGTAAACGGATTGTTGATTGGATCATTTGATGATGGTATCCATTGCAAACTGATTGAATATTAGATTCATTTGTATATTGATACTGAAAATTAATATGTTTTTTCAAGTGGTTTTCAAAGAGTTTGTGTCAAGATGTACTCATCATGTTAAAGGGATAGTTCATCCCCCCCAAAAAATCTCCATGGGGCGATAGAAAAAAAGTATTTTTGGGGGTGAACTATCCCTTTAAATAGTCTCTATAATGTATGCACTCTTTTCACGGTGTAAACATTGTTTGCATATATACTAATGCCCTATTTCATACTTTTACAGTATTTGAATAGTAAAATATTTGAGATTTACAAGCTTTGTGATCTTGTAAGATGCTTGTAAATCAGCCAGTCTTTGTTTTGCTAGTTGTTTTAGGATATAGAATTTGGCTCTAGTGGGAAGTTAGTGCTGATATAGTAAATATAATAATATTAATTCATAATGATTTTATATATTGCATAATGTGTGGTTGTCAAATAAATCATAAAAGCACACCTGGATTGTCTCACAGAACACCACTGTTTTGGGAACCATTGCATTATCCTGTGTAGGTTTTAAGGATATTGTACCCTCTCTAAATACATGACAATCTTTGACACTTCATTCCATTTTTTTTAACACTACAGAAGATGTACTGTATTGACAGAAGTTTGTTTTATTCCAACAATTATTTGCAGTGATATTGTAGCTCATTAAGATAATATCATCTTATTGGGCTATAAGATGTAAAGTCAGCAAATTAGTGACAGACACAGAGCAAGATTCAATTATAAATATAGCTGCAAGCAGCGATAATACGGGGCCAGTGAGAGAGAGAGACAGACAGACAGGCATGAAACTGGAGAGAGAGAGAGAGAGAGAGTAATGGAAACTGGAGAGAGAGAGAGGGAGAGAGAGAGAGAGAGAGAGAGAGAGAGAGAGAGAGAGAGAGAGAGAGAGAGAGAGAGAGAGAGAGAGAGAGACATGGAAACTGGAGAGAGAGAGACAGAGACAGAGAGAGGAGAGAGCGAGAGAGAGAGAGAGAGAGAGAGAGAGAGAGAGAGAGAGAGAGAGAGAGCGCCATGGAAACGGATAGATTGAAGAGAGACATGGAAACGGAATAGATTGATGAGAGAGAGAGATGAAAACAGAATGGATTGATTGGACATCTCTCAACCTTCGGACTAATAGGCTGCAACACTACCTCTAGTGCTATAGCTTTGTCCAGGCTGATGTTGTCTGTTGAAGATCATAAACTCTTGCCTTCTGTTATGAACCAAGCCAACACTAAGATCACTCGTTCATAAACTCTTGCCTTCTGTCATGAACCAAGCCAACACTAAGATCACTCGTTCACAAACCATTTACCAATAGAGAAATTGTATGTCTCCTCTCAACCGAAAACAGTGAAAGCAGCCGATCTACAAGCTCAGAAACACGTTGCTATCTGAAAAGTTTTGAGATTGTAGATCGGCTATTTTCAGAATGAAGTATGTCATACATTGAAAAAACGTACTCTCAAATATGCATTTCAGGTTATCTTTACCATTTGCACATGTATTCATTGATACAGTCATGTTGTTTGCAATTCAACTTAAATGAAGTCTGCATCAAGTGAGGCTTGAACTGGCGACCTTGAGATTGTGAGGCACTTATTTAAGGGAGACGCCATTGGACCAACAGACAAGGAACTGTGAAAAAGGAGATCACAGAGATGATACAGTTTCACGCAAATAGCTGAAAAATCCTGGGTTTAAGTGTTTTTCAAACTGCTCAAAATTGCAGACAATCTAAGGGCGGAGCTTACTGGTCAAAGCGATAGATGTGTTCCTCATGAGTCAAGGCACACGTGTAAGCAAGTTTCACGACTTTCGGCCAAACGAGGCATGACTTTTGCCTGTTTAAAGCTTGCATTTTCAAAAAATTGCTATAGCGCCCCCCTTTGGCCAATTGGAGTGAGATTGGTTTCAGTGATATTTGTAATGACTCTCTACATTACTGCAACATTTCAAAGAAAAGTGAGTCTTGCATGTATGTGTTAGGGGCAGATGAAAAAATGTCATAAAACTGCAATAGTTAAAATCTATTTCCTCCTGGGATTTTTGAGTAATCTGCACAAAACATTTTACACATGAACTTAGGACCTTTGCCGACAAAACAAAAGCGGCGGATTTTTCATAAGTGAAAAAATGCAGAAGTTATGAGCCAATGGCTGTTTTTCATATAATTCAAAATGGTGGGCGATCTAAAGGTCAGAGGTCAAAAGTCAGACCACGAAAGTTGTCGGGCATGAAGAGACGCATGTGTGTATCGAAGTTTCATGGTTGTAGGTCAAACAGGGCATGAGTTGTACCTGTTCAAAGTTGGCACTTTCAATTGAGTGCTATAGCGCCACCCTTTGACGAATGAGTGTGAGAATTATTTCTTGATAGTTTTTCATGAGCATCTACCATATGGCCGAGTTTCGTAAAAAGCGTATGCACGGTTAAGCCAGAACTGCCAAAAACAAGTATTTTTCAAACTGCTCAAAATTGCGGACAATCTAAGGGCGGAGCTTACTGGTCAAAGTGATACATGTGTTCCTCATGAGTCAAGGCACAAGTGTAAGTAAGTTTCACGACTTTCGGCCAAACGAGGCAAGACTTATGCCTGTTTAAAGTTTACATAAAAAAAAACTGCTATAGCGCCCCCCTTTGGCCAATTGGAGTAAGATTGGTTTTAGTGATATTTGGAATGACCATCTACATTTCTGCAAAGTTTCAAAGAAATGTGAGTCTGCATGTATGTGTTAGGGGCAGATGAATAATTGTCATAAAACTGCAATAGTTAAAACCTATGGATACATGGGATTTTTGAGCAATCTGCACGAAACGTTTAACACTTGAACTTTGGACCTCTGCCGACAAAACGATAGGAGTGGATTTTTTCTAAGTGAAAAAATGCAGAAGTTAGGAGCCAATGACTGTTTTTCATATAATTCAAAATGGTGGGAGATCTAAAGGTCAGAGGTCAAAAGTCAGAGGGTGAAAGTTGTTCAGCATGAGGAGACGCATATGTGTATCCAAGTTTCATGGCTATAGGTCAAACAGGGCATGAGTTGTTCAAAGTTGGCATTTTCAATTGAGTGCTATAGCGCCACCTTTTGACAAAAGATTGTGAGAATTATTTTGTGATCGTTTTTCATCACCATCTACCATATTGCCGAGTTTCGTAAAAAGCGACAGCACGGTTCAGCCAGAACTGTGAAAAGTGGCAGAAGAAGAAGTGACAGAATAAAGCGAATAATAAAACAGGTCCAGAGCTGAGCTCTGGCCCCGTAATTAAAATGATCAACTAGGCCTACTGGTTTCTTGCATAAAAAAAGAAAAAGTGAAAAAAAGAAAACAATATTAAATTCAGTTATTTATGCAATAATGTATTGAAAAAGTTAGAAAGAAATATGCAGGAAATACTCAACAAAACATTTACTGAACCCCAGTACTTAAGTAGATACAACAATGTGTACCTGGGTTGGAATACTTGCTAATTAAAAATTGCATTTTCATACAGAAATGCAAAGACTTTCCAGACATTTATTAAGATATATATTTTTTCAAAGCTAGAAATGTAGTGGATTCAAAAGTACAATCTTTGTCTTTTAAACAGCAGTGGAGTGAAATATCCAAAAATAAAAATAGTCAAGTATAGTACAGTACTCAAGTAAGTGTACCTGTTACTGTCCACCACTGCTATTAACCAGTATCACTGTCAGTGTCACTATCATCACTAGAGTCCATTAGATATTCATTTAATCTTCCTCCTCTTCCTCCTCCTCTTGACGCAGGACACTTCTGTCAATAATTATTTTGTACACAGACTGCACCTCTGTCATTAGTGTTTTGCATTAGGCCTCCAGAGTGCATTCAGCAGGAAGACTTGAATTCACCATGGAATAGCGCCCCATGTACCTTATATGACTTCTATGCATCATAACCTTCATAAATCTGTCATCATGTACCTGACTAAAATCTTATATTTAGTCAACTAAAAATATGACAAAAACTAAACTTTCATTCAAAAGACTAAAACTAAATAATGATTTGCTGTCAAAATGAACACTGCTGCAAAACAACACCATACCTGCTATTGTAGGTTCTTGTTTAACAATACAAACCAGGAGGACCAAAGACAAATATATTAGTTCATAAGCATAGATATCATAACATATTCATCAATACATCCCATAACTACATTTATAAAGTATTACATATCACCTTATTTAGGGATAAACAGAACATAAGTTCTGAAGTTGTGATTACGCTAAGAGGGCGTTTTTTGCCAACCTATGAATGATACCTCAGACTTCGAGAGAAGGATAGACCCGCAAATGACGTCATCTAAAACATTTTCACTCCTCCGCTACAATGTTATCAGATTTATAAAAAATACATTATCTGGGATTTCTTTTCCCAGACTGACAATAACTACAGAACGGACGATCGTGGTTACAATGTTTTTTCCAGCGGAAAGAAGAAGACTTGTCTGTCCACCGAGACATAAAAAGACATTAAATAATCTGTGGATCGTCTAAATAAGATAAAACCGCTGGCAGTGGCAGATTCATTAATTAATTAATACCTGTCAATAAATGTGTTAACAAATGTCAAAGATCAATAAGAATAATGTGACATAATGTCATAAACTGGGTGTAGTCGGTGACAAAAAGAGAATCCACACAGTAATTCAAAAGGTTAAAAGTAATTTATCAAAACTTGCATTGCATACATTGCAACATAAACACAATTGAACCAAAAGAGTATGCAAACACATTTACAATAGACAGAACAGTGTGAGCTGCACAGGCTTCCGAGAAATCAAACAAACAGCTATGTCAGTGGTTCTCAGACATTTTCATTTCAACGACCCCAAAAGTAATGTGTTACTGAAAACAAAAATGTGTGACAAAACATATTACCTACACAACAATATGTTAAACAGTGTTAAACAGCTGCTGTCTAACAGCGGTAACATGGTTCCAACACCTAGAGATTTTCAACCTGCACCCTTTACCAAACCAAATAAACGACAAAAAACTATCACATTTTAGGAAGGAACGAGCCCCGAACAAAAAGAGAGTCTACACATGAATCAAAATGCAAACAAAAAAAGAAAAGCTACGCCACATTACATCCAAAATAACAACCACAAAACCACACAATACTGCCCAACATACCGTTACCACTATACCTGTAGTCCCTCCACCATATCACCCTGCTGCCCCTCTCTCAGCAACCTTGGTACCTGAGGAGCATATCATTATGCTAAATCATTAGAAAGATATCATTTATGGTGTGAGCCGAAACATGCAATCAATCAATCTCCATACATTGCTGTTCATCATTCAGATCCACATGGTTCGTATCATTTTTTTTATACAACGATGGTAGGACTAGTATCCCCACAACAGCCCCTATTGCTGCACCAACTGGGCCAGCTGCAGCTCCAGCTAAAGCGCCCATGGCAGCATACGTAGCAGTATCAGTTTTCTGTTCTTTTCTCCTCATTTCTTCCGGTTCTTTTCTCGTCAGTATCACTATTCTCTTTTCTCGTGTTACTTCTTGGCTCACCTCGTCACCTCGTAACATTTGTCTCAGATTTTCCTTGTCTGCACGTCCCTTTTCTTCAATCGCTCTATGCTCTCTGGCTGCTTCTTGGAACATCTCATTGGTGTAGTGGCTTCCTCCATTCTTCAACACCATCTTGTTGATTTTCTCCAGCAGCTCTTTGACCTGAGAGGGATCCTTGGTGTAGTTGTTGAAGACATGATAGCCACCCTTACATTTGCTGATTACTGCTTGTAGTTGTGGATTCCCTTTCAAAAAGTCTTCCACTAGTCTACCTTGTCTAAGCGTGTCACCACCAGTGAAGAGAACCATGGTGTATTCATTTGACCTTTGGCCAAAGAATTTCTGAATCAACTCCACATATTTCTGCTCCTTGTCTGTGAATTCGATGGCCAGTTTGATCACAAGCAGGATGGCATGAGGACCAGGAGCAGCTAAACTAATACAACCACGGATCTCTGCAAGGGTTTTATCTTCACTGCGCACAGTGTCAAACAATCCCGGTGTGTCAACAACAGAGACCCGTCTATCATCCACTACACCACTGGCCTCCTTGCAGGTACTGGTCACAGGATTAGAGGACCTTTTGGATACAAAGTCTTTAGAATCTTTAGAACCCAGGATGGTGTTTCCAGCGGCACTCTTTCCAGATCCATTCTTTCCAACCAGCACAATCCGAAGTACGTCATCATTTGTTATGGAAGCTGATGGATTAAAGTGATACAATAAATCCATTAGAGGTTTCTATAAAACATGGTTTAATGACTCTAACCCGAGAGTCATTGGTTAAGCCACGCAAACTATTTTAATGATATTGTTCTCATCATTTGAAAACTAACACACTGTATATGTTAAGATACATACCTTCACCTCCCTTATTGCTTCTTGCATCTCCACTCATGTCTGCCTTGGGTTATTTCCTTACTAGAGAGAGACAGAGAAAGAGAGAGAGAGAGAGAGAGAGAGATAGATACATAGAGAAGGATTGTTTCATTACATTTTTTTTCACATGAGAAACGAAGTGAAAACAAATCTAATTGGGCTGCAACACACACAATACATTTTCGTAATGTCATCTTTCCTGACTCCTGGTGAGTTGAGTAACTGCAGTAGCTACAGAGTGCAATAAAACATAAATAAACACTATTTCACCTAATCACCTGTGGTGGCCTAAATAGTGGGAAGAAGGGGGTATCATGCACCCCCTGGAAATATGCTTCTAATCAGTGTTTCCTGATTGGAAAAAAAATGTGCTGAAAATGATGAGCTACGTCCACTAAAAAGTTGTCAAAATGTCCCATCTACCATTCTTATGCAAATGTGTGCCTCCATTATCAAAAGATCTAATTTCACTATATCTCAGCCAATATTACACTTAACTGAACAAATACGCATGCACACGACGTGTGTGTGATGTCATTGTAAACTGATTGATGATTGGGTCCCTGTATGATGATGTCATTGTAAACTGATTGAATCATCAGATTAATGTCTATGTTTGTCATTAGAATACAGTACGGCCCCCTACATCATTAGAATACAGTTTCCCCCTACAAAACACTCCTGGAAATGTATATTCTCTCTGTCGGTTGCAGACCTCATTATGTCCAAAACTGTTACTTTTAAGGATTCAAATAATCCAAGCTTTCTAAAACCTTGTAGATCCACATTAAAACCACAGATCTCATCTTTCCAGTTCCAAGTGTGTATTAGAGTAAGTTTTTCTTAAGTAGAAGTCTACTTTTTTTTCTTACTTCGTATGATAGTTGTCTTTAAAATAGGATAATTGTAAGGCTTCTGTAAGATTATTTCCCATCTGGAAACATTGAACATTAGGTATTTATTACAAGTTTCAATACTTTATGCTTCTACTCCACTACATCTCAGAGGCAAATACTTTTACTCCACAACAATTATTTGAAAACTTTAGTTAATAGTTACGTTGTCGATTTGAAAATAGCAGATCTACAAGCTCACAGCACGTCGCTTTGCGATGCGTTGTGAGCTTGTAGATCTGCTATTTTCAAAGGATTTGTATACATTTTATACATTTGAAAACTTGTGAAATGGGACATTCTGCATAATGAGTACTTTTAATTTGGGTACTTTAAGTACATTTTGAATACCGAACTTGTAACAGACTACATTATTTCTACAATAGGGTATCGATACATTTACTTAAAGTTAGGGTAAGTGATTTACTTTGGTAAAATAAGTGTTAAATAGCTCTATTCTGATAGTAGGCCTACTCATTGCTATAGAGTGTTTGTTCAGTAAAAGGAGTTTCCCATGTCTTTCCAGCTCTTTATTAAACAGAAAATGCATTTTCAGTGCTCTCTCCTGATTGGCTTAAATGTTGTCACCTACCTGAAAATGTACAAATATTCTGTACTAAAGAGCTGGAGAGACTCATGTGACCGAACAAACGCTTTTTAGCAATGATTAATATCAGAATATAGTACTTTAACCTTTTAACCGAAACAAAATCTTAACCAAAAAATATCACTTACCCTACCTTTAAAACATGTGAGTACTTATTCCATCACTGCAATTCAATTCAATTCAGTTCAGTTCAGTTCAATGTGATGGTGTCTGTTCCTTACCTGTCTGTCACAAGTCCTGAGGGATCCTCCTCTGTAGAAATGCCAATGTATTTGAATGGAATGCAATTTAAATGCAATTGTTGAATGTCTTGCAGTTGCAGTCAGTCACACAGTGTCAGCTGGGAGCGGCTACTGTATAACATGTGTTTTATTTCCTGCTTATATACAGAGACCAGCTGGGAGGAGACACAGAGATGGAGAGGTGTGCCTGATAGCATTGGCCATGCAGCCTCAATAAAGCCAATCAAACAAATGATTGGATCCTTTGATCACCACTTGTGTCCCTGTCATTGTAATGGATGGGGATGCCATTGTAAACAGATTGTTGATTGGATCATTTGATGATGGTATCCATTGCAAACTGATTGAAGATTAGATACATTTGTATATTGATACTGAAAATGAATATGTTTTTTTTCAAGTGGTTTTCAAAGAGTTTGTGTTAAGATGTACTCATCATGTTAAAGGGATAGTTCATCCCCCCCAAAGAAAAATCTCCATGGGGCGATAGAAAAAAAGTATTTTTTGGGGTGAACTATCCCTTTAAATAGTCTCTATAATGTATGCACAATAGTAAAATATTTGAGATTTACAAGCTTTGTGATCTTGTAAGATGCCTTTTTTAAGCTTGTAAATCAGCTAGTCTTTGTTTTGCTAGTTGCTTTAGGATATAGAATTTGCCTCTAGTGGGAAGTGAGTGCTGATATATCAAATATAATAATATTAATTCATAAATATTTTATATATTGCATAATGTGTGGTTGTCAAATAAATCATAAAAGCACGCCTGGATTGTCTCACAGAACACCACTGTTTCGGGAACCATTGCATTATCCTGTGTAGGTTTTAAGGATATTGTACCCTTTCTAAATACATGACAATCTCTGACACTTCACCATTTTTTGAGCGGTGCAACCGCTCCTATAAGAGGGTTTAGGACCCATCCGTGGCGAAAGTTTTTCTTTCCGTCGTGAAAATTTGTCTTTCGCTGTGACGCCATGCTGTGGAAAACATGCCCATAGGCTAAGCTTTGTAGGACGTGCTGTGATTGGCTACCGAGATGCATGATGAAAGTAATAACTCATAAATATCACCGCTCACTTCACACTGGGTGTGATTTTTTTAACACTACAGAAGATGTATTGTATGTATTGACAGAAGTTTGTTCTATTCCAACAATTATTTGCAGTGATATTGCAGCACATTAAGATAATATCATCTTATTGGGCTATAACACGTAAAGTCAGCAAATTAATGACAGACACAGAGCAAGATTCAATTATAATTAAAATGATCAACTAGGCCTACTGGTTTCTTGCATAAAAAAATAAAAAATACAAAAAAATAATAAATTCAGTTATTTATGCAATAATTTATTGAAAAAGAAAGAAATATGTAGGAAATACTCAACAAAACATTTACTAAACCCCAGTACTTAAGTGTAGATACAACAATGTGTACCTGGGCTGGAATACTTGCTAATTTAAAAAATGCATTTTCATACAGAAATGCAAAGACTTTCCAGACATTTCTTAAAATATATATTTTTTCAAAGCTAGAAAAAGATGTAGTGGATTCAAAAGTGCAATCTTTGTCTTTTAAACAGCAGTGGAGTGAAGTATACACTTCGTCAGTAAACTTTGTTATTGTTTTTAGTCGGCATCAGGTCTTAATGGGTTAAAAACCTTTCCCGTGTTTGCATTTATATCTTCGCACAACTTTCTTTTTGGCAACTCAAACTATTTTCTCCCAGGGTTAGAGTTTTAGAGAGATGCATGACATTTGGTATTCGATGTGGAAACAGATTTGTGAGGGTGAGAGAGTGGAGTTAATGAAGCTGACAGGGACGTATTGATGGAGGGAAACAGACTGACAGGAGGTCTGAGTTTAACTTGAAGATGAAAATCCTGCTTCCTCATTCAGCGAGAGAGATGTTCCATGTTGAAGGAAGATTGATGGCTGATGAATTCTCTCTCTCTCTCTCTCTCATTTTTCATCGACTCTTTTGTTCCGTTTTATTGTGTTCTAATGCAGTTTGGGGGTTCTACTGACTGACTAGTACTGGAGTTGGCCGGTTCTTGGTTTAGTAACAAACTCCCTGAGGGCATTAAAGGTGTTGTGCGTGTGTGTGTGTGTGTTATTTCAACTTTCAGAACCAATGAAAAAGCTTGCAGTAAACAATAACTACACTCCATTTGAGCACAGCACAGATTCTGTTTTCCATTTCCTAAGAAGCAACTGTTCTGGACAGACGAGACAATTTCTGCCCAACAGCGACAATACTGTATATACTGTACAATGCACATATCCACCCACATTCTCCTATCACACAGTGTCTCACACACACACACACACACACACACACACACACGCACATGCATGCGCGCACACACACGCGCGCACTGTCCTGATGCTACCCATAATGCACTGGGAACCCAGCTCACTTTGAATTAGGTCTGAACAGGACAGTTTGAGTCAGGGGAAAAGCAGGAAACAGACCATGCTACAAAACCACCAGATATCACTGACCCCCAGTCAGTTTGTATCAAGTATTCATGGGCTAGTCCACTATAGTCCAGCGAATATCTTTTCCCCTTAGACCTCCCCCCCCCCCCCTTATATCTGATAAAAGATACCACCACACACCGTACGCACGCAGAAACCTCTTTAGTTCCATATTTCATCTGGTGTTAAGCTATGATGGTTTTGAAGTAGGGTAGGGAGGGAGTCACACTTTGTGATGTTTGTTGGAGGGTCATTCCACATTTTGGTGGCATAGCAGAACAAATTTAACCCCAGGTTTGTGCCGAGTCTGGGTTGAACGAGTGGAGTTCCCTCTGGTGTTGTGCCTGTGTGTGTCTTTCACATTATTGAAGTAGTCTGACAGGTACATGGGGCATACCTGGTCCCTTGAGTATCTTGTAGACCAGGCCCATTGCAAGTTGCTGTACTCTGTCTTCTACACACTGAGCCATACCCTAGCATAATGAGCAGGGGTTAGGTGAGTTCTAGGTGTGAGGCCAAGTAGCCTTGAGAGAGAGGAGAAAAATACAGTGAGTTGAACACTAAGGATGGTATTAAAGAAAGGAAGAGAGAAGCTGAGGGAGAACAAGAAACCAGATGAGATGGAACAGATAGAGGACTGTGTGAGAGGCTGACTTATACTTGGTATACAATAGAAGATTTACATGCTCAAAATAGAAGATCTACATGCTCAAAATAGAAGGAAACAAGGGGAAAAAATCGAACTTTTGAGCTTGTAGATTGTCTATTTTTGGTGGGGGTGTAAAACAAATAAAGGACAAAAGGAGCCGTGATGTCACCCAATGGTTTCTACAGACGTGTTTTGAAGCCACTATTTCAGCAAATACAAATCCACCATCTTGGCATTTCTGGTCCCGAAAGGAACCGGGAAACTAATGCTATTGGGTGGAAGTGGGAGCGAGGGTGGGTCTTCACTCATGTAGAACCAGTAGAAGCATACACTTCTTTTGAATTATTTTGTCTGGTTCCATTTGTTTGCCGTCTGTGCCTGTCATAAAATGTGGCTTCTGAGTCTGATGCACAGACAGACAGACAGACAGACAGACAGACAGACAGACAGACAGACGTGAGAGAGCACATATCAGTTCTAATGAGCTGTATCCTAAACACAGAGAGAACACACACAGACACAGACACACACACAGATTCATCAGCCGCAGGAAATTGCCTGTGAAAAAGTGTTTATTTGCAGAGCGAGCTGACCTCCGACCCCCGTTCTATAAAAACACGGCAGTCGTTATCTGTCGCCGCGGTTACGGCGCTAATTGGCTCATTAGTGTCCTACTGAATTTGTTGCTGGGTGAACTCACGCACACACACACACACACACGTTCTCTCACGCACACACGGTCACAAAGTTGCATACGTGCACATCTTTGCACGTACACACGTGGACATATGCACACATACTACAGACACAAACACACACACTTTCATGTTATGAAAGATCATGATTCATCCCATGCAGAGCCATTTGCAAATCCACAGGAAATGTATTTCAGCGTGGATAAAGCCTCTTCCTCTCTCTCTCTCTCTCTCTCTCTCTCTCTCTCTCTCTCTCTCTCTCTCTCTCTCCATCTCACCCTGTCCTCTGCCTCCTCTTCTCTCACACCAACTGACTTCATGTCCTCTTTCACTACATCCATAAATCTCTTCTTTGGTCTTCCTCTAGGCCTCCTGCCTGAGTTCCAACCTCAGCATCCTTCTACCGATAGACTCACTATCCCTCCTCTCTCTACATGTCCAAACCATTGTAGTCTGGCCTCTATGGCTTTATCTCCAAAACATCTAACATGCACTGTCCCTCTGATGTACTCGTTCCTGATCCTATATCCATCCTGAGAACCTATACATTTGAGTCTACTGTAGGTTACCTCCAGCTCTGCTCCATGTCTTTTCCTCAGTGCGACGGTGTCTAAACCATACAACGTAGCTGGTCTCACCACCTTTTATCTTTTCACTATTATTTCGTCATTAGTGTAATTCACTCCACCCCACATTTTTCAAATCAGCCGCATAGTGTCTAAACCAGAGCGCTATGCCCGTTAACTATTGTAATGTAGGTTGCAGTGGTGGTCAGTAACATTAAAAAGAGTACTGTACTTAAGTAACATTTTTGAGCATTTGTCTTTTTGAATACGGTACATTCACTCTACTACATTTCAAAGACAAATATTGTACTTATGACTCCACTACATTTCTAGGAAGGGAAAAAGTACATTACGAATTAACCACCTAAGTCCTATTTCAAATATAGTGAAAATAGCAGACCTACAAGCTCACAACGTGTCACATTGTGACGCGTTGTACATAGAGCGCCCCTTTCTAGTTGATTATTGCAGTGGGGTCCTTGGGGGGGGGGGGGGGGTTCCAAGGGGTCCCCAGAAATAGTTAATATAGCGTCACAATCATTTTAACCACTTTAACCTACTGTGGCTATTCAAAAATAGCAGATATACAAGCTCACTTCGCTATGAGCTTCTGCTATTTTGAGATCTTTCAAAAAATGTCCAAAATGTTTGTAACATTTTGAAGACAAATCTTCTCTTCTGGGGGTCCCTGGCACAAAACCTTTTTCAGATGGGGATCCGCGGCCAAATATATATCAATTTAGGGGTCCTTAATTGGCACGAAAAAGTTTGAGAACTACTGGATTATTGTGATGAGACATGACGGGGGGTGCGTGCCAAACTTACTTTATAGCATGCTAATGTATGACACCTGACGTAACTCATATCACACTATGTATGTAATCCATGTGGTACTTCACAACCTAAAAAGATTGATGTAATTTCTTCTGGTGAGATGTGGTGGAGTGGACATGACATTAGCTGGCCAGTTAATAAATGCCTGATTCCATTTGACGTGCAATATTGAGCTATCATAATGATTTTCACATAGTTGCATAACTTTAAAAGCCTCTGGAAACATAAATCTGTGATTGGCCTGTAAATATGCAATTCATGGTCTTTTATGCATACACAAACTGCAAAAGTGCGTGTGCATGTGCCTGTGCGTGCACGTGTGCGTGATCCTACCCCATGGGTGTGTGTGTGTGACAGAGAGAGCGTATCAATGGATGGATGATGTACAAAGCCAACAGAGTAAGGAGGCCATGCAAGAGATAAGAGATGAAAGGCAAGATAGAATAAACACCAGAGATAATGGATGCATGACAAAGGAACTAGGACAGAGAGAGAGAGAGAGAGAGAGAGAGAGACAGACAGTCAGATGAGCAGACAGATGTACATCATGTCGTTGCTGTCGGGTGGAAACCTTGTATGTCCAAAACAGTTACTTTTTGGAAATGGGAAGAAAAAAATAATCTGTGTTCTGATGTAGTTATTATTTAGTCACAAGCTCTTGTTAATACTTTTCATTGGTTCAGAATTGGCAGCGACACCCATGCAGTTCCAAGTCAGAGTTGAATGGGAGGGTCTCACAGCACACCACTGATCCAACCGGGTCAACACTTTGCACAAATATTGCTCAGTGTTCTGGCTAGCTAGCTTCTTTTTGTCACGGTGAGCAACCAGCCAGGGGACCCAAACGCAGAGAAGACTCAGGAGGTAACAGAAAAGGTAGCTTTACTTAAGACTTGGCAAAGGATTAAACAATAAACAACTTAGGTACACCTCAACACTGGTGGAGATAGAAATATGCGCACGACACGGGGAGCAGAACAACAGGAACAAACGGAGGCGCTCACGTCGTGGCATGAATAAAGACGCAACATTGAAACACCAGTTGAAGCCGGCTTAAGTAGGCTACACCATTGGTTCTCAAAGCGGGGTCCGGGGACCCCCAGGGGTCCTTGAGGAAGTTCCAGGGGGTCCCCAGCTAAATGATAGATTAGGCACCAAATGGACCCTTATGAGTAACTCTGAGAGTGTACAAATGGAACCAAATGGACCCTAACGGGTCCATTTGGTTCCATTTGTACACTCTCAGAATTAAATTGACATAGATTTTACTACATAAATTGCGGTCCAAGTGATAGAAATGCCATTAAATGGGGGTGTGCAGCCCTAATGCATGTCAAACTGGGGGTCCGTGAAATTAAAATGGTTGAGAATCACTGCTAGAGCTGTAAAAAAATCTTCTCTTATGGGGGTCCCTGGCATATTTTTTGAAATGGGGGTCCGCGGCTAATAAGTGTCAATTTGGGGGTCCTTGACATGAAAAAGTTTGAGAACCACTGGGCTACACTAGTCATTAGGCTGAGGAGGCTCAGCTGGGCAAATTGTCAGCTCAAGGCCCAGTTCGGTAAAGGAGGAGGGGGAAGGGGCAGAGGAGAGGTAGACCCGCATCATGACACTTTTTTTAGTTTTTTAGTTTGATGAATAAAATGTAATTTTGTCCAATCTGTAAGGTAGAGTATGTTAATACAATACAACTTATACAATTGCCGTGGTTGTATGTTGTCTCCCTGTCTTCTATTGAGACATTTAGATGGTGTCAAAGGTCATGTCGCACCGAGACACATAGGATCAGACACAAGATTCAATTTATCCCCTGAGAAAGCAGTCAGGCTCTATCAGCTCAATGGTAGAAATGTCTGCACTTATGCAGGAAACCGGGTTCAAATCCGGGGTAGAAGAGGAAAGTTACATAGTGCAGCTTTAAATATTTATAAAACTCACAGACAGACTTTAAAAAAAATCTACTTTCAAAAGTAGCGGATCTACGAGCTCAGCACCAGCTTGTAGATCGCGTATTTTTTTGCTAAACCTTTTTGTGACACTGCAGTATGACGATTTAGTAGAAGTAGGGCATTGATGAAAAAAAAACACGGAACATGGAGATACAAGGTATTCCGTCCGACTGCCGCAACGCTCTGTTGGAGTGTTTATCAGCAGCACAATTAATGGGTTGGATAGTTTGACACACAGTGGTGGAGAGGAGACGGTACAGCTGGTGATAACAACAAACCCACCGTGGATACGCTGTACTGTTCACTGGCTGATCACCATTCTGTTATGTTGGGCTTGTAGAAAAACACAGGTACATGTTACAACACACCAGAGAGAGAAGAAAGCCGGGCAGGAGAGGAGAGGAGAGGGAGAGAAGAGAGAGGAGAGGAGAGGATGGGAGAGAAGAGAGGAGAGGAGAGGAGTCCATGCGTGCATGTTTTCAAATTACCAGAGAGGAGAGTGTTGAATCTTTGGAGAACTGACAGCAGGTTCAGACGCGCGCGCGCGCACACACACACACACACACACACACACACACACACACACACACACACACACACACACGATAGAGTGACAGGTAGAATCTACTCAAGCACCACTGTTCTCCATAGACTACTATATTTATAACACCCCTCTCTCTCTCTCTCTCTCTCTCTCTCTCTCTCTCTCTCTCTCTCTCTCTCTCTCTCTCTCTCTCTCTCTCTCTCTCTCTCTCTCTCTCTCTCTCTCTCTCTCTCTCTCTCTCTCATATATATATATCTGTCCATCTCTCTATTCTCTTGCACACAACCTAGTTTCTGCCCCCCCTCCTTCTCCTCTGATGCTTCTCTTTCATGACTGCTCTGTCCTTTCTGCTTCACATATAACAGACATATCGTCTCTGTCGGGTGGAAACCTCGTATGTCCAAAATTGTTACTTTTCAGGATTTAGATAAAAGAAAAATAGCAAAAGTAGCAGATCTACAAGCTCAAAACGAGAGTGGATCTGATGCTTTTGATGCTTTTGTGTGACACTGTACTGTAGTGTGATCAGTAGGGTGTTCATTTAAGAAAAACAAGACAAGGTTCCCGACCGACAGCAACAATGTACATCACGCCATCAGGCTTTCCCTCACACACGCACACGCACACACGCACACACGCACACACACACGCGCACACTAAATGCATGGTCAAACACAGTCAAGCATAAATAAAAGCACACAGAGCCTCACACTCAGACAATCACAACGTTGCTGTCTGGCAGAAACCTTGTATCTCCAGCTTTCATCTTCATTTTTATGTTTTTTCTTATTTCATAAATGAACGGCCTATTTTATACTTCGTCATACAACAGTGTTGTGAAAAATATATATATATATGAAAATAGCAGATCTGTAAGCTCGCAACGCATCACATCGCAACCACATTGTGAACTCTTAGATCTGCTATTTTTTTAACATCTTGACATTTGTAGATTTAAAGTATCAAAAGTAGCAGATATATACAAGCTCAAACTGCTTTTGATGCTTTAGTGTGACACTGTAGTATAATCAAGTAGGGTGTTAATTTATGAAAAAAAACACAAAAAGTTAAAATATGGAGATAGGAGGTTTCTGCCTGACGGCAACAATAATGTGACCCCATCTATCTATGCCAGTGGTTCTCAACCTTTTCAGGCCGTGACCCCCCGAAATAATCACTTGGAATAGGGGTTGAGGCATTTCATTTTGTTTGACTCGGTTCCACAGATAAATACTGTGAAAATAGCCGATCTACAAGCTCAGTAGATCGGCTATTTACACAGTATTTACCTCTTTCTTATATTATTTGACAATTTGGCCAATGTTTGACCAGTTTTTATAGTATAGTTTGTTGATTACTTTTGATGTAGCAATGCTCTTTTTCTTTTCTTTTTTTGTCGCCTTTTTTTGTATTAAAAAGGTCTGAAAAGTCCTTAAATTGTCACTTCACTGTCATCTGGGGACCCCCCAAAATCATGTGGGGACCATCCTGGGGGTCCTGACCCACAGGTTGAAAACCACTGATCTATGCCACTGGCTCGAGCATTTGGGTAAGCTGTGCATAAAGAGCCTCTCCTTCTTCAAATGAGAAGCGCGAGGTGTCAGGAGATTAAAGCCAACCCCATGTGATTTTTATACTCGGTCGGCGTGCCCGTGTGGCTCACGGAAAATAGCCGATCTGCAAGCCCGCAGTGCGACAGTGTGTGGGCTTGTAGATCGGCTATTTTCCCTTATTTGCGACACCCGCGCACAACTGAAGTATATAAATCAGGCTTGAGCCAGATTCTCTGGCTGGTTGGGTGTCATTTGGAACGTCTTCTCTCAGGCTGGGAGCCACTTGGCTCATAAAACCCTCCTGAAATGTCTAGCGGCTCACACCACATCCGCTAATGCCTCACAGCTCTGACACTGAGCCCATGTACTGAGTATGAATGACTTATGAGCCATAAGCTCAGTGCTGGGCCGCTTATTTCATAATGTGAGATTTATCAACACTTTCTTTAAAGCACTTTCAACCTGCTGTCCCTATTTGGGGGCAAGTCATTATAGTCATTCAGGTTTGGTGTACAGGGAAAAGGTCAAGTTTACGAAGTATTGCAGGTTTAAGTTGTTGACACATTTATGTAGTGGGGGGTCCCTGCTTCATCTCTCTCTCAGCTAAGGGGTCCTTGGCCTGAAAAACGTTGGAAGACCCCTGCTGCTTACAGAATGTAACATGGAATCATGCTACAACAAACCACATCACATTAAATCACTGACCCCCAACGGATGAATCTGGAGGGGGGACTATATGATTCACTCTGCGTGTGTGTGCGTGTGTGTGCGTGTGTGTGTGTGTGTGTGTGTGTGTGTGTGTGTGTGTGTGTGTGTGTGTGTGTGTGTGAGAGAGAGATTAGCAGGTCATTATTTCCAGTGGAGGAAAAAGTAGGCCTACTCACATTTTGTAGATTGGCTATTTTCCAATGGCCGAAATAGATAGGCTATAGGGCTGAAATGGGTAATATATGTTTTGTAAAAATAATCCAAATCTACAAAGTAACTAGTAACTAAAGTACAATTTGCCTCTGAGATGTATAGTGGAGTAGAAGTAAAAGTACAGTGCTTGAGTAAATGTACTTGGTTACTTTAGTTTAGTTAGTTACTACACCACCGATTATTTAAACCACAGATTCATCAGGATTTTTGAGTATTTATTTGAATGAAGTCTGTGTCTCCTCTGGTTGCAGTTGGAACGATTACAAAGGATCTTCATGTCTGTCTCGCTGCAATCTGGGAACCCATCAGCAAGATTAGTCTTGCTGTGCTCCACAAACCACAGAGTGATGGTAGCAAGGCCAACAATGAACCACTTGCCCCTTAACTAAGAGACAATGGATCCAGTGTAGTCACTAGTTATTTTTGTAAAACTTTTCATGGAACATTCTTTTTTTTAAATATATATATAAAGCCCAATAGACAGATACAGTTAATCACTTTCAACCTGGAGTGTCTAATTTGGGCATGCCAATATAGGCATTTTTATTTTATTTTATTCAAACTATTTGTGTTACGTTTGTGAGTCACAGTCATTCAACAAAGTATAAAATATAGGGCATTCATTTAGCTTACACTCTGAGGGTCGGTCCCCAGATGATTTGGTGGTGGGGGGGGGGACCTCACACAATAGTAAACAAACCAACATAAAGTAGGCTATAAGTGTACACAGGGTATCTGCACATTTATAAATGTAATGACTTTTAAGATCTTTTTAATACCAAATTGGCCAAATTGTGAAATACTACACGAGAAAGAGGCAAACATTGTGAAAATAGCCGATCTACAAGCTCCCGCGAGGCATTGGGAGCTAGTAGTTCGGCTATTTTCACAATATTTACAGTATCTGTGGAACCGAGTCAAACTAAATGTAATCCTACAACTCCAAGTGCTTGTCAGGGTGAGGCGTCCCCAGTTCAAATATGATTATATGGGGGTTTGCGACCTGAAAAGTTTGGGAACCCTTAATTGCTCTACTCTCTAATCTTCCACATTATATTCTTAAAAGTAAGATGTGCTAAAATGAAAACGTTGAACATGTCAAACAACCAGAGATCCTGATAAAGGCCAATATACCTGCTCCTTCCGACGTCCGAACTTGTCTTTGTAAAAGGGAGGTGATATAACTAGTACTAATTGACGACTTCTGATGGCCGGTCTCAGAACCGTTTCCTTGGAAGCCACAACACTAGGGGGAGGGACCATGATCTGGTACCACCACACATTTAGAACAAACATGGGAAAGTTCTCATTCTACTGCCCTGCCACCAAAATGTGAAATGCCCGGACACCATCCATTTGATTAAAGGATGTGTAACACTGATTTCTTTACACAAATGGCCTGAAAAAACATCAGGAGACCACAAGGGGAGGTAAATCCCATCTCTTTTGTACATAATATAGTGTTGTATTTGTTGATGACATTGTATTATTATGTCAATTTCGTATGCTATGTTGATGAATGATGAATACATAGGACCACAATGGAAACAAGTCCCCAAGACTTTTTGTGTTATCCATTTAGCTTTATGTACAGTACCACATACGTGCTGTTTACATTTCTGATTAATAAAGTATTCCATCAATAAATCAAACCTCCAGATGTCCTGACTCTCAGAACTATTAGCTCGGAAAGCCTGTCCGTGTCCGAACCGGCGTAGGAAGGAGCATATATTGGCCTTTATGCTTCTGTTTCCTAAAAAAGGATTCATGCCGTTTTCCTGAGTTTTGCAGACAAATCAACATGGTCGTATACCTTCTGCAGGTGGAAGCCATTAACAGGCATTATGACATGGGCAGCCAGCCAGCCTCCTCAGCAGTGTGTTCCTTATGTCTTCTTGGTGTGTGTTGTGTCAGCTTCTCTGGTGGTGAGTAAAGTATTTGAATTAATTAGGTCCCCACTCATTTGGGGTATTTGTCACTGTATATATATGCACATACAGTGAAATGTGTCCTCTGCATTTAACACATCCTACTTTTGGCTGCATTGGGTGGTGAGGGTGCCAGTACAGCGCCTTAGGGAGTAGTTAGGGGTTAATGTGTCTTGCTCAGGGACACTTTGACGCGTAGACCATGCCCAGGGCGCGAACCAGAGACCTTCTGTTTCCCCAATGTCCTCTCTACTCTTTCAGCTATGGTCGCCCGTGAGAGAAGTATTCACATCTTACTGTTGTGTTATTTAAAATAAAATAAAGGTTTAAGTGGTTCATTTGCTCCCTTCCTAGAAATGTAGTGGAGTCAAAAGTATAATATCTGGGCTTTGACATGTGGTGTAGTGAAAATCTTAAGTATCCAGCAATACAAATACTTAATAAAAAAGATATACTCTTATAAAAAAGAGTGAAGTACAGTAGGCTACTCAAGTGAATATACTTTGTTACTGTCCACCAGCGCTAATGAGATATTACTGTTGTTGGGCCGGTATGACAACTGGCAGAGCTCCTTCACAGCTTGGAGAGCCTCTGTTGGATTTCTTGCTGTTTTCCAGTTTTCAAGGACTGTCAGGCAAAATGGAAGGCAGTCAACACTTCTGATTATGTTGTCGCTGTCGGACAGAAACCTTGTATCTCTTCAACCTTTATTTTCATTTCTTCTCGTAAATGTGTGCCCTACTCCGTCATACTACAGAGTTTCACAAAAGTAGCAAAAATGTAGCAGATCTACATGTTCACACAGTGTCGTGATGTGACACGCTGTGAGCTTGTAGATTGGCTATTTTTGCTATTTGGGGGGGACAATAAGTGAAAATGAAAGTGGTTAAGTGGGTCAGTGGGTTTTATGAATATTTAACCGATGGAGAGTACTAATAAGATTGTATGACTAAATAATAATAATACTGTACATTGGATCCATTAACACAGGTTCATTTTGACCATTTCCTGAAAAGTAACAGTTCTGGACATACAAGGTTTCCACCCGACGGTGACAATATTCTCTCTGGATGGGTAAACGCAGACGATGAATTCCAGTTTATATTATGCAAATGTACTTGACAAAAAAAAAAGAAAAAAATACCCCCACAACAGCTAAAGGGGACACAATTAGTATTATTTAAAGATCTTGTGACAATTGTGTACAAAAGAGGCTAGGCAAGTTTATCTTGTAAAGCACATTTCGACAAAGCAATTCAAAGTGTTTTACATAAAACATTAAGCGTAGCGACATTAAGACAAGACAAGAGAGCATTAAGAGTGCAAAAGAGACACAGTATAAAAGGACATTTGAATACAATAAAGTAAGAAATCTCAAATAAAACTGAAAAATGAGAGAATAAAATTGCAATGCAGAGGAAATGATGAAAAAAACCTCAATAAAAGGCAGCGGCAAACAGAAAAGTCTTTATCTTTAGTAAAGCTTTAGCTCTGGAAAAGTTGGTAATGTCTGGTCAGCAATAGCTGATGTGACATCGAACTTGAACTTTTCTGGCACTTCCCTCCTTCTAGCTTGTCCAGGGACCTAGGAAAGGCAGTCCATGCTGTCGTGGAATTGAGGATCAATCGGCAATCGATAAGGCATATAGGAGTCGAAACAATATTCTAGGTGGTGCTCCGACATTAAACAGTAAACCCGAACCAAACCCGCACCCTAACCCTAACCGCACGCGGATGCCACATAGTCGGAGAAAAGGTCTGTCGGATTAACGCATGCCTCCCGTTATGCTTTATGTACATGATATCATGGTCAGAAGTACATTAACACTCATGTCAGTGGTACAGTCATGCCCACGGTGATGCAGCCTCTGTTTATAAATTTCCTCAAAACTCTTCCTCTGTTCTGCTGTGGACTAGCCTGTGCCATCTACGGCACCCGGAACGCTCGCCCCAAAACACACTCGCCCCCATTTTGTTCCCCTCAACGGTTCTTGTAGTATCCGTTTAACTGAGGTAAGGTTAGGAATAAAGTTAGGTTTAGGCATAGTTTTACAGAGGTTACGTTTAGGAATAAGGTTAGGTTTAGGCATAGTTTTACAGAGGTTACGTTTAGGAATAAGGTTAGGTTTAGGCATAGTTTTACTGAGGTTTTGTTTAGGAATACCTGATGGCGACCGTTCCGAGGTCGCTGGATTTTATCCGGGGCGAGCACGTTTTGGGGGCGAGCGTTCTTGTATCCCCACCTACAATCTTGTACGCCAGTAGTTCTCAAAGTGGTGTTCAAATATGATTTTTTGGGGGGTCACAGCCTGAAAAGGTTGAGAACCACTGCTATAGTACACACACACTGTTTCTGTATCCATCAGCAACCTACACGGCAAATTGATCCCAGTCTGTCTTTCTTTTCTCCTCTATCACCCTCTCTCCATCTTCTCTTCATCCTGTGTGCATGTGCGCACGTGCGCACGCGTGTGTGGCAGTCGGTTTACAAGCTCCTGTGCTCTTTGCACTAGCTATGCTGCAGGGATCCAATAAACGATTTTCATCACTAATATTTGGCTCTGTTTGTTTTCTGCAAAATGTGTGTGTGTGTGTGTGTGTGTGTGTGTGTGTGTGTGTGTGTGTGTGTGTGTGTGTGTGTGTGTGTGTGTGTGTGTGTGTGTGTGTGTGTGTGTGTGTGTGTGTGTGTGTGCGTGCGTGCATGCGTGTGTGTGGCCTGCAGCAAGAGAAAACATTTTCACAGCAAACAGCCTCTCGCAGAGAAGAGAAGAAAAAAAGAGAAGAGGATTGGTGGGGACTGGAGTGAAGTAAGTGGAGGGTGAATGGTAAGAGGAGAAAGGGAAGATGAGAGGAAGGTGATTGGAGAAGAGAGAGGGATGAGTAGAGAGGAGAAAAACTAAGAGGATGAGAGGGGATTGAGAGAGGGATAGGGAATGAAGAGCAGAAAGAGAAGTGGGGATCTGAGCAAATAATTCACTACAAAATAAATTGTGATTCTCAGAGTTACAAAATTGTTTTGAAAAAGATACAGTACAGTAGTGCAATAAAAAAGCAGGCTATTCCAACCATAGTTTAGTTTAGTGTTTTATTTTGTGAAAAGGCTATTAGTTCTAGTTTATTGTCTCCGCCAGGCCGAAAGGCATGGCGAGAGAGTATGTTTTACCCTCCGTCCGTCCTTCCGTCCGTCCGTCCGTCCGTCCGTCCTGTCTGTGTGTTACCACCAAATCTCCGGCACCGTTGGCCCGGTCGCTCCGAAACTGTGCACACACACTCCCTGGATGCCAATTCAGAACCTCTGCATTTTTCACATGGGCCTGTTATAGCGCCACCAGGAGGCCGATTTGTGCAAAACCCATTTTTTCACATTACTCATACAGTTTTTAACCAAACGTCATGCAAATCGATACACAGTATCTCTATAGTCATGTGATCAACCCTGATCTGTCCGATTTCCTATATTCCATCCTCATTGGTTAAGGTTGCCATCCAAAGTTTGCAGGATTGGTCTGTTTTGAACAAACTGCTTCAAATCATGAACGAAGCTTGCAATTTCCGTGAAATTTCACACGCACATTGCCACTAGGCCGAGGAAGAAATGACACCCTTTTCACATTGGCCTGTTATAGCGCCACCAGCAGGTCTAATTTAGCAAAACACATTTTTGGAACAAAATGCCTCAAATCATGAATGCAGTGTCTGATTGAAGAATAAATGCCACCCTTTTCACATTGGCCTATTATAGCGCCACCAGGAGGCCACAATAACGTACCTGACCTGGCGGAGACCTGTGCTCCGAGGAGCACTTTTTCTAGTTTTGTAATAGTTTTAGTTTTCTTTTATTGTAATATGTGGTAGTCAGGGGCGAGATGGCCTGGAACTATAATTCCACTATATGGTCTGTCCTATTATGCTTAAGCGTCTTATTGTCTACCACTGTCATTTTTGTCTTCTGTTTGTATTCGTTGTTTTGCGATTTGTTTGTCTTGTTTGTAAGTGTTTTTGTGTCAATAATGCATATAAAATAAAAGACCTGTGTCGATTATTGTCACTATGACCCTTTTCACTATACAGCAAGCCTCTTCAGCATTATAGACAGTGATGGAAGTAGTACTCAAGTTTACTACAAAGTTTTTCAAAATGTTTAAAAATCTGATCGACTATTTTCAAATGGACAAAATATATAAAGGTATGCGACGCATTGTGAGCTTAGATCTGCTATTTTCAAATGGGCTGAAGTGGTTAATGTATGTTTTTGTGAAAATAATCTAAATCTGCAAAGTAACTAGTAACAAACAATTGTAGTGGAGTAAAAAGTACAATATTTGCCTCGAGATGTAGTAAAAATTAAAATACCTCAAAATTGTCCTTAAGTATACAGTACTTGAGTAAATGTACTTAGTTACTTTACACCAATGATTATAGGCTTCATTTGCATTCATTTAGCTGTTGGAGACTTCCATGGACCCTCATAGTTTGGTTGCGTCTCATCGCTGTCTTCCATCAGCCGAGGCTAAGGGGAATACTGGCTCACCTGCACTGCATAGTCAGTGTCACATTTCATTTGCTGTTCAGCGTTCAATTGTTGTCTGGCCAAACTGATCATTATGAAATGTGTTGCGAGGGATATTTGGCCTTGCCTTGGATTGTCATCCTTCTCGATCTATTCAAATTCTGCAGGCATGTCGGCTTGGCTTGGCTTGGCAGGCTGCACAGCAGTGGATGATGTACAAAGTGAAATTGAATGAATCAGTGGCCTCATTCTGGGACTGATTAAAAGGACACCGATATCGTGGTACTGCAGTCCCTGCTGTGATGTCAATGAGGAAAGGACTATAGGGCCGTTCACATCAAGCACGGTAACTACTGTATAACTAATTTATCACTATAGCTGTAAGGATAATTATGCAGCCGATGTACTATGAATCACCCCATTCAATGGAAAGGCATCGTGTGAGCGTCCAGACTGATGAACGATACGGTCTGTAAACATTGACACCAAACACACACAGAGAGAGAGAGAGAGAGAGAGCGAGAGAGAGAGAGATCTGTCTCAGTGGTGCTGAAAGACGCATGCAACACGATATGGGAGGCATGCGTTAATCCGACAGACCTTTTCTCCGACTATGTGGCATCCGCGTGCGGTTAGGGTTAGGGTGCGGGTTTGGTTCGGGTTTACTGTTTAATGTCGGAGCACTGCGCTGTCGGAGGAACCACGATATATACGGTTAATCTGACTCTGATGATTAACTACAAGGAGGCGAGTACCTGAGGAGGTAATGCCAGCTAGCCTACCACCAGCCTTATAGTGATGATTATGAATAGCTTCAGCTATTCATAATCATCTCCGTTAAATTACATAACTTTCCGAGGTTGAATGTGACCAATTGCATCCCAGATGTCCTTCTGATGGACTTTGGAATGGATGTCAACGTTTCTGTCGTTAGAACGATTTTTAAAACGACATTTATAAGTTATCGTTAGCTATCGTCTTTGAACCCTCACATGTCCAAAACAGTTACTTTTCAGGATTCAAATTAGTAGCAGAAGTAGCAGATCGACAAGCTCAACACGCGTCGCCTCACGTCGCATTTCGAGCTTGTGGTGTGGATCTGCTACTTTTGATGCTCTTGTCAGTTTAGTGTGATCAAGTAGGGTGTTCATTTACGGGGAAAAAAAAACATAAAAAGGTTAAAATATGGAGATACTATGTTTCTGCCCGACAGCGACATTATGCTCAGTGTGAACGGTGCCTATCTCAGCCTTCCTGAAGACCCTTGGCTAAGAGGATTCTGTGAAGAAGAGAGTGCAGTGCAGTGGCCTCCAGAAGTTCACCAAAGGCAGTGAAAGGATCGTCTCCCCAGGTGTGTGGGATTGGTGTCGTTATAAGACAGGCCACAGAATGTAGGCTTCTTCAGCTCATCCCCTTCGGTGGATAAAGAACCTGGCTTCTTAGAGCCACGCCTGCTCGGGGTCGGGTGGGCTCCGTGTGCCTGGCTCAGCAAGAGCCATTTCCCACATGTCATGCCCTCAGCGGGGGTGCTTTCCAGTCCATGCGTGTTTTTCATTGATTGATTGATTGAATACTTTATTAACAGTTTGCAAAAAGTAAAGGGGTACAGTTATACAATGATGCTAGGGATAACAAAAATAGCCCTAAGGGCTTGTTTCCATTGTGGTTGTGTGTATTCAATTAATCAAGACAAATAAATACATACAACATAAAAGAGATCATCAATACTACGAGCAGTAAAAGTGTATTTACAGAAAAACATTGCGGGGTCATTTATTTTGGCAAGGAGGAGTGAGTCACATTTTTTGTTGGCTGGTGGTAGGGCATTCCATATTTTGGTGGCATAATAGTAGAATGAATTCATCCCCATGTTTGTGCCAAATCTGGGGAGGGATGAGATCAGTGGAGTACTGGTGTTGTGCCCGTGGGCATCACTCACTTTTTTTGAAGTAGTCAAACAGGTACATGGGCGCTGGTCCCTTATCTTGGAGACCAGGCCCATTGCACGTTTCAGTACTCTGTACCCTGAGCCATCCAGCAGTGCAAATGTAGAGTAGATGTACTATTTTCAGGTTTCCTTTTAGAAAGATCTAATGAGGCCTTTGAGGGCAGAGGGAGGGGGATATGGAGGGAGGAATCAAGGGGAACCCAGAGACAGATTAAGAGACAAAATGACAGCAGGAAGACAGAAATTATGACACCCTTCAGGGATCAAAGCGCCAACCCCTCTGTGTGTGTGTGTGTGTGTGTGTGTGTGTGTGTGTGTGTGTGTGTGTGTGTGTGTGTGTGTGTGTGTGTGTGTGTGTGTGTGTGTGTGTGTGTGTGTGTGTGTGTGTGTGTGTGTCTCAGAGTGAATTTGAGTGTTTGTGCACCTGTGCGCATGTGTTTGATGATAGTCTTTTTGCCATGCTCCATAAACTCCTCTTATTGCCTCGTCGCACCGGCATCAATCTCCAGGTGTGTGTGTGTGTGTGTGTGTGTGTGTGTGTGTGTGTGTGTGTGTGTGTGTGTGTGTGTGTGTGTGTGTGTGTGTGTGTGTGTGTGTGTGTGTGTGTGTGTGTGTGTGTGTGTGCTGGTGATAGTGTCTGCACTTTGTCTCTGGCGTAATATGTTGCAAATGTTCAGAAGAGAGAGAGTGAGAGTGAGAGTGAGAGAGAGAGGGAGAGAGAGAGAGAGAGAGAGCAGAGGAGGTGAAGAGAGGAGAGTCAAATCTGTCTCACATGGGACTGGCATAGCAGTGCTTCTTAAACTTATTAATTTCAAGAACTCTCTCAGAGTTACAGACCTGTAAGCGTCCATTACCCCCTCAAGGAACCCTGACGGACCCCACTCCAGTGTGGGCATACTGTACGTATAGACGGACAGACAGACAGACAGACAGACAGACAGACAGACAGACAGACAGACAGACAGACAGACAGACGTGAATTGAATTTGGAGAGACAGCCACGAACCTCCATCTTAAAAAGCTCTCTTAAAAAGGTTACCTGTTAGAGATACATATTATCGGATGGCAAGAACGAATGGCTTCGATGTTTGACAGTTTCTGTAATTGCCAAGTCAACGGGTTCAAATCCCCCGAAAGAGCGCCGCTGCCATATATGTCCATCAACAGTCAGGCCTGCTGTTAAAGTGTGAGAGAGGCTGATCCTCAACCTGCTGAGTCAGCAGCCGTGTCCAGAAATAATAATCAAATGTAAAAAAAAATGTAAATTCTACAACTCCTCTGTTTGTGCTGTATGACTGGTGCTTCCTCATGGTGTTCAGACACCGCAATACCTGCTTTAAATGTAGGCTGTGGAGCCAAATATGGTTTGGAGATCTGTTGCTTTTCGTGATGCTGTGGTTGCTGGTATCAGTGATGGATATACCAACCCCACCCACCGTCCCTTGAAATACGGAATCGTCCCCTTATTTGAAAACTAAAAGGCTTGTCCCTTATTAAACTGATGAGGGACACACCGTGTTCCTTGTGTTTCAATCAATGACACACATCTTACTCAAATAGGTCATATACAGTACATAATACAGGTTCCTAATCACTTAAATCCTCTAGACTTAGTAAACGGCACCCGAGTTGTCTCTGTACTGTGTACTACAACCCCTTTTTCCTTCTTCACCAAATGTATTTGGTGTAGACATCTGTGGCTAATGTTCCCCCCAGAATATGGATGCTGCAGTTCAAGTGGTTGATATATACATGTACAGTTTTTGTATGTTATATCATATAAAAAAACTGTACCTCTATTAATATACAGTGAGATTTTATCTTCTGGGTGTCCCTTATTTGAATTTCCGGTAGTTGACAACCCAATGAACAGAAGTGAGAAATGCCAGATGTGTGTCGTTTGTATATGGCAGCTGCTCTGTTTCCTATATTCAGATTCCTTAGTTTGAGACACATTCTGCATAGACCACGAGTTCACAAGATTCTTCTAAGCAAAAATGTAAAACTTCTTCCCAGGCATTACCAAATCTCCCGTTACCAATTATTTTCTTTCGAATGCCTTTCAAGACATTAATTTAAGACTTTTTAAGGGGGGGGCAGGGGGGGTTGGAACTAGTAGAAGGAGGACACAGGGAGGGATGAAGAGTGAGACCTACATAAGAAAACGACAGAGAAAATTAAGAATTAAATTAGAAAAAGGCATATAGACCAATTATTTGTTTACCAACATTGAGACTGGACGCACAGGTGATTGTTTCATGCAATCAATTCCCAACATATTGTTTCGGGGTGCGCTGGTTTCAGTTCATTCAACTTCCTCTTGTGTGTTGGCTAATGGCTAGTGAGGCACGTCCTAGCGAGACCTGACAGAATGGTTTTCATTTGGTGCCGGCCTGCGCTCGCATACTGGTTCTTATCAGTGTGACCTCGTCTGTTAAGGGGTCTATTGGTGAAGAGACAAACGGTGAGAGCTCAGCAAAACAGCGAGGGAGGAGACATGAAGGAGGTACGAGGGAGGAGAGAGGGAGGGAGCGTGGAGGACAACAGGGCCACTGGGGGTGCTGCCTGCCTGCCTGCCTGTCTCCTTTCTGAGAACGTCAGAGTGAGTGAGGAGACACAGGAAGCAGCATCACATTGAGCCTGGGGTTGTTTTGAGACCAGGTGGAGAGCAACGATAAGGGGGGGGGGGGGGGGGGGGGGAGAGAGAGAGAGAGAGAGAGAGAGAGAGAGAGAGAGAGAGAGAGAGAGGATGGAGGAGGTTAAAAAGAATAGAGGAATAATGAGGAAACGCTTGAGGCTCGATAAGAAAGCTCATATTTTCATATTCTGTCTGCTACTGCTCTCTCTCTCTCTGTCTCTGACACACACACACACACACACACACACACACACACACACACACACACACACACACACACACACACACACACACACACACACACACACACACACACACACACACACACACACACACACACACACACACACACACACACACACACACACACACACACACACACACACACAGATCTTAAAAAACCACCAAGCAAAACCAACATGGAAACAATAGAATTTCCACACCTGTGGTATTGTGGTGTGTGAAATAAAATAAAAATAAATGAAATAAAACAAAACAAAATAGCTAGCCTACTTCTAGAAGTAATAGTTAAAATTGATTGTTACTTTCCATGGGTAAGTGCAAGTTCAAAGAGATCAAGAACAGGACATTTAGAAAACACCCTGATAAGGAACATTGGTTATATACAGTAAAGGCAGAAGAGTTGCATGGGAAGACAAACATAAAGCTACAGAAATAAACATCAGCCAACAGTGTTCTGGATTCACATCGGGTGCATCTCCAAAAGGACAGCCCTAAGTGATGCATGTTGCACTGCACTGCACTAATGCTAACCTCCTGCAACTCCAATAAGCGATCTACAGACGGATCTAGGTGCTCTGGACTTTACACACAGTAGCTAAAGAATCAGTCCTTTAAAAGCAATGAAGAAATAGGTGAACGGTTTCAAACCATGTTCTCTGATTATGACATCACTGAAAACTTCAAATGTGGATAGGACAAAATGTCTTATAGAGACCTCACTCATGCTTCTCAAACTTTCATGTCATGAAATGTCATGGACCATTGTCAAGGATCTATTTGGCCGCGGACCCCCATCTGAAAAGAGTTTGTGCCAGGGACCCCCAGAAGAGAAGATATGTGTTAAAAAATGTAATAAAAAATGTTAAAGAAATATTTTTCAAAACATTTAAAAAATAGCCGATCTACAAGCTCACAGTGCATCACTTCGTGACGCGCTGTGAGCTTGTAGATCGGCTATTTTGGAATTGCCAAAGTATAGAATATGGTTAAAGTGGTTAAAATGATTGTGATGCAATATTAACTAATTTAGCTGGGGACCCCCTTGGAACACCCCAAAGGACCCTGGGGGTTCCTCGGCCCCCACTTTGAGAACCACTGCTAACACTAATAATCTTTGATGATGATAACAAACAGAGACAAGAGGAGGACAAAGACAAAGATGAAGGACGTGTGGGAGAGGAAAGATGAAGGTGAGAAACTACCAAAGCATGAGAAAGGATCAGAAGAGAGGAGAAGCAAGAGTAGAAGAGAGAGAAAAAAAAGATCACCAGGGTGAAAAGGAATGCAGATAATGGGAGGAAGAGAAGATACAGTATATAAGGAACAAGGAGGTATGGAGGAGGTAACAGGAAGTGGAGGTATAGGGTGGATGAATAATTGATGTGAATGAACCATGTCTCCTGCCTGAAAACATTCATTATTCAACATTAAGACAGCAGCTCTCCTGCAAGCGCGCGCACACGCACACGCACACACACACACACACACACACACACACACACACACACACACACACACACACACACACACACACACACACACACACACACACACACACACACGCTCGCGCGCACGCACGCACATGCAGACGCACAGTGAGGTTCCACGGGTGAGGAGTTCAAATAAAATCATTCCTCACCTCAGTTTGACTCATTCACTGCATCACAGTTCTGTTGTTCTTTTTTTTTCTTTCTTTTTTTTTTAACCCAGAACAGCATTGACAAAATGTAAGAGAGACATAGTAAGGTTTTGTGCCAGGGACCCCAGAAGAGAAGATTTGTTTTATTCTTTTTTTTACATTTTTGATATTTTTCAAAAAAATCTCAAAAATAGCAGATGTACAGATATAGATCGGCTATTATTGAATAGCCAACGTATAAATGGTTCAAGTGCTTAAAGGTAGGGTTAGGGTAAGTGATTTGCTTTGGTTAAAATAAGTGCTAAATAGCTCTATATTCTGATAGTACTCATTGCTATAGTGTTTGTTCAGTAAAAGGAGTTTCCTTGTCTCTCCAGCTCTTTATAAAACAGAAAATGCATTTTCGTTTCAGTTTCAGTTTCAGTTTCATTTCCAATTTGATCCAATCAGGATAGAGAACTCAATCAGGATATAGATTAAACAAGTGAAATTGGAAGTGATGACACTAAGAAATGAGCAGGCAAAATTGGAACTGGAACACTATAAAAATGAAGCTTAAAAATGGGTACTTTCTCCTGATTGGCTGAGATTTTGACATCGGAAAATGTATTTTCTGTTTATTAAAGAGCTGGAGAGACGAGGAGACTCCTGTTACTGAACAAACACTCTATAGCAATGATTACTATCAGAATATAGTGCTTTAACCTTTTAACACAATACTTTTTGTTTGAACCAAAAAATATCACTTACCCTACCTTTAAAATTATTGTGATGCTGTGTTAACTAATTTTGTTGGGGACCCCCTGGAAGCCCCCCAAGGACCCCACTCTGTCTGTCTGTCACAGAAGATGATGAGGATAATGAGGGACACTACTAGGGGTGTGACAAAATATTTTTTTTGGCTGGTGAAAGTTAGAGGAGTTCTTACAAAATTGTATGGTGTGTGATATGAAATGTGAGATTACCATACTCACAGTAATCACTAGTCATTCTTCCATCATATTCGAGGGCTTTTGGAGATAAATGAACAGACTAGCTTATAGTTTAGAGCACTTCAGAGGGGAGGTGTGTGTGTCTGTGTCCAGCTGACACTCGTTGACGTTACATGCATCAAGGCAATTATGTTTCTGCACTGTCAAATATATAGGCCTACATCTATTCTAAGATAGCATCAAAGCCAAAGATTATTTTATAAGCGACGGTCTCTGATATTATAGATATTTTGTTTGAGCTGTTGTTAATAACTTTGCTATAATACTTGGTTGGTAAAGTCCAGATGACAACAATATGACTATGAGGTTATGTCCCTTAAGCTTGTGCAATTTTACAGCACTTTGTTATTTAAAAGAGCTTCATAAATGAAGCACTTTTAAACTGAAGATGGCCAATGTTGATGATAATTGGAAGAAAAATCTAAACAAATATCGCATCGTATCGATATATTGAGCTCATATCGTGTATCGTACCGTGAAATCTGTGTATCTTGACACCCCTAGACTCTACCATCAACACTTTGCACAGATCTCTGAACTCACAGGTACTGTTTACACCCTGTACATTTACATTCTAAAAACTCCCTGACATATTTTTTGTAGTTTGGACACAAAAGCAGCGGACATAAAACACATCTCCACACTCTGTTTCTCACACATGCCCTTCACCGATACATTACTGATTAACTGACTGCTACAGATTGCCGCACCTCACAAACATTTTGATCACTTCAGTTACTCTTTTGCTGTCTTTGTAAGTAGATCAATATCCTGATTCCCCCGTTCCTCTGCCATCGTTTGTAAGCTAATGGCCTTCGAGCGAGGTTGTGACATGGGGTGCCACAGCAGCTCATTACAGACAATGCCTTGCACTGTCAGTAATTAACTGCTGTGGCACCCCAGGTGTGCGTGTATGTGTGTGTGTGTGTGTGTGTGTGTGTGTGTGTGTGTGTGTGTGTGTGCGTGCGTGCACGTGTGTGTGCATGTGCGTGTGTTGTAGCTACTTCAGTCCTTGCATTTCACTGGGCACACTGTCTCACTGTATGGGACACAGTGGCAGCCATAATACAGAGACCACCAGGTTAATGATGACCAGTGAACCTTAAGTCTAAAAGACATATGTGGTAAACATGAATTTCATCCTTTCCATCGTTCCATCCTCACAGGCTCTCTTAACACATCGGGTGCCGAACACGGTCTGAACCGTCACCGTGTGTTTACATAGTAGCGCTCCGGTGCCGAACACGGTCTGAACCGTGAGTTTAGTCTTTTTGTTTTTTTCGTTTTTCTCCGCGCGGGCGGGGCTAGAGCAGCTCTGGGAGCACCCATTGTAATCCTGCGAAGGAAGTGCCAGATCGCTCACCGCAACCTTTTTTTTCCCCATCCGCTTCCTGTCTATTTCCTACTTTGAAACGCCTATATCTCCGAATCTGTTTCCTGTGGGGAAAACCGGTCATGCGCGATGCGCGATCCCCCCCCCGTTGTAACTCGCCAGGGAAATGTTATGGTTCCAGGCTGTAGCCAGCCTCATGGCACAACATGAATCGATGCTTTTTTTTGCATGGATTTGCTTGTAACGCACGCGGAAGCTAGCTTTAAACAGCAAAGCGCAGTCAATGGGGAGATGCACCCACGGTAAGTTGTTATGAAAAAATGCTGGCACCCGATGTGTTAAAGGACAGCTTCACCCATTTTGAACATATATTCACATGGTCCTCCCCAATGCTCATTATAATATGGCACCATTTGTGTCTATTCACTGTCTCAGGAGGGCTGTGGACAGTTCACAAACCTGCTACCCATGACATCATTGATGGGGAATCCAAGCTAATGGAAACTACAGGCTTTCTATTCCATTGTTCTCGTCTCAATAAAAAAAGAAAAGTAGCCGGGGTTCTGAACTATGTCCACAGCCATCCTCTGAGACACAGAGTGAGTAGACGTAAATGTTACCATGTTATCATGAGCATTAGTGAGGACCAATTACTCAAAGATAGGTGTTGAAAATGGCTGAAGTGCTCCTTTAACTTCTTTCTCTATCATAGCTATTCCTCTTCACTTGTTTCCACATCACATCAAGCCCCCATGGTAAGCCTGGAAGGCCACCTTAACATCTCCCAATTGCTAAGACTTGGCTTTGGCGCATTCAGCCTGCTGTGTGATATGCAGTGCACATTTCTCCATTGTTCATGGTTTGGATCATGGGATGTTTTTTTTTTTCCAGCGGTGTGTTGTTTTGAAAAGGAACAATACATTTGCATTCTAATTTGAATTCCCCACTTTTCTCATGTTTCTCATGTTTCTCTGTGTTTCTCGCTGGCTTTGAGTTGTGGAATTGATTTTGAAGATAAAATATTTCTCCTCATCTTTAAAACACTCAATCTTTGACTTGCTTTTACATTAGTCTCAGGGTATCTGGGACCTGTATAATAAGCATTCCTGGAATTAAAACAGAACAGAACAATACATTTGTTATGTCATAGAAGGGGGAGACCTGGTTTATCCAATTGTTTTAAATGGTTCTGATAAACACATGGGGGTGGGGGGGGGGGGGGGGGGGGGGGGCAGTTAGGGATGTGGCCAGACTTTTGCCTCCCACAATTTTCAAATGCTTTCGGTCATACAGTCTGGAGCACGGAAGCTCTGAAAATGATCAAACGATAAAGATAAATCAAAATTATCTAAGCTTATATAGATTAGCAGAAATGAAAACAAATAGATAAAGGGCAGATAAGATATATTTTTGTGAACGGAAATGACGAGCATTTGGCAGCTTGTGTAGTTCCAGACTCTGTATAGCATTCGGAGATTGTGGAATAGTTGTCTGGCTACGCAAGACAACTAGAGGTTAAGTGTCTTGCTCATGGAAATCTCGACACATAGCCGAGACCGGGAATTGAACGTGTGACCCTCTTGTTTCCCAGGCAGCCTCTCCACCCATTCAGCCAAAGCTAAGGTATGGCAAGGTTAGGGTTGCTGACTCCCAGAGATTAAAATAAGGGACACACATCCTGGGCACGCGGCTGAAATCTTTTTTGGCGGTCAAACCCCCCAAAACCCCCGAAATGCATAGAAACCTATGCATTATACCTATAACACAATACAAACACAATGGTCTTACACCTGCATGCATTAGGCTACTATTCATGATTTTTTTATTTTATTTTTATAATATATTTTTCTTAATATATACATTTTTCCCCTGGAGCCAAGGTATGGCACCTGCCATACCCAATTGACGCCCCTGCATGGCCGCAACAAACTTCCACTGGATCACTTTATGTTCTTCAGATGCAAAATTCAGAATTTCAAGTTGTAGCCTACCTCCTATAAAGTTTCATCCCATAATCCTAGTTGTGTGGAGTTATAGAGTCCCCTGGAGTAGAATTACTAATGAAGTAATTCACAATACAAAAGGGAGACCAAAATGCTTACTTCAAGCACACCCACACAGAGGTGGGAAGTAGATCAAAGCCATTTAATCATAACTAAAGACATGTCAAAGTAATAGACCGTCAATGAATACCGACCGTTTCGACCTCAATGATTCTTCCTCAGTAGAAAAAAAAAACCCTCTCCTGTCCCTAAATGTCTTTTGCTGCTATTTAACATCCTTTCATGCCTTTATGTAAAGCACTTTGAATGTCCTTTGTGTATGAAATGTGCTGTACAAATAAACCTCCTTCGCCTTAATATCCATCCTGTCAGCGGGATAAGGCCTTATCTGGACTCTACAGGAAACAGAAGGAAATACAAGAAATATAAGCTCTGAACACAGACGCGCACACACACATACACATACACACGCTTTCTCTTTCGCTCTCACATACTCTGTCTCTCACCAGCTCTCACACACAGTATATACTCATAGATCATGTGCATATGCTGAAAGAAATGGACCCCCCACCCCCCCCCCCACACACACACACACACACACACACACACACACACACACACACACACACACACACACACACACACACACACACACACACACACACACACACACACACACACACACACACACACACACACAGCCCAATTACCGCAGAGTTAATGGTTTTCCTGGGTTTCCAGTTGATTGTCTTTCTGAGCTCGGTCAACCAACCTACACTCAGCTTGTTTCTTTCTCTGCCTTTCCTCTCATGCCCACAATGCACCTGGAGGCTGTTATCACTGAGATGCAGTGTGTAGAAGACAGACAGACAGACAGACATCGTTACCGTCAGTCAGAAACCTTGTATCTCCATATTTTCCCATACATCAATATTGCCATATACAGAAAATAGCCGATCTAACTTGCCAAAAGTGGTTATATATATTTAACCAATGATAAGTATTACTTATTATATTATCTATTAATTATCATGAATGTTATTATTATTATTATTATTATAAAGTATTGCATTGGATCCATTTGAACACAGTTTTTTTTTTTTCCATTTCCAGAAAAGTAACAGTCGTGGGCAAGGCTTCCACCCATGCAGCTATGTGTATGTGTACCATGACATCACACCTCTGCACTTCTCTTCCTTCCTTCTCCTCTGCTCCCCCCCCCCCCCCCCTCCAATAGGAGCAGTTATTGTGAGCTGCACGTCTGACTGCGCTCACTATAATAACCATTATTATCCCACCCGCCTCAGAGGGAGTGGCTCACATATGTAATCACAGCACTTTTCACAACCACAACCTACTGCCATGCATCAATGTCACCGTACACACACACACACACACACACACACACACACACACACACACGGACACGCACAGGCTTCTAAACAAGGCACACACTGACTGATGCACACACACACACACACACACACACACACACACACACTCACAAAAATATGCACCGCAATCACTGATACAAATGTACATGGACACACATATACAGTCACACACAAAGACAGACTTCCAGACAGACACACTGAAATACACACACTGAGAGATGCACACACACAGAGTATCAGACAGGAGGGAGCGAGAGAGAGAGAGAGAGAGAGAGAGAGAGAGAGAGAGAGAGAGAGAGAGAGAGAGAGAGAGAGAGAGAGAGAGAGAGAGAGAGAGAGAGAGAGAGAGAGAGAGAGAGAGTTATTGTTGGAGTAGACATTTCTCCCAAGATAATCAGACAAACCAAAGTGGCGACGCCTGACAATAGGATGTTATGGTCTGTTATGGTCTGGTCTGGTCTGGTCTGGTCGGCACATGTTTAGAGTATTTACATTTCACTACACTACAAACATTTGACAGCCTTTCTATTATTACAAAACCATATTTTACACTTTGGCTATTCAAAAATAGCCCATCTACAAACACGCAATGGGTCACATTGTGACACGTTGTGACATGTTTCTATTTTCTAAAAAGTACAACATTTTTTAAAAAATGTGTGAACTTTTACTTTGGAACTTTAATTATATTTTGATGCCAATATCTTTGAACTTTTACACAAGAACATCTTTGAATACAGACCTTTTACTTTTACTATTTGTTGTAAGTATTTCTATAGCGTGGTATTGCTAGTACGTAACTAGTATGTGGTATTACTTAGTAAGTAAAAAAAACATTCCATCCCAGGATAGAAGCAGGGTGAAGGACATCTTATACACTCACTAATGTTGTTTATAAGCTGGAAGCTCACGTCCCGCGCATTGCATTCTTGGACCAGTCTGTATAGCTAATTTTCTCAAAGGGTTTTTTGTGTGCAATCATCTTCCTGGCAGGTCTACACAGATAAAAAACCCGTAATGAAAAAAAAAAACGAACAAAAGACAAACAAATCAAAATTGCGGCTCCAACTCAGATTGCGTTTGTATCTCTTCACAATGCAATCTGTTCAATCTGAATAAAGTATCTACATGATGACATTCTGAAGCTCATCAGCTACAGTACCTTTGACTGCAATGAGGGTGTGCTCACAACATTTTCATTCTTGTTGAATTATGGATATTGTTATTGATTAATTATGTTGCTCACTGGTGAAGGAGTATCCTTCTTCATGCACCTTTTAAAGCTCTACTTCACAGACACAATGAAACTAGAAGGCGGCTCCATTGTCTGATTGCTGCAGCCTTAGTCAGACGTTAATTCCATGCACCTTGCGAGTGCAAATTGTTCAGTGAAAATTGTCTTTGATGTATGATAATCTGGTGCATCGTGTTTTCCTGATGCTATTGAAAAAACAAACTCAGTGTAGCTGAATCTCTCTCTGTGTCTGTGTCTGTGTCTGTGTGTGTGTGTGTGTGTGTGTGTGTGTGTGTGTGTGTGTGTGTGTGTGTGTGTGTGTGTGTGTGTGTGTGTGTGTGTGTGTAAATGTTTTTACATTTTCTATGACAAAAACAACCTAATGTTTGAGTTAAATCAGAAGTAAAACTTCCAATAAAGTATTCAATTAATCAATAATCATGTTGTTGAGTCATGCTATAGTGAAAGTGTGAGATACAGTACATAGACTTCTCCAAGATCACAGTACATATAGACTGAGAGGAGAGCAGATCTCCAAGATCACAGTACATATAGACTGAGAGGAGAGCAGATCTCCAAGATCACTGTACACAAACTGAGGACATTTTGGTCAGTGGTGGGAATAGTACTCAAATGTTTTAAGTAAAAGTATCAATACTGCAATGTAGAAATACTCTGTTAATAGCACGGAATTCAATATTTACTTGGGTAAAAGTACAAAAGTATTCAAAATCAAAAATATAAAGTATTCATTATGCAGAATGCATACCATTTCACAAGTTTTCAAATGTATCCACAAGTTTCTTAGGGAATTATGGGCATCACTTCCGGTAGGAATGTGAATTGATTGAATGACTGACAACAGGAAGTGATGCCCATAATTCCCTCAATGCTCCATGAGAAAAATGTATACAAAGCTTTTGAAAATAGCCGATCTACAAGCTCACTATGCGACGCATGGTGAGCTTGTAGATCGGCTATTTTCAAATGGCTGAAATGTATATAAGGCTGAAGTGGTTAATGTATGTTTTGTTATAATAATCAACATCTACATAGTAACTAGTAACTAAAGTTTTCAAATAATTGTAGTGGAGTTAAAGTAAAATATTTGCCTCTGAGATGTAGTGGAGTAGAAGTAAAAGTACTGAAAATTGGAAATACTCTAGTAAAGTAAATGAGTAAATATACTAGTTACTTTACACTGATGCATTTGGTTCCTGATTTATTGTAGACCTTATAATCTGAATAGAATTTAGAAGAGGAAAATGGTTTATTCATTGCGGGAGGAGAGTAGACAATTTAGGAACCAGACAAGCAAAAGAAATCTAGACCCAACAAAAGTGCATGCACTATATATTAGTTACAATTATGGATGGCAATGATTGATAGATAAGCACTACACAACCTAACAAGTTGACACATGTGGGCGTGATGGGAATATGATCAGTGGTAGAAAGTAACTAAGTACATTTACTCAATTACTGTAAGTCCACATATGAGGTACTTTTCTTCTACTCCACTACATCTCAGAGGCAAATATTATACTTTTCACTCCACAACAATTATTTGATTTTTTTTTTGTTACCAGTTACTTTGTAGATTTTAATTATTACAAAACATTAACTACGTCAGTGCTTTATATTTAAAAGTTGGCTATTTTCAAAATATTTTAATACATTTTATACATAATGATAGCTTGTGAAACGGGACATTCTGCATAATGTATATTTTGATGCCAATACTTTTGTACTTTTACTCAAGTACATTCTGACTACCGGACTTTTACTTGTAACAGAGTTTCTACATTGCAGTATTGATACTTTTACCTAGTAAAGTAAAGAAATATTGTACTTTTTCCACCACTGCATAGACATGCTGCTATAGACATGTCCCAAAGCCAGACTCATCAGGAGGCGACAACAAAAGCACCTTGCCAAGCCTTTGTATTGATTGAGAGCAGAGCACAGATGGTTCAACCCAGCAAGATGGAAATAAATGAAAGAAATCATGTAGGCGTGAAAAAGGCCACTTTCTCCTATGAAGGCAATCAGGCCCCGGTGGCGCCTACAGTATGTGCACGTGGATGAATGCATGAATAGATAAATCAATCAACTGCCTGCTTTGAGAACAGGCAACTGAAATGCAAAGTTGGAACAGAGAGTTGGAAAAGTCACTGAAGTTAAATACTACACTGGGCTTATAATAATATGCATGGTGAAAGCCATGCCTCCAAGAGGAGTGTTTTGGAGTGGCGGAGGACTTAAAATGCACCACACAGGCTGGATCTGAAACATGCAAAACCTTGTCCACCTCTTTCATGTCAACTGTAAAACCATTTCCGGGACAGCCAAATATTCTAAACTTTCCGCTATTCCGCCTATAATCATATTCTTTGAGACACACATCCAAGTGTTTGCCAGGCTAAACAAGATAATCATGTGACGTTAATCCCCTTCCCCTATTCGCTGGTAATGTACAAAACATAGCAAATGCTCGAGCAGGGAAAACAGCGGAGCATGTTCGCTTACCGCCCGATCCTTCAGCAAGGAGAGCCAGCAACACAATGAGACAGAGTCCCTGACATGTCCTCAAGAGCCAAACATTTTGATCACCCAATTCAGCGTAGCTGTCTTCAGCTCGTCAGACAGCGCACAGACGTCAATACTTCAAACTGAGTGAGGATGAAATTTGGGACAGATGACGTGTCCTAGGCAATGGCACTGTCCGTGGTGCTGAACCCTGTCGTCACTGTGTTGGCTGGCCCTGTATTAACCTCGCGTCACCAGACTTTCCACCTCGGAGGAAAGCCTGGTATTCGTTCTAAAACTAGCCGTGTGATCCTGTTTAGAAAAAAGGGGAAAAAAAGTACTGTGGTTCCGGTGGTTGGTTCCGGATGTCGCGCCACGAGTTAGAATAGAAAATGGACATACCAAACGATTATTATACCAAAAGAAACTAAACGATTATACCAAACTAAACACGTTTTTAAACTAGGGGGATCATTTTGGAGAAGTGCGGCGCTGGTGGTTACGGTCATTGGTTCCGGCCACCTGATGACGTAACGTTCCGACCGGATCAGAAACCCCAAAATGGTATTGATCCAGGCTAGCCCTGTATAATCTCTCACCTGATCGGGTGTACTGAAGCGAGACTCCACAAAACAAACAATATAGTGGTTTCTTAATAGCCAACATTTCATCATTATTTATAAACCACTTGGTTTTCCATAATATTGTTTATTTTGGGTGAAAACCTTGTATGTCCAAAACAGTTACTTTTCAGAAAACGTTTTTTGTTAATGTTTTTAATTACACTAAAAATCTAGATCAGATCTATAAGCAGATCTATAAGCTCACAAAGCGTCGCACTGTGACACATTGTGAGCTTGTAGATCAGCTATTTTTTTGCTTATTTTATGTGACACTGTTGTATGAAGAAGAGCATTTGCCATTTGTATCAGCAACATTAGGACAGTAAAGGTTTGTTCTAGCTTATACTTTTTTTTTTCTTATTTTCTATTCACAAGTCGTTAACTATTTGTAATTGTATTGTAACCCTATGAATTTCTGCGTTATTGAAATGCAAGATAAAAATAAACTCATCTTGCCTTAATGCAAGTTCCCCTACTATGATGCCGGTGCAGGTTCGCCCGGGATGATGCCATCCAAAACATAAAATAAATTATAAGAGGCTGCAAACCATTCATTTGCTAGCGAAGCTAATCTAAAAATCACCACCTAATTTCATTTCATTCAAACAACTGTGATAAAAGTGTCACGCTACCTAGCTTGTGAACCTGTGCAGCAGGCATGCTGAGCCTGGGGTCTTGTTATCTCTCCAGCCAGGTGAGGTGCACTAGGTCTGAGCTTGTACTTCTGCTGCTAAGTAACGACTAGGGAATCATGTACTGCTGCCTGCACCTCAGGTCACTAAAACGTAAAAGCCCCCCCAAATCCCCAGGACAGGAATACAAAGGATATGACCTCGGTGTCCTCAAAGGTTGCTGTGGGAATGAACACGAGATAAAAACGGACTGCATGGCTTCTGATATGGAAGGTTTCAGGGTTCCATTTTTGCTGGGGAGGATGGAGGGTGGTGACCCCTCCGGTCATTCATGTTTTATGGTTGGTGGGGATAGGTTTTATCCCTGCTTCTGGTCAGACTGAGGTAAATAGCCTATATGAATTTCCTTTTTGGAAATGTAGACTGTCTGGTACGTTTGATATCGTTGCTGTCGGGCAGAAACCTCTTTTCTCCATATTCTAACATTTTGTGCTGTTTCGTAAATCAATGCCCTACTACCTACTTGATCATGCTACAGTGTCACGCAAAAGTTTCAAAAGTAGTGGATCCACAAGCTTGAAACACGTCGCGAAGGGACGCATTTTGAGCTTGTAGATCTGCTACTTTTGGACATTTGAGGTTGTCAATGTTAACCACATTGACCCTGGCATACCTATTTTGAGCCTAAAAATAATAGCATATCTACAATTGCGATGTATTGTTATCTTGTAGATTGTCTGTTTTAGCTATTTGTTGTATGACAAAGTATAGCTACAGCGTTTAAGTGGTTAAGAAAACAATCAACAATCATTTTTTATTCCAAAAAAGTCAAAAATAGCAGCTTGTAGATCTGCTATTTTTGAACAGCCAATATAAATACTTTTTATTTGTAATTTGCCCTGTATGTAGTTGGATGTTTTAGTTGGATATTTGTTTGATCACTGTTTGTGAATTGTCATGTCGGTTTGTCCCCGGTTTCGTTTGTTAAATGAAATGGAAAAGTGTCCTGTATGGGCTTATGGGCTGGGCAATCAATCAATCAACCACTGGTCTATAGGCTACAATGCTTAGTGTGTGTTAAACCGTATATACTATTAGCCTACTTAGATTAGCCTTGATGGGTTTAAATATTTATAGTCTTTAGAATAATGGATAGATAGGAAATAAGTACTTGTTGCTGCAGTGGATTGTGACACATCAGTGGTCTCAACATCATGTGGCTTATAAACTGCTATTGTACTTGTAAGATCTCTGAAGATAGAGTTATATGTGGCAATAATTTGAATGATTCCATAGTGGTATCAATTTAATACAAACAGTAGTATCTGCATAAATACCCTGGACCTTGATAAACTGCCCAAGCCTAAAAACAGGATTACTGTAGACACACTTACTGGCCATGTGATGTTTGTGCACAGCTCAATAGAGAGGAAGAGAGACAGAGAGGAGATGAGCAGGATGACTCACATGTGTACTAGAGACAGATAACAGAGAGAATCTTGGGGGGAGAGAGGGAGAGACACACACAGCGGGAGAGAGACAGCAGGAGAAAGAGACAGAGACGCATCCATTGTCCTACTTGAGACTGACTGTGGACAGCAGGGTTCTGCGGAGAAGGACAAATCATACGCACGCACACGCACGCACACGCACACGCATACGCATGCACACACAGTGTTTGTGTCCGGTACAAGACGGCCTAGTTGAACCACATTTTGACCCAGAAACACACACGCGTCACGCACACACCTGATAAATGCACTCAACGCGACCTTTGATGTTAATACAGGAGTGCAGAAGAGAGATAAACAACAGAAAAGAGATTGAATCAGATTAGAACAAGCCACAGGAAAATGAGAGATGAGAACAGAGAGTGAGAAATACTCGTTCACCTGTGGCCCTTAGCCCTAGAACACAACGAACAGAATGAAAATAGTCACACCATCACTGATGTTGGGTATATTTTACCTGAAATAAAATCTCATCAAAATATATTTAAGTACAACAATACTTACAAATTGAGGTACTCTTCTTTAATATTTCAACATGAAATTTCACAATAAAAACGAAAAACAGGGGGACCCTATAAAAAAAGCAGCAAAATGTGTGAAAAATGTGGTTATTGTTAAAAAATATATTCCAAACAAAAAAAATGGAGTTGGAAACAAACCTAGCTTATATGACGTCAGTGAGCATCCTGAATATACCCAAGTTGCCCACCTCAGACATCAGCAACATTATGAAAATCACACAATTACAATTGTTGGGTGTTCTATCTAGGGTTAAATGATACTCATCTCTCTGACTTTGTGAGAGAGAACAGAGAGAATGAAATGATGAAATGATGAAAAGATGAGAGATAGTGTGTGTGTGTGTGTGTGTGTGTGTGTGTGTGTGTGTGTGTGTGTGTGTGTGTGTGTGTGTGTGTGTGTGTGTGTGTGTGTGTGTGTGTGTGTGTGTGTGTGTGTGTGTGTTCTTCAGTCTCTATTTCCAAAGTGGTAGTTTTCTCGAATACAATGAATGGTGAGGATGCTGGCTTTCGACAGCAAAAAGTAACAGCACTGTGTAGCCTGAAACGCTACAGCCTTTCAATCATGCAATATGTGCATGATTGAAAAGCAGGCCCTAATCTGTCCAACACCTCTCCACCCTATCTTCATGCAGTGCCAATGGCAGGTGATTATGCACTGAATACCAGCAGCGCAGAAAAGGCAACCGATAATTGGCAACCTCCCCGAGGCTGTGCTCCCGAGAAATTGCTCTAACCAGGTTTACTGCAACACTACCAGAGAAAAACAAAACAAAAGTCAAATCCAGAGGGGTACCACCGCAATGCCTACCAGGGGAACCATTAAACACCAATTGACACCTACCTAAACCCACCAGAATCACGTTGAATTCACAGAACAAAGCCCATCACTAAACTTATCTCTAACACAATTTACTGTGCATCTCCTCCAGTAGAATACCGGACAAGCCACCAATTTGCCCTCCTGACTCGGCTAATGAGACATGACAAAAAGGTGTACTCTTTCTTACTCAAGTAAAAGTTTATAGCTTATCCTACAATAATCCCAAAATATACTAAAGCAACAAGATGTGTCCGTCAGTGTTATCAGCAGATGGATGAGCCGATGCACCCATTTCGGCTGCACCCATTTTATCACGTTTAATCAGACTATTGATTGGTCTAAGTAGGTGAGGTACTGACCTACCCACGTTTAATCAGACTATTGATTGGTCTAGGTAGGTGAGATACTGACTACCGACGGGGGCTAAGTAGGTGTTTTGTATATATAGTATCGTTTTGGACCGCGACGGAGGCGCGCCGTCTCAAGCGAACTTGAGCTACGAGAGGCACCACCGACCGAGCCAAAGCGAGTGAGTGACTCAGCGTTCGAGTTATGTACCGAATCATAAATCATGTTTTGGGGTGAGCGTTTGTCCCAACTTTCATCAACCCACAGAATAGCGACAAAAAACACCTACTGCGCTGACCTACCTATCGGGGTTACATGTCGCCTTTCCGACGTTAACGAACCCTATACCTAACCCTAACCCTAACCTTAACTGCACGCGGAAGCCACTAGTCGGAGTGGCGAGATGTCGGAATGGAAGGCGGTTACCCCTATCGGTAGGTCAGTATACCCTTAGACCAATCAAACGTGATAATGTCCCATTCAGTGCATTGACAGCCGAAGCCGGTGACGTATGTGTGGTAGTATGGTGAATGCAAGTGTACAATGTGAAACCTAAACTAATAGCCCTATAATAAGAAAGATAAACCTGAACCGGCCAGGTCTTAAATACACCCGGGAGACTGGCCAGGTGCTCCCAATTACACTAATTAATTACACCTACCAGGGACCTGCAAGACAGCACAGAACGAACACACACACACACACACACACACACACACACAGTTGTGCTTTTTCCATCTCAGGAATGTTGCTAAAATTAGACATTTCTCGAATTTTCATAATACAGAGAGGCATATACATGCTTTAAATGTCACTCGTTACTACCCACCTCTGCATGTCAAAGTCTTGGAATCCTTTTCTTATGAAGGACATCATCAAGTTTCATGAATTAATAGATATAGATAGATAAACTGCAAATGGAGTTTCAAGCTGCAAAATCCAATGTCATCTAGTACAATACAGGTAAAATGTCTTGTGGCTTGTAGATCAGATATTTTTGGCAAAGAGATTGGGTGTAGACAGAAAAAAGCTGCAAGTACTGAGACAACGAAGGTCCCGTTTTAACAATGACAATGACCCAAGCAAACAAAATAGGGTCCAAACATGACATGGCTTCCCTGTGAAACTTTGACATCATATTGACTCTTGCCTAAAATATGGAGGGCTGGTGGATCTGATATTATGAATACACATGTGAATCATATTCACACACAAAACATATTCTCAATATCTTCCGGGATTTACTTCCTTGGCCTATATTGGAAGTGACTATGAGAAACTTGGCACTGATCAGTCCAGTGGGTTGTTATTGTTAGATCTCACACACACACACACACACACACACACACACACACACACACACACACACACACACACACACACACACAAACACACACACATCAATTAAAATATATTCCAAAGTACTCCAATAATATACCAACAGCTCAAAATCTTCTGTCTGTCCAAAAATCAAGTAATCCTAAAGTCCAACACAAAAATACCAATGCATTGCATAAAAAGAAAACAAAATATTCCTCTCACCCAACCCCTATGTCAGGAGGCTCCAGGATATTCCTTTGTTCCTTTAATCAGTTCCAGTTCATAATATCCACCATCAGAAAATCTTCTTAATTTCAACCAAGCTTCCCTTATTCAGGTCTTAAAGTTTATCGGCCACAATAGTCAATGGTTTAAATTTCTGATTTGGATTACAGTCAGCCTCACTTCCTGTAAGTTTTATAGCTGTTCCTGGTACCTCACTTCCTGGAACTGTTCTACCAGTGATCACTTCCTGTCTTTACTATATGTGCTGCTTTTCCCCCACAGCTCCCCCTATGAAATAAAACCCAAACAAACAAAAAATCAAACAAAATAACCCAATTTGTTTTCCCGTACACTACATTTTGGTGTTAAATATTCAACCATCTTTGTGACCAATTATATTCCCTTTGTTATCACCAAGTATGTTATGTGTCTTAAAATACATGGACAGCAAATACCATTTCACACATTTATGTGGCAGTGTCACACACTGTTTTAGACAAACGCACCCCCATGCCATGACAAATGGCCTCCAGCATGTTTACAAACAGCATACTACCATTTGTTTATTTGTTAGGATCCCCATATAGAGCACCGAAGTCTGACATCACTGCCACTAGAGACCGCTATCCCCCTGGGTCACAGAGTACTGTCTGTTTTCTATTCAAATTTCCCAAAACTGCATTTTGCTGCTCTTATTTTAATGTTGTTTTATGCTTTTGCTTTTCTTTTATTTTTTTTTCTTTATTGTTAAATTATTTGTACTTTATCTGTAATTGTATTCTTGCTCTGTAAAGCACCTTTAGCTGCATTTCCTGTCATGAAAGGTGCTACACAAATAATGTTTATTATTATTATTAGTATTGATAAATCTTAGATTGTGTCATATAAGAACTGTGTTCCAAAAATGAAGAAATCTGCTGGTCGATTTTACTCATATGAACATGAAGCATCAGCTGACAATGAAAAAGTACTATTTTATCCAAAGAGCAAGAACATTTGCATGCTCAAGACCAAACAGAGATCAAATGTAACTCAACATCATAAACGACACAGAGTCATATACCTGACAGAATCATCAGGCTGATTTGTTTGTTTTTGTTCTTATATGATGTGATCTAAGGGGATTCTCAATAGAAAAGAAACTTCCGTGACCCAGGGGTAGCTGAGCCCTAAAGCAAAGCTAGTCTTCCTGGGGTCCACATACAGTATGTATAACACCATAAACATTGTATGCCCAAATGATGCTGATGCAGTGGTGGAAAAAGTACTCAAATGTTTTACTTAAGTAAAAGTATCAATACTGCAAAGTAGAAGTAGGCCTACTCTGTTACAAATAAAAGTCCAGAATTAAAAATGTACTTGAGTAAAAGTACGAAAGTATTGGTATAAAAATGTACTTAAAGTACCAAAAGTAAAAGTACTAAAATGTTTGCAAATAGTAGATCTACACACTCACAACCCATTGCGATGCGACACGCTGTGAGCTTGTAGATCGGCTATTTTCAAATAGCCTAGGTATACAATAGGGCTAAAGTGGTTAATATATGTTTTATAATGTAATATTTTATATCTTCAAAGTAACTAGTAACTGAAGTTTTCAAATAATTGTAGTGGAGTAAAGGTACAACATTTTCCTCTGAGATGTAGTGGAGTAGAAGTAAAAGTACTGAAAATTGGAAATACTCCAGTAAAGTGAAAATACCTCAAAATTGTACTTTACACAACTGTATGTAACACCATAAACATTGTATGCCCAAATGATGCTGATGGTATGGTTTGATTGATTGATTGGATACTTTATTAACATGTTTGAGCAGTACGGCTGTACAGTAAAAAAAAAAAAGGAAGCTCTGTTAAAAGGATGACACAAAAAGCCATGGGGAGCTTGTTTCCATTGTGGTCCACTCTACTCAATTCATCAGTAGATGGTGTCACCGGGTGTGATGTCATCCAGTTGTGATGTTACTATGGAGCCAGGGGTGGAGAAGTACACAGGTTCTAAATACTCTGTTACAAGTGAAAGGCCTGTATTACAAAATGTACTTGAGGTAAAGTACAAAGGTATTAGCCTCAAAATATGTATACAGGACCAAGATAACATTTTTCAAAATTTGTCAAACCTTTTTTGAAAGTGGGTAATCTATTGAGAGCTTGTAGATTGGCCATTGAATAGATTAAGTTACATTTAGGGCGTAATATAACGTATGTTTTGTAATAGTATTCTAAATCTGCAATGTAACTAGCCACTAAAGCGCTCAGATAATTGTAATAAAGTGAAAAGTAAAACATTTTCCTCAGACATGAAGTATAAAGTATTGAAAAATGGAAATACTCAAATGAAGTAAAAGTATCTCAAAAGTATACTTAAACAAAGTGCTTAACCACTTGAACCCCAGCATTCGTATTGTGGGGAAAGTATCGACAAAAATAGCACTGTGAGCAGCTATTTTCAGCGAAAGCTTTTCCCACAATAACAAAAAAAAAAAAATACACTAGTATAGAGCCCTGAGGGTCTCCGCTCAACCATATGGGGTTTAAGTGTGGTTTAAGTAAATGTACTTGCCTGGT
>NC_139948.1:43643241-43668241 GCF_963454915.1 Gymnoscopelus microlampas
ATTCATTTTTAAAGCTACAATCCCAAATGTAATGTCCATTGTCTCCTTCTTCCAGTGGAGAAAGTTCATTTCAATGATATGCAAACTACAATAACAATGGCAGCTTCAGATGTTTTTAAACAAAACAAAAAAACAATGTGATTGGCTCAAGACACGACTTAGGCCTACTATATTTAAATTGCTGGCCTCTGCTTAAGATAATCTTGCTTTCAAAGAGCCTTGATTTGTTTTTATTAGCTAATTTACAATGAAGTATTCAAATATTGAAAACATGCACATAATTAACAAAGCTTGAAAAACTTACTCTTTAATAATATTGTGTCCGCATGTCACTTACCTCCAAAGTTCATTGCCACACAGTACTGACCACGGTGGTTGTCTGGTTGGCCTTTGGTCCAGTGTTCATAATCAAACCTTGTCCCATCAGTATAAAGCCATATGCGTTGCTGGAGAAGTAGATAACATTGAATATAATAAGGTTTTTACATCAATAATATATATATACATTTTATATTCTCTATTTTAAGTCATAATATTATATAGTATAAGTCTGACATCACTGCCGCTATAGGCCGCTATCCCCCTGGGCACAGAATATATTTTTGTATTAGAAATCAAATCTTAGATTTCGTTGTCCCCGGCAATTTTACTCATGAAGTATCAGCTGTAACTCAATATCATAAACGACACAGAGTCATATACCTGACAAAATAGCCAGGCTGATTTGTTGCCTGATTTGTTCTAGCTATTGTTCACCTTTGACGCATCGTGTCCTCCTATCCAGGTGATAGGGAAACCGTGAGTTTGCTCTCTGATCTCATCCTGGACGGCGTAATATTCAGCGTTGCTGTGGATCGATGCCAGGTGCCCCTCCAAGGACATACAGTCTGTCTGCATGGAGACACAAGAGATGTAAATATTGTTGTTTTCGGGCAGAAACCTCTTATTTCCATATTCTAACTGTTTGTGTTTTTTGTAAATTAATGCCCTATTTGATCATACTACAGCGTCACACAAAAGCATCAAAAATAGCAGATCCGGAAGCTTGAAACGCGGTGCAAAGATCTGCTACTTTTTCTACTCATTTTAATCCAGAAAAGTCACAGTTTTGGACTTTGGGTTTCCACGAGACGATGTATTTAAAAAAAATACATTTGAATATTTTTCAAGAATTGTAAAAGTTTCTTAGATGGTTTGAAAATGTTTGGCTACAAAAGTTGGGACACCAGGTTGATTTATACAGGCACACACTCCCTTTGCAGTGCAATTCCCAGGCAGTGCAAATTAGCCAGGCCTGCTTCCAGCAATTTTCTTTCTCATTCATGAAGAGTCCAATTTATTCCCTTATACATCAACTGAAAAAAACAACCAACAAACTTAACTGTGGCAGGGTACTGTCCAATATTATAGTTGGATAAAAGAGTCTCAAATTGCTGATGAGTAAAATTATATATTATTTCAGCTTAGCAAAAATCTATTTATTAGACAAATAATGATTCTTATTATCCAGGTGGAAAAAATAACAAACATCAACAACAATAAACATCCATGCTCTGCATGTGAAACTAAACATCGAAGAAAAGGTTTGGAAATTTGTGAGTGGTAGATTGTTCTGACAATGACTTTATACAGTTGGAAAACCTGTTTATTTCCCTTTTAAATGGTGCATTTATGTAGTGCCTTTATCCAAAGTGCTTTACAATGTACATTACATTCACCCATACAGTCACACACCAACGGCAGAACGATGCAAGGCACCAACCTGCTCATCAGGGGCAGTTAGGGGTAGTTAGGGGTTACCGCCAACGGTAAACACTTCATTCTGCTGAGTCAGCTGTGCCGATCATCCCACGAAACGCACAATTTAAAAGGGAAATAAACAGGCTTTCCAATGGTGTAAAAAGGTATCGCCAAGAAGCATTGTTACAACAGAGACATGCTATATATCAAACAAACATTTCCGAACTTTTTGTTGGCTATTTCCCTGTGCTTATGAACCTCTCCTGCTGAACTTTCATCACAGACACTATTTATGTATGTACAGTATGTGGATGTGTGCAGACCCACATTTACTGTAGGGAACCAAACCATAGCCCCTTTGCCCTCCTCAGTTCAGTTAAACCCACAGAGTAAATGCTCATTTAACTGATGAGCGTTAACATGAACCTGTAAAGATGTTACTGTGCACTTACCTCAGCCTCACCCCAGGTTCTTGTTGTCGACCTGTAAATAAAACAGCGCCCTCGATACTGCTTCCAGCCAGAGGGACATCCACTACTCCTCATCTCTTCCTCTGCTCCCTCCCACTGCTCCTCCAACAACGCTTCATTTTTCTCCACCAGCTCATTCTCTCCTTCCTCCATGTCTGTGGCCTCCTCCATCTGTAACACAACGTTCTCTCCTTCCATATGTCTCTCCATCTCTCCATCATCCTTCTCCCCTTCCACCACAGCCATCATCTGTTCTTCTCTGTCCATCTTGTCTGTTGAACCCGAGAACAACACATTGCCAGACATGTTGGATTTGACCCAAACGTGAAGTTCAACAAGCTCAAAGCGCGTTGCTTCGCGTCTTGTTTCACGTCTTGTTTCACGTCTCGTTTCACGTCTCGTTTCACGTCTCGTTTCACGTCTCGTTTCACGTCTCGTTTCAAGCTTCTAGATCTGCTACTTTTGATGCCTTTGTGTGATACTGTAGTATGATCAAGTAAGGCATTAATTTACGAAAAAACACAAAAAGTTAAAAACCTTTTACCTGGGCACTTCGAATAGACCACCTAAGGGTGCTCATGTAGCGCAGGGGTGAAGTACCCAATATGTCTCTATCACTATCTGTTACTTTTTTTCAAGTTATAGAGGAAAATTTACTTGACTCCAACTCAGCTTCAAAGGATAGGATTATAGTATATGTATTACAATAACAATGAAATTATCTAAAATGAAATGAAATTATATGCAATGTGTCCACTCACCCACTAGAGGGGTCAACAACAGCTCACCAGTCTCCAGTGGTGCTGGAATGAGATGACCATCTGAAAGGCACACACACACACACACACACACACACACACACACACACACACACACACACAGACACAGACACAGACACACACACACACACACACACACACACACACACACACACACACACACACACATCCTTACTAGTACGTACTAGGGGTGTGCCGATATATCGTCCCGCGATATATCGCGATACGTTTTCGCGACGATATGTATCGTTTTGGAAAAAAAAATATTGTTTTTACAATCATAATAATCAGGCATGCAAACGGCCCCGAAGTGAAAAGAGTGACAACATGTTTTTTTTCGGTTCAGGTGTCATACTATTTGGATTCAAAACGGCTATTCGAAAAGCTACAAGTTTGCATGTCTGAATAATGCAAAAACAGAATTATTTGTTTGCATTTTCTTTTTTTCTCCTCCATATATTTTCATAATAAAAAAAGTGCGTATCGTATCGCATCGAAATCGTATCGAAGTTGTGAGCCAAATATCGTATTGTATCGTTTCGTGAAATTAGTGTATCGGCACACCCCTAGTACGTACCTGCAGCTGCCATCAGAGTCACAGCAGCACAGAGAAACTGAGTCCAAATCCGCATGTTTAGAATGTTCACCTCAACGCGTCTCACAACAAAATACACAACTGGGGAAAAACAACAACAACCATAACAATGCTTAGTCCAAAGAGAAATACTAAGTACATGTAATAATAGAATGAAATTGAATGAAAGTAATAGTAGTAATGCTAATATTAATAACAAGATCAAACTTGTCTCACCTTGTAGAGTCAAGTGTCCGTAGATGTCTGTGCTCTGTTCAGGTAGCAGCTTATAAAGCTTTTTAGCAGCTGTAAAGCTGCTCTAGAAACAGCTTCAGACCTTGTCATACGCGACATGTATTTGTTCATTGGCTGTCCTGGCTGTCCTTCACTACTTTAAGCCAATGGGGGACACTTCCCCGTTTAAGCACCCGCCTCCCCTCGCAGCACCTCCCCTCCTGAAGGCAATCATAGTGAGAGGCTGAGGGTCGGTTGCACCAAGAAGGATTAAATAAAGCTTAGTTTAGGGTTAATCAAAGATTTGTTGATCTAGGATTTATTTTAATTCGAGTTGTGTTGCACCACTTAATTTTAAGCATTGCTTAACAAATCTGTGATTTAAATCCTTAACCTGTGATTAAACTTTAAACAGTGATTAAAACGTTAAACAGTGATTATTTCATGGATTAAACTTTGTTGTGTGTCCGCCATCTTGGATTTGCGCTGTAAATAAAAAGGAATACTTCTTCTCTTGAGCCAAATATCATTGGAATTACTTTTTTATTCACTTTTGAGATAATGTGGGCAGGCGTGGCAGTCTCATTACAGTCTCTTTGCTGAATCTGTACCGCCTTTTAAATTCAGCATTATCATAACATTCGACTGGGTTTAGACGGTCCCTTATTTTTCTTTGAGCTACTCTTTCGTTTTCATGAAGCCATCTGATATATGCTGCCATGTTTACATTTAAACCACCTGTACTGCAAGTTTAGAATTAATCCCTTACTGACATTTAAATTGGAGTTTAAAGTAGTGGTGCAACAGGATTAACATTAATCCAGGTTTACTGTGAAAATAAAAAACAAGATTAAAGGATGGTTTAAAACTAAACCTGGTTAGTGGAAACTAGGTTTAAAGTTTGGTGCAACTGGATTAATAGATAAACCTTGATTTAAACCAGGTTAAAGCTTAATCCCTCTTGGTGCAACCGACCCTGAGAGTCATAAAGTCATTAAGTCATAAAAACTCGGCCAGCGGAGAATCTACTAATCATCTGTGATTTACAACAGCCGTTCTACTGAGCGTTACGTTCTACGCTCATCACAATAGACATCGTGTCTCCCTTCAGTGTTGATTTAACTCTGAGGAGAAGTTCTTCTTAGCTGTGATGACATGCAGTGGTGGAAAAAGTACTCAAATGTTTTACTTGAGTAAAAGTATGCATGCAGCTGCTAATAATATGACTGTCAAGTCAAATTTATTCTTGTTTATCTTTACAATATGAAGGTAATAAGTTGATAAGAAGTTGATAAATAATCTGTTTTCATCAGATAGTGACTAAAACCTAATCGTCATTCAGATCTATTGCACCATTGATTGTTTATGATCATGCATAAACAAAGAGTGTAAGATCATACTTTGCTCATTTTATTTAACAAAAAATAAAGAGAAATACAGTTTCATAATGGATGGAAAACTAAGTATAAAAATACGTTCTGATTTGAGGAAGCAAAGGAACATCAAACCATGTGCAACCGTTGGTATGAGGTACTTCTGTTCAAACCAAAACTGTTAAGCTGGACCAATACTGTGTAGCCAAATGTGTCAGGAACCCCAAAGGTAAGACATTACATGGGAACAAGGACACAATGGTTTGACGCCTCAGCATGCATTGGATACAGAATCGGAATGAGAATGGGAGGAGGATAGAGATAGAGGAAGAGCAAGGAGAAAAACACATGATAGAAGCAGGTGAAATAATAATAAAAAGATACCATATGATAAATAATACAATTTAAATAGCATACGTAGAAGCAGGTGTGTACATGATGTTAGAATATTAGCATCAAATGCAGATGTGTACATCAGGTGCCGCCACGCAAGATTAGGCCTACTCCCCTTCAGTCACACACCTACACGATGCTCATATAGTTAGCGCCTGTTTAGTGCACCTGCCTCAACTAATAATAATTATATATTTTATTTATAACACTTTTCATTTTTGGAAATCACAAAGTGCTACAAGGTTTAAAAACAAAAAACACAAAAATAACAAAAGGAGGGCAAAAAAGTAATCAGCAACAAGAAGACCGTTTCTTGGGGAAAAGTTGATAAAAAAAACGAATTAAAAGACCTAAGAAAAAGCTTTGTTAAAATTGTATGTTTTGAGTCCATTTCTAAAAGCATCAAGGGGCTCTCAAGTGGTCGGGGAGGGCATTCCATGCAGGCGTGGGTCAGTGAGCCTATATGAGTATGACCCAGTTAGAGTCTGGACTAATGTTTTATTATTGTGTTATAAAGTTGTTGCTTTATCTATCTCTTAAATATTCTGTTACCGGAATTTTTCTTTCCTTGTTCCTTGTTCGTTGGACCTTGGACCTTGAAAGTGCTGTAGCGAGTTTAATATTGTTATTTTACAAGCATAATATATCAGTGGTCTCATCAGGTAAAGGTGTGCTCTGAAAGTGGACCCAAATGCAATTCAAACGTGTGTGTGTGTGTGTGTGTGTGTGTGTGTGTGTGTGTGTGTGTGTGTGTGAGACTCTTCATCATGAGCATCATCATTGTCATCATCGTAATAAACAAACACCAAGGTACCATGATGTGTTTGTTTCTAGTTTGAACAAAGACAATAACAATTATCTTGTAAATGATTGAAATTATATATTGTTCAAACTGCTGAACTAATGAGTTGGGCGTACCAACTAGTGCATTTGTCCACATATTCACAATGTCCCCGATTTGAATCTGGAGGGAGACTTGTGTGGCATGGCTGTGGTCGTCTTCAAAAGATGACTGACAGTCTTCAAAAGATGACTGTGACATTTCTGTCACAGACTGCAGACAGACAGACAGACAGACAGACAGACAGACAGACAGACAGACAGACAGACAGACAGACAGACAGGGAAAAGGAACCCAAGTGCAGATGAGAGAGTCTCTCAAACCACACCAAACACTCTTGCACACCCAAAATGGAATCCCTATTGCCTCACTTCCTGGAACTTTTCTACCAGCGATCACTTCCTGGAACTTTTACTACATGTGCTGCTTTTTGCCCACAGCTCCCCTTATGATATGACTGGGGAATTAATGGATATCTTCATCAAAACAAAATAACAATGTTTTTTTCCCTGTATACTACATTTAGGTGTTAAATATTCAGCCATCTTTTTAACCAATTATATTCAATTTGTTTTCACTGAGTATGTTATGTAGCAGTGTCACACACTGTTTTACACAAACACACCCCTTAGGTGCCATGCCATGAAAAATGGCATACTTAAGCATTTTTTCATTTGTTTATTCGTTAGGATCCCTGCCCTAAAGCACAGCTAGTCTTCCTGGGGTCCACCTACAGTATATAATACTGACATTGTATGCTCATATGATGTTAATGGTATAGTTTGATTGATTGATGGAATATTTCATTAACATGTTTGATAACAGTACAGCTGTACAGTCAGATGAAGCTCTGTTAAAAGGATGACACAAAAAGCCCATGCAGAGAGAGGTGCTTGCTTCCATTGTGTTCCACTGTACTCAATTCATCAGTAGATGGTGTCACCGTGTGTGATGTCATCCAGCTGTGATGTCACTATGGAGCTCAGTTCCTCCTGGCCAGGGGTGGAGAAGTACACAGGTTATCTATTTAAGTAAAAAAGTAGCAATGCCACAATGTATACATGACTCTGTTACAAGTAAAAAAAAAAAAAAGGCTGCAAAAACTTTACTTGAGTTAAAGTACAAAGGTATTGGCCTCAAAATATGCATATAGGACCAAAGTAAAACATTTCCAAATTTGTCAAACCTTTTTTGAAAGTGGGTAATCTATTGAGAGCTTGTAGATTGGCCATTTTTGAATAGATGAAGTTCAATATAGGGCCTAATACGTTAACGTATGTTTTGGATTAGTAATCTAAAGTTAACTAGTCACTAAAGCTCTCAAATAATTGTAATAAAGTGAAGTAAGAAAGTAACATTTTTACTAACATTTTTCTCAGAGATGAAGCATAAAGTATTAGAAATACTCAAATGAAGTAAAGGTATCTCAAAAGTATACTTAGAGCAGCACTATGTAACTTTTCTTTTATGAATAAAGTGTTTTTCAAATTTTGTCCAATCAGTAATGGTAGAGTATGAATTGAGGTGGTAGTATTTTGTCTCCCTGCTCTTCTATTGAGACATTTAGATTGTGTCAAAGGTCACGTCTCACCTATAGACACAAGATCTGACACGAATGTTGACCTGAAGGTCAAGATTAAATGTATCCCCTGAGCAAGCAGGCAGGCTCTATCAGCTCAATGGTAAAACAATTCAGCACTTGTACAGGAAACTGGGTTCAAATCCGGGGTAGAAGAGGAAAGTTACATTGTTACAGTGCAGCTTTAAAGAGGTGGTGCCATGGTTTTTCACTTTTTCTGTTTTTCATGTGTCTATGAGGTTGATAGAACTCCATTAAGCCCCCTGTGGTGTTTTTATGGTGTTTTATGTCTTCTCTGACTATTTTGAGTTTCTACCTGGAGGCTGAAACCTTGAGGGTCAAACATGCCAATAGAAAAACAGCCCTTTAGTGACATTGTAAAAACATACCCTCCCCCTCATTATCATAACACAACAGGTGTGGGCATGAGGAGGAGGAGGGACTAGGACAGGTGGGTGGTGCTAAGGTGGTGGAGGAGGTGCTAAGGTGAGAACCAGGTATACTTAATGAACTGGAGGCGTGTCCACATAAAAACATAATTTTAACAATCTCTGTATAGTTTTTTTTTTTTTAAATCTTCCTCCTAGTATAACCATAATACCTGATGATTATGTTTTGGGGGGGGGGGGGGTCACTGAAAATCACGGCACCCCGTCTTTTAAGTAAATGTACTTACTTGGTTACTTTATGTAGCTGCTCTAGCGCAGACGGAGGGACGCTTAACGTGACACCCGTCGTCATCCATGCCTCTCAAATCTGTTGAGCACCGAGACAGACTGTTAAAGACTGTCAACTAATCAATAACATCTCAACAACGACAACAATAATAATAATACTGTCAATTTGTTCATCACTAAGAATGGTGATCCAAGTGCGTAACAAACGTAATGTTAAGATGTACAGAGAAGTAACGGCATAGACACAATAGTAAACCACACTAAGAACCCGAGAGACCCGTAAAAAAAAACATTTAGGTCATTACAAAATAGTAGAATTGATTAATATTTTAAAGCTACAATCCCAAATGTTATGTCCATTGTCTCCTTCTTCTAATGGAGAGAGTTCATTGCAATGATATACAAACTACAATAACAATGGCAGCATCAGATTTCCTGCTTTTACACAAAAAAAACGTGATTGGCTCGAAAGACACAACTTACTATATTTACCATAAATTGCTGGCCAGAAAATATCAGATCGAAAAGCTCACAACGCGTCGCTCTGTGACGCGTTGTGAGCTTGTCGATCGGCTATTTTCATAGCGAAAGCCTTCCCCACAATAACAGAAAACAGAAAATACACTAGCATAGAGCCCTGAGGGATTCGGGTCAACCATATGGGGTTTAAGTGGTTAATAATATTGTGTCGGTATGTCTCTTACGTCCCCAGTTCATTGCCAAACAGTGCTGACCCCCGCAGCAGTTGTCTGGTTGTGATTCGGCCCAGTAGATATAATCAAACCTTGTCCCATCAGTCCAGAGCCATGCTCGGAGTCGTTGCTGAATTGAGTGTGTACGTGTACCACGCTGGAGAAGTATATAACAGTGAATAGTATTTTGGATACAATACATAATAGACATAATAATATTTTGGACACAATTTTGATATTCTCTATTTTACGTCATAATATTATAGCGCACCAAAGTCTGACATCACTGCCACTAGAGGCCGCTATCCCCCTGGGTCACAGAGTATTTTTTTTGTATTGGAAATCCCATAGGCAAATCTTGCGTCATATAAGAACTGTATTCTAAAAATAAACAAATCACAGATGTGTGACATAAACAAATCACAAAAATAAACAAATACAGACGTTATCAAATGTAACTCAATATCATAAACGACACAGAGTCATACCCAAGGCCGTGGGAAGACGTTCTAGGTTACGGGTGTTGTATGCGCATGCATGTGTGCCTAGCGTGTGAAAATTTGCGGTTTCTGGGCGGTTTCTGGGGTTATTTTGTTAATTTAATTTGGTTCCAGAACACTTAGTGCACTAAATCCTCCCCAAATAACGACCAACAACAACAGGCACATTATGCAAAAATGTTTAGATTTTTTTTTTAATACCTTTTTTTTTTATTTAATTTTTTTATTTTTCATACTTTATTTTCAGGGGTGCTGCAGCCCCCTCAGCACCCCCCCCCCCCCCCCCTTCCCACGGCTATGGTCATACCTGACAAAATCGCTAGGCTGATGTGTTCATTTTTGGAACACAGTTCTTATATGACGCGATCGAAGATTTGCCTATGGGATTTCCAATACAAAAACAATGACTCCGTGACCCAGGGGTAGTGGGAGTGACGTCAGGACTTTGGAACTGGGTTTTGGCCATTGTTCACCGCAAGTTCATCGAATCCTCCTATCCAGGTGAGAGGGAAACCGAAAGTTTGCCGTCTGATCTCATCCTGGAGGAAGGCATATTCAGCAGCGCTGTGGACCGATGCCAGGTCCCCCCCCACGGACCAACAGTAGTTCTGCAAGGAGACACAAGAGATATCGCTGTTGTCAGGCGGAACGCTCTTATCTCCATATTTTAACTTTTTGTGTTTTTTTGTAAATGAACGCTCTATTTTATTATAGAGCGTTAATTTACAGACGCCTCTGTGTGCTGTGAACATTTTGCACTGAACATATTAATAAAGTGCAATTCCCAGACAGTGCAATTTATTAGCCGGCCGGCTTCCAGCAAGTAATTCCCTGTCTCGTTCATGAATAGTCCAATTTATTCCCTTTTTACGCAACTGAAAGAAACATTTGAGCACAGTCCCTCTGCTCAACCAACAGACTTCACTGTTGGCAGGGTACTGTCCAATATTATTGTTGGACAAAAGAGTCTGAAACTGCTGATGGATGAGTCCTTTGGCTCCAGTAAAGTTTTCAAAATATTTCAGCTTGGCAAAAATAAATGTATTGGACACAATGATTCTGATTATCCAGGTGGAAAAAACAACAAACTAAAAACATCCATCCTGTGCATGTGAAACTAAACATTGAAGAAAACATTTGGAAATGCGTGTGTGGTAGACTATGTATGTTCTATAACATAAATAACTTTATGCTGTAGTGTAGGAAAGCCTGTTTATTTCCCTTTTAAATGGTGTACCATTTGGTGAATGGTGCATTTATCCAAAGTGCTTTACGACGCACATTACATTCACCGATACAGCCACGCACCAACGGCAGAGAAAACCATGCAAGGCACCAACCTGCTCCTCGGGAGCAGTTGGGGGTCCAGTGCCTTGCTCAAGGACACTTGAACGGTGTTCACTCTCCATTCCGACATCTCACCACTCCGACTAGTGGCTTCCGCGTGCGGTTAGGGTTAGGGTTAGGGTTAGGGTTAGGTATAGGGTTCGTCAACGTCGGAAAGGAGAAATGCACCCCACTTGAACACCTACCAAGTGGGAGCCGGGGATCCAAACGGGAAACTTACATTTTCCAAGCGTCCACACTTCCTCCTGATTCCTGAGCCACTGCCGCCCATTAAGGAACAGCCATTTATAGAGTATGTGGGTTACGCCCATGAAGAATTTGCCAAATCTTCTCTGCCAACGCCAAACACTTCATTCTGCTGAGTCATCTGTGCTGCTCAGCCTCATCCCACAAAATGCATGTTCCTTAGAAATGGGGCACCATTTAAAAGGGAAATAAACAGGCTTTCCAATGGTGTAAAAGGTATCGCCAAGAAGCCAATTGTATCAACAGAGACATACTATCTATCAAACGCACATTTACAAACTTTCTGTCTGTCTGTCTGTCTGTCTGTATTTATTTAACACTAGTTAAGATTTCAAAAGGCTTCCACTTTACAGACCCAAATTTAACCCTTTAAGACCTGAAGCCGATTCTACATGTCTCCTAAAGCTCAACAGTTTTCTGAAAAACGTATGTTTCTATATCAGTGGTGCTCAATCTTTTTCATGTCAAGGACCCTCAAAATTATATGAATTTGGCCGCCGACCCCCATCAAAATATTTTGTTCCAGGGACCCCCAGAAGCAAAGATTTCAGTTAAAAAATATTCACTTTAGAAATATATATATTCAAAGATTTGCACACATTTTCACGATTTCTCAAAAATAGCTGATCTACAAGCTCATAGCGCGGCACTCGGTGCCGCGCTATGAGCTTGTAGATCTGCTATTTTTGAATAGCCAAAGTGTAAAATAATGCTTTTTATCTCAAATCTAAAAATGACACAGTTCCAGGTCTTAACAAAGAGAACCAAACCACAGGCTGAGGCCCTCTGCCCTGGTGATCGTTCATGGTCGATTCGTTCAAAAGAACTAGTTCATTGCCGTGAACAGGAACGAACTAGTTCACTTCCTGAAACTGTTACGTTCACGCTTTCGTTCATGCCCCCCGTCCCCTCCCCACCGCACACAGGACGGGCTGAGGATGGCCTGTTCCCGTGACAGACAGGCAGGCGGTGCGGTTGAGTTGTTTTTCACTAGTTATTGAACGGTGAATGTGAACGAATCATTTGAACGAATCATTGACATTTAACTGTGCCTTCCTCAGTGCAGTTCAACCCACACAGTAAATGTTAATTTAACGGATGAGCGTGAAGATGGACCTGTAAAGATTTCACTGTGCACTTACCTCAGCGTCATCCCAGGTCTGTGGTAATGGCTTGAAAAAAAAAACAGCGCCCTCCATAAAGCTTCCAGCCATAGGAACATCCTACGTCTCTCTTTGCTCTCCCCAACTCCTCCTCCATATTCTTCTCCACCAGCTCACTCCCTATCAAATAGAAGAGTTTGGGTGCTCAACACTAAATGATATAGTGAATAAGTTGATAGTGAATAAAAACACTTTTTTACCTGGGCGCTTCAAACAGACCGAAGCACTATACGTCCTCCCAGTGGAGGATCCTCACTGGCAGGTGAGCCAGTGTGGTACAACAGCAGTGGCAGGGAGACACTTGTACTGGATTTGACATTACACACAAGCAACTCATTCAAACTCGTTTCATTTCATTAAATGTTTTTTTTAGCAGAAACAGGACCATACAATGGCCCTCCACAGCACATGACTGTGTAAACCATCTAGACTCTAGATGGTTTACAGTCATGTGCTGTGGAGGGCCATTCCTCTAGATTCTAGAGGAAACGATGAGTGATGCCATATGACACAACACGCCCTGCCCTCTATAAACAGAGTCACGTTAGAAGGTTTGACCTGGCAAGGTCATTCAAGGGCAACGAGCGTATCATTGCTGAAACCTTGTATCTTCATCTTTTCCCCCGTACGTTAATGCACTGGCTAGAGTGTCACACAAAAGTAGCCAAAACAGGCGACCTAAAAGCTTGTGAGCTTGTAAATTTGCTATTCTCTCTAGTTTGGAAAAATGTGAAAGTGGTTAAGTCTGTGAGTTTTGTAAATATTTAACCAATTAAAAGTATCAAGAAAAGCTTGAGACTAAATATATATAAGCTATAAGAAATATATATTTCCTATTTGTTGATAAACATAAGACATATCTGTAACACTTTTCAAGTTATATTGAAAAATGTGTCATTTTGACAGATGAGCTATACGGATAGGATTACAGGTAGTTAGTAATGGATAGGGGGTATTAAGGTGATAGAAAATAAATTAAACGCAATGTGTCCACTCACCCACTAGAGGGGGCAACGACAGTACACCAGTCTCCAGTGGTGCCGGAATGACATGACCTTCTGAAAGACACACACACACACACACACACACACACACACACACACACACACACACACACACACACACACACACACACACACACACACACACACACACACACACACACACACACACACACACACACACACACACACACACACACACTGTAACAGTCATGATGAAGACCTCCGTGGCCAAATGTTGGCTTATTATTATTAGCCTACTTTTTACATGAAGTCTCTCTCTGTCTCTCTCTGTCTCTCTCTCTCTCGCGCACACGCACACGCACACACACACACACACACACACACACACACCCTCTTACGTACCTGCTGCTGCTATCAGAGTCACAGCAGCACAGAGAAACAGAGTCAAAAGCGTCATGTTTACAACGCTCTCCTCAACACGTCTGACAACGAACTACACAAATGAGGAAAAATAACAACAAAGCTTAGTCCAAGTAGAGACTGTAATCTATTATGGAAATATTAGTATCCAGTCGGGTGAAGTGTTGGTCATTTATTTAGGAAGATTCAGGCAGAGCAATCAGCATACAGATCAGTATAGCCAGGCCTAACGGCCTGACCAACAGCCCCACAGGGCAGCAGCCTCCTGAAGTGTCATATGGGACACTGTTCAATTTTGTAGCAAATCGCACTTTCTGCGTTTGATGCAGCTAAGCTACAATCGCTAGACCCATTGAAAGGGTTCAAGAAGAGTGGAGAGAGTTGTAAGCACATTACTCATACCTGGTGTCTTTGATGGTTTTTTATTTACTATACAAACATTACAAACATAATCTAGTCTAAAACTTAGTTACCAGTTAGCAACGGTTAGCACTTTAGGCACCGGTAGTTAGTGGTTAGGTAATAAAACCTGAGAGAGAGAATAAGCACATAACACACAGAGTATTAAGGATATGACTTCACATCAGACGTACACATCACAATTACAAAATTACAATGTTACTCACTATTGGTCTCTCACTCTCTTGTAGGATCTCGGTAAGTTACTTAAAACCCATATTTCAGGTAACCCACGGCACTGTTCCTTCTGAATCTAAAATCCTGTGCTCAGGCAGCCCATTATATCAACTTCACACGTAAGGTCCGCCTTTAGGGCAGATCTTTAAGCAACAGGAAGTTCTGGTTACCCACAAGTCTTTGCGCTTGGTCCTGTCTCTTGTTACACATCACACAAGGGCCGGCTAGCTCTGGCCCTGCTCAGTCAACCAAAGGCTCTTATCTCACAACCTTCCCCCGCTTGGTATGCGAGGGGCCCTTTGAAGCAGCTACCTCACCAGGGGGTCTAATCTGGCCTGCTAGACTCAACTTAAAGGGACATGTATTCTCCCACAGGACAGATGACAAAGTACATTACTATATCATTAATAATAATCCACAATTATCTTTCATAATCATAGATTATTCCACACCTGCCACCTGTGTGTCTGATCTAGGATCCAAGACACACACAAAACATTCCTCGTGAACTTTTTGGCTCTTTAGATAACGGCTCGGTAAAACAATTATTTAGTATGGCTCTCTGTAAACTGCTTTGATCCCATACTCATACAGGTTACATTTTCAACACACATTGTCTCTCAGTGGCTCCAAACCCATATTTTGAAACAATTAACAGTTCAACTTAATGTTCTCAATTTGTTTGAAATACTTTTTGGACATTGTGGCTAATATTTGATCTCAAATTGACTTTACTTCATAGTAAATCATGACCAATTTAATTTAGCAACAATTCTTTTCCACTAGTTTATCCCTGAGATTTTACCTAAATCCCAGGACAAATTAACTTTAATTGTAGTTATTATCTACATTTAAGCATGAACCCTCCAGGGCCCATTTGTTTGACACCCACGTGTCTTGTCTTTTCTTCTCTCCTACCACTAAGTCAATGTCCTATTTTAAGGCATTTTGCCATGGTAACTGACATTGCAATTTGGGCAAAAGGGTTAAAAGATTATTAAAATAGTTGATCTACAATTTCACCTTAAGAAATCTTAACTTAAACTTCAAGCACACATACAAAATGCTTCTTATACAATCAACAAATAATAATTCAACGGTTTGGTTACTCAGATCATGAGTCAAACATCAGTAAAGAATACATTTTGTTGGGCGGAAGAATTTTCCAACCATTGTTTGCATTTTGGACGTTTTGGAAGTTACAAGTAGCTTAATACATTTCATTATGCGTTAAGTTATTTCTTCTGTGGTAATATATTGTAAATCCTAGAAATGATACATTCATTTACAAGATATATTTCGAAATTCCTATGTAAACAGTCGCTCAAATAAGACATTTCGATTTTTTAGACACCTCGCATGGCATCTTTTCGCTTCTCGTCCGCACTGCCCCCTTACTCTGAGGGTGGCAGCGCAAGTGTCAGTCCGTTCGCCAGTGTCACGTTGCTGGCACCACCAGCCGCCAGTGGGACTGCTTTTTTAGCAGCTCCCTCCTGGGGCCTCTTCTCAGCTGTTGCCAAGAAAGAGCTGGTTGCTCCCTCCGCAGAGGGTGAGGAAGGCTTATCTTTTATCTTTACCTTCTTTTTTCTAATTATTCCAGCCCCACCAGGACGAAGCATTCTCTCTGCCTGGATCCTGGCGGTAAGAACTGAAGCGACCTGACGTAGCACTCTGCCTCTCTTTTCTTTCCGCAATTTCCTCATGACCCACCGGACTGGAGCGAAGAGGTCAGGAGGCTTGCATATTTCACACTCGCATTTTTTCAAGAGGTCAGGAGATTTGCAGTTCGCACATTCGCATAATTTTACCTCGACTGGCCTGCAAACCAAGGTTTGCCTCCTGCCACCGTTGTGAACTGGAGGCTCGGAGGAAACACCGCTTTCAGCTGGTAGCCTGCCACCGCATAATTTTACCTTGACTGGTCTGCAAACCAAGGTTTGCCTCCTGCCACCGTTGTGAACTGGAGGCTCAGAGGACACGCCGCTTTCAGCAGGTAGCCTGCCACCTTGGTTACCCCGAGGCTCCGTAGGACCACCCGGCTGGCTGGCCATGGCTCTCCGCCCTGGCGTAGTGGTGTGCTTCCCCTCCATCTTGAGTGGGCTGGTGTCGACGTCCGTCGTAGCGGCGCCCTCTGGACGGTCCTCCATGACAGCTGTTGTGGCTGACACCTCCGACGGTGCCTCTCCTGGTGCAGCTTCTCCAGTAGCGACATCCAGTGGCTGGCACCCCTCTGCATTGAATGGTTCGGTGGCGACGTCCTCTGACGCCCTCGCCTGCGCGGCTCCATCGACCATCTCCCTTGCAGCTTCCCTCGCGACCTCCAGTGGCAGTTCCACCGCGCCCACAGCTTGGTCTGCGGGAGCAGCAACGCTGTCTGATGGCACCTCCTTCTCAGCCGTCAACGGTTCCTCTCCTCCAGCTGTCACGACGACGTCCTCTGACGCCCTCGCCGGCGCCTCTCCAGCGGCCTCTGGTGGATGGTATCCCTCTGCGTTGAGTGGGTCCTCCTCCGTGGCTCTCACGATTGACGCCTCTGTGAAGTCATCGACCTCCGATGGCACTCCCTCCTCGGCCGCCGACTCCTCTGCGACGTTGACTCCCGGCACGGTTCCCCCCGGAACCTTCTCAGCGTCGTCTCCTGGTGCAGTAGTGGAAGCATCTAGAACGACTCCCTCTGCAGCGTAGAATGGGACCCCCGGGCAGGACCCTGCGTTCCCCCCTGGAGTGGTGCCATCAATGGCTGCTTGTCCAGCGGCTTGGCCAGTGGGAATTACATTCCAACCCCCCACTGCAGCGGCCGGCTCATCTGTAGGACTGGTGACTCCAACCCCCTCTCCAGTTACGACCGGGACTGCTGCTGGGTTAGACATTTGCTCTACACTCACAGCAGGGGATTCACGCAATCTGGCTTTTGACCACTTGGTCAACTGGGCTACCTTTCTTTCCCTCAGCTGCTGGTATTTATTGCACATCTCTGTTTCCTTAAGCTCAGAGATATGGCCTTTCCACCCCAGCACTGCTTCCTCAAGATAACCGAGTCTCCTAGATAACACACGCCCCTTCTTATTTTGCGCTGTGCTGGACACGGCCAGTGAGCTGATTTTCTCAGCCTCATCTAAAGCTTGCACTAATTCCTGGACCAGATCGTGCATTTGCTTTTCCACATGGTGGGACCAAAAGTAGGTCTCAAATTTCTGGTCTGTTTCTACAAACCTCTGTACACAAGCTTCTATCATCTTGTAAACCTCATGGGTGTCGCTGCCACTTTCTACTAGCGCGGTGATATAATCACCTGTAATCTCATAGAGTCTGGTAAAAACCGTCCTCAGATTCTCTCTCTTCGTGGCTAGCTCTGGCTTTGATAATTGGAGCCAAAGGTACGACATCTGGTCCTCAGCCAACTCTGCTTCCCACCCAAAGTCTGACTCTGCTGCCTTCACCCCTTCCATCAAATCAGCTAATCCTGCCATATTCCCCTTTTTTACCTCGCCTTCTTGGCTATAGGACTTTAGGTTTAGGCTTTTCAGTTAGTCTTAATTCAATAGGCCGTGAAAGCAATCGTCAGTTATTTTTAGCAAGTAGTAGTGTTGTTCAGCCTTTAGCTAATAACAACAATAATTAATTAACACTGTGTTTAACCTGTAATAGCACTCACCCTGTAGCATTCTATGCAAGAAGCCTGTTAATGGTCTATTCACATTTAGTTATTTTGTTAATTAATACTGGCAGGATTTATTTAGCTCTACCAAAGTAAATAATAGCATTTAACCCACAATGATGACTTAATCCACCCCTTATTGGTACGCTAATCAAACTTTTAACGGTAGCCTAGCTACAGAACCTGTGGTTAGCTTCTAGCTTCTCCCTCAGCTCCTTATTCTTAGCACGCAGCGTTTCACAATCTACAGTCTCTTTGTCCTCCACGGTCTTCGCAGAACTGTGGGGCTTTGTTCATAGCAACCTGATAGCGAGTCTCTTCCCGGTGGTTCCTCGGGCCCGTACGGTGTTACTGCCTCGGTCCTAGCGTCGTGTAGGCCGCCGGCTCCGTGTATCTCCCTTCGCCTCCGTGGACAGACTTCCTTCAGTTTGTGTTAGTTGAGGCCCTTTGTCCCCTTTGTTCACACAACTAGCACTGGTTCATTAAGCCAGCGTTAGTTCTGTGAGCCTATTTAAACCTGTCCCATACCAGGCCTTATAATTATTTTATTATACAACTCACGTCTCATCTTAAAGAGACCGTGCGTCTTCATTCCTATGGCTATAGGAGTTTGTTATTCTTTATATAACATGCATAACATCCGCTTCCAAGGCCTCTCTCTTTCCTAGAATTACAGAAGCTACCACGGGACCTTTTCTCAAGGTTCATCCGCTTCTATGGCCAAATACTTTCTTAGAGTTTACCAAGGCTACCACGGGTTTATAATTGTTTAATTACTCTGTAACATTTAATCACTGTTTAATGACTATGTAACCAATACACACAACTAGTTGTCCCTCTCAGACACACTAGTGGTTGATTACTATGTAACACTTAAACTTTGTTAATGACTTTGTAATTATACTTATACCTAGTTGTCCCTCTCAGACAAACTAGTACTGTGTTAAAGGCCTTATTAAAGGCCGCTCAATGCTTAAAACTCAAACATGCCTCCTCCGGAGGCATCAGTAGTTTTATTACTTTAGTAATAAACAACTCTGAAGGCCTTATTAAAGGCCAGCACAGTTTAATACTGTAATCTAATCTGCTTAAAACTCTAGGTTGTCCCCTCCGGGGACACCATTAGTTTTATTACTTTAGTAATACACAACTCTGAAGGCCTTATTAAAGGCCAGCACAGTTTAATACTGTGTTATACCCTCTGTATAACACGGTTAAGCTGCTTAAACTCTAGGTTGTCCCCTCCGGGGACACCAGTAGTTTTATTACTGTTCAATTTTGTAGCAAATCGCACTTTCTGCGTTTGATGCAGCTAAGCTACAATCGCTAGACCCATTGAAAGGGTTCAAGAAGAGTGGAGAGAGTTGTAAGCACATTACTCATACCTGGTGTCTTTGATGTTTTTTTATTTACTATACAAACATTACAAACATAATCTAGTCTAAAACTTAGTTACCAGTTAGCAACGGTTAGCACTTTAGGCACCGGTAGTTAGTGGTTAGGTAATAAAACCTGAGAGAGAGAATAAGCACATAACACACAGAGTATTAAGGATATGACTTCACATCAGACGTACACATCACAATTACAAAATTACAATGTTACTCACTATTGGTCTCTCACTCTCTTGTAGGATCTCGGTAAGTTACTTAAAACCCATATTTCAGGTAACCCACGGCACTGTTCCTTCTGAATCTAAAATCCTGTGCTCAGGCAGCCCATTATATCAACTTCACACGTAAGGTCCGCCTTTAGGGCAGATCTTTAAGCAACAGGAAGTTCTGGTTACCCACAAGTCTTTGCGCTTGGTCCTGTCTCTTGTTACACATCACACAAGGGCCGGCTAGCTCTGGCCCTGCTCAGTCAACCAAAGGCTCTTATCTCACAACCTTCCCCCGCTTGGTATGCGAGGGGCCCTTTGAAGCAGCTACCTCACCAGGGGGTCTAATCTGGCCTGCTAGACTCAACTTAAAGGGACATGTATTCTCCCACAGGACAGATGACAAAGTACATTACTATATCATTAATAATAATCCACAATTATCTTTCATAATCATAGATTATTCCACAGACACCTTTTATACACCAAGATGCTCTCCCTAAATGGAGATTAAATATACACAGGCTATACTAAGTGACAGTACCATAGAGCGACTGGTTAAATTAGCAATGACCATGTACTGTATAGTATCACAGGACAGATTACATGCTGACACAGAGAATATGCTGAAATAGACATTTGTAGCATGGAGGAGTCAGCTGTTAGATCGACAGCTCTAGCTGAGTTGGAATTAGCACATTTATATAAAACCTTGTTTCAATGAGACTGGATGGAAGGCCAACAAATACACAATACATATACTTGGCAATCTATACATTTCTGCCACCATTAATCATTGAGAAAGTAAGTGTTGCTAATATTAATAACATCATTGGAATATACATTCAAGCCAAATTCATTAAAGTTTCATTTTTTTAAGAGGCAGGTTTCTCAGAAACCCTAACAAGATTGTTCTTTGTATATAGGCATATATATACAGGTATCTGTCCGTCCTTTCCCCTTATGTGCCCATATATGGAACTGACATATGTATTTGCAGCTAATGCAATGACAACACATTGGGGTTAGACAACACACTCCATTTGGGCATTGGGAACTCCTTATATGCTCAGAATCAGAATCAGCTTTATTGTCACATCACAGGTTTTACAGAAGTACAGTGGGTGAAATGTGTTTTTGTGCATAGTGGAGGAAGAAGATGGGGTGGGGGGGCAAGAGGTAAAGGAGATCAAACAAGAGAACAAAAAACAAAAAACAAGAAAAGGTTATCTACATATTTACACATGGTACCTGAGATAAGATATAAAGGTGCGTGAGCATATCGCAGAAGACGTATACAGTGCATGATATACTTATGGACGTTAGTTAAGGTGCTAGGAAAAAAACACAATAAAAAGACACAAGTCAGTGCGTTGTACATGCGATATAATATATATAATATCTTGTATTATATATATATATATATATATATATATATATATATATATATATATATATATATATATATATATATATATATATATATCCTGTAAACTAGAAGATAAACTTTTTTTTTTAGGTAAATAGAAACATAAGATAAAACGAAAGACAGTCCCCCCATTTTCTCTCACCTTCTTCACTCAAAACTGAATAGAAAAATAGAGAAATAAAGAAATAAATAAGAAGGAAGAGGAAAAGAAGAGAGAGAAAAAAGGAGTAAGTAAAAAGTAACGTCTCACCTTGTAGAGTGACGTGTCCACAGAGTCCCCCTGTCCTCTTTCTTTATAGGGCAGGGGTGGGTAGAGCAAATGTTATTTGCTGAAATAGCGGTAAAAAGGTTCCGAAACAGGTCGGCAGTAAATCCCACCCCGCTGGTGAGGCAAAAAACTTTCCGAAGCAATTTTTTCTGTTGTCCATGAATTACATATATATTTTGGAAACTAAATACGAACACAAAATGATTAGGAGAGATCAAAAAAGTGTACATAAAAATGTAATAATGTATAATATTTGGCTATTAAAAAAGACGAGAGAGTAGGCTATACATTTGAGAATTAATTAAAACTGTTTACATGAGCAAGATATGATCGCAAAGGCTGTATTCAATTTGACCAGAACACAATAAACCTCTCTTTCTGCAGCCATCTGTGATCAGGCTTTAGGTCAAAGCACTGTGTAAATGATTGAATCAGGTTGGGACTGATTGTCCCCATGACTGGTGTTGACATGGGAAGGTTTGTGTTAGGACAAGGACATGAGGCTTGGCGCTGTGACTGGCCTGACAATGACAAGGGTGCTCATCCGAATATCAGTTCCCTCTTCCTTTTTCTTTCCCTTCATTGCCCTTTTGGCCACAGGGGTTTCCATCTGAAGACGGTCGCTTCTTAACAAAATGCATTTCAGTTCACAACTCAGTTCACAGAACAATGTCCTATTGTAAGGATGATGAAGATGTATTAAATGTATACCTGAATAGAGAGCCCAAAGCTCAGAAACACAGCTCAGAAAAACAATCAAACAACATAAACCATAATGTTAAAACCCTGAACACACCTGACCAGATAGGCATCAACAATATTTCCTCTTTGGTTAAAATTGGTATCTGGTATATATGGTATGTAATGCATTTACTGTTTAAAGGGTTAGTTCAGATTTTTTGAGTATTTTCTGTAGGAAATACTTACCATTAATGTAGTGGTTGCAAAGGTATTAATTGATTGCCCGAGTCCCGTGGTCAGAGTTATGGTCCGTTTCTGATAAATATGAAGTAGTTCCGGTAGATTGGTAGATTTGGTGGGGGCCGCTAATTAAAAATAAATTAATTTAAAAAACTAGCGTCATTTGTATTGTTGACGTATTTCTACCATATAGAGCAGGTTTCGTTCAATTTCGACCCCTCTGTCACATGGTACTATTTTGTGTGTCATATATTTTGTGCGTGAGTAGGCTGCCGCGCCGCAGTGATTCTGGACACAAACATTAGAACCATGTGACAGAGGGGTCGAAATTGAACGAAACCTGCTCTATATGGTAGAAATAGGTCAACAATACAAATGACGCTAGTTTTTTTAATTAATTCATTTTTATTGAGCGGCCCCCACCAAATCTACTAATCTACCGGAACTACTTCATATTTATCAGAAACGGACCATAACTCTGACCACAGGACTCGGGCAATCAATTAATACCGTTGCAACCATTACATTAATGGTAAGTATTTCCTACTGAACAAACACAGTATAGCAATGATGTTGAAAATGATATAGCAATGATGTTAAAAATATAGAGCTAATTATAACAAAAAAGATGATCACTTACTGAACCTTTAACACATTTTGCCGGGGACACCCTGGAACCCCATCAAGCACCCCTGGGGGTCCCCAGACCCCATTTTGAGAAGTGCACAAGTGTTCTAGGAGATGCTAGTGGAGGATGCACCCCTATCAGTTATTGTAATGGTAAGTTGCATGTCTCTGTTTAAGAACCTTCGGTGTCATAATACAGCAGACTTAGCAGGGCAGTTGTGGTAATTGACATAACAAAATGCTTGGCATTGTGACAGCAATAAAGTATGACTAGAAATTGTCATAAAAAGGGCCATGTTTACAGCCCAACTCGATTTCTGGATGTTTCTGAAACATTGGCCAACAGGCTATTGGAGAACTCTTTTGAAGAAACCCTACTTGCTGGGAGGCTCAGTAGCATTTTAGAACCGATATTCTCAATAACAGAGAATGTGCTTGATGTTGTGGTGACTATGCAGATTTCAGCTCTAAGCCCAGAATGTCATCTTTCCCACTGAATAATAATTTGTTAAACATTAAAGAAACCAATAAAGGCATACAGTATGTAAATTGTTCATTTATTTTGTATATTTCAGAACAAATCATTTATAGATAATATTGATGTTACAAATTATCTAAATATCATTTGTGAATGCTAATTTAAGTTAAGGATTTAGTTAATATCATCAAGTAATAGTTCCTGAATTATACTTATTGATGAGACCATGACCAAAGCAAACAAGACAGGGTCTACACACACACACACACACACACACACACACACACACACACACACACACACACACACACACACACACACACACACACACACACACACACACACACACACACACACACACACACACACACACACACACTTCTAGACGTTGTGAAAAATGGTCTTAAACACGTTTAGAAACGCCATCATAGACATCATATGCCCAAATGATGTCGCCGGTGTGTTGTCATCATGGGGCCTCAGATCCTCCTGGCACAGACGGAGGGAAGCGTATCTCCACAGGTGGCATCATCCCAGCGTTTTGCATCTGTTGAGCACCGAGACAGACAACAAACAATAACAATAATACTGTTTATTGGTGCAACGGTGCTTCAATTACATAACAAAGTAGAAGGAATGTGAAGACATGGCACAACAGCATAGAAACCATATTAAACCACACTAAGAACAATGATCACCATGAGAAACTGCGGTATAAAAACATGTAGGTCATTACAAAATAGTACAACTGATTAATATTTTAAAGCCATTGTCTCCCTCTCCCAATGGAAACAGGTAATTACAATGATATATAAACTTTGTGGTTTTACACAAAAAAAGGCCAATGTGATTGGCTCTTGAGACATGACTTACCATATTTACAAGGAAATGTGGCCTCTGCAAAGATAATCTAGCTTCAAAGAGCCTTGATTTGTTTAATAGCGAATGAATAATAGACTGAGCATTCAAATACTCATTCAGAACATGTGCAGCATATCTGTCAGCATGTTTACCTCCATGGTTCATTCGCAAGCAGTCCTGACCATTACAGCAGTTGTCTGGTTGTCCAGGGCTCCAGTTCAAATAATTCAATATTGTCCCATCACTCCAGAGCCAAATGCCCTCCTAGAGAAAAAATAACCTTGAATAGAATACTAAACTAAATACATAACATGGTGTTTACATCAATAATATTTTGACTCAGAATCACAGATATGATATTCTGTATTTTAAGTCATGATATTAGACCAAACATGGTTAACATGGTGAAATTACATCAATAATAGAATCACAGATATGATATTCTTTATTTTTAAATAATACAATTAGACCCCTTGGGTTTTGTTCACCTGTGTGCCATCGTGTCCTCCTATCCAAGTGGGAGGGAAAT
>NC_139948.1:43673241-43683241 GCF_963454915.1 Gymnoscopelus microlampas
TTTTACTTTTAAAAGTAGCAATACCACAATGTAGGTAGGATTACTCTGCTACAAAAGTCCTGCATTCAAAATAGAGTACTTATAGTACCAAATGTAAAAGTGCTCATTATGCCAAATTTCACAATCACTTTATTGTAATTAGTTATCAGCCTTTATGTGTCCATCACTTTAATGTTACAGCTGATAACAGAGGGTTGATTTTACCTTGTGCTGCTGGATGACCTATAATAATGCATTATCAATATGATTTGTATTAATAATCAAAATCTGTAATTAACCTGACCATAATCTTCCAGTGCTCCCAGACGGCCTCTACCCATTCAGCTATGGCTGCCTGAATACCTTGTGCGTGGGCATGTATTTAAGTGATATTTTTGGTTATAACTAAGTTGAGAGGAAGTTCACACTATATAAAATCATTGCCATTAGACTTTAGTGTTTGTTCAGAAACATCTCCCCAATTAACTGTAGACAATTTCATTCAATCATGGGGAGCACACAATTAGCTTTGCTTTTAGCGCTTCAGATCAAATTTATCTTGCCAATTTCTTTTAGCCTGGTAAACCAACCCAGCCACGTTATTCTTCTGCAGTCATGATAATGTGAATTTACACGATGGTTTACCAGGCAAAATATATGTCACCAGTACCCTTTTCACTTTAATCTTTTATGAGTTCTCTACTGATTGGATGAAATTGGTATGGGACAAATACATGCTTTGGTTGCCAATTTTAATACATGCAAATTGGATGCCACTACCTGGGTAAAACATGGTACCTTTTGTGCATCTAGTCGACAACCGCACTGCAAACTGATGACCTGAACTTAATTATTTTTCAAGGAAAATCACGAAAACTAGCAGTCAAAGACAATATTCCATCAGCACACTCAACATGGACTCAACTCATTTTATTTAAACATGTAGTACAAAACAAAAATGTTACATACTCTGCGCCTCCTTTACACAGCGCAAGACTTAAAATAAAAAGGGAAGAAATACTGAGGGGAGGGAGGAATAAAATAAAATGGAGGGGAAGAGGGGTAGGGGGGCACATCATCATCACCACTCATCCCTGATGTGGTGTGGAGCTGTGTTAGCTTTAGTGGTGACAGTATGTGAGAGCAGGCATGCCCCCTGCTGGTCTAGGGGGGTATTGGTGTTACAGAGTCCCATCATGGAGGTCAGTCGTCATCAGCACATGATCCAAGAAGAGCTAGTAGGGCCGCTAGGAGGGGGAGGTGTACAGCATAGGAGAGGGAGTGGGGGAGGAGGGGAATGGGGTAAAGAAGTGATTCAGGACTGGAGGAGGAATGAGATGGGGAGGGTTGCTGGAAGCTTCTAGAAGCCGTGGACTTTGAGCTGTTCCTCCTTGGCCAGGCCAATCTGCAGAGAGACGGGATGATTCGTTTAGCAATGGTCATTTTGAAACAACGTAAATGCACACCAAACAGATTAAAGAGACAAATGTCTTTCCTTATCCAGTGACGTTTACTCATTTCTATTCAAATTATTTCTAAGGGGAGTGTTATGCTGGAGACCTTTGACCTGAGAGGCAGCTGGCTGTGTGTTGACTGGCTGCAGTCAGAATAACTGCTGATCTCAGGTCAGGGTGCAATCATCTATAGACACCTACTTACATGACTGCTACTTGAATAATGTTACCTTAACATGACAAAAGAGCCATGCACTGCACACTTTATGGAAGGATGTATTAGACTGCCATAAAAAAATGTCCCGTTATGAGAGCCACTGAGCAGATCAGTGTATACAGCCAACACGCTGAGGACGTGGTGGGTACAAAAACAACAAGATTACAGTCATGTTAAAAGGATTTCAGCCAAATAAAGCTGATTAGACTATGAATTCATGTATGGCCACTTAATGCAAACTCCTTGTGATCTGCATTTGTGCAAGAGGTCAAAAGCACCAGGTGCACAATCAGTCAGTCACATTAAGTACCAGCCAATGATTTATTTACAGATGCTGAACGTCACGGCTTGAGACCCGGCGATGTAAAAAGGACAGTGTTTTCGCAGCTATTTGCGTTTGTGTTATGAATAGGACCAGCATGTGACAACATGCAGATAAATGATGTGTGACTGTAACCAACTTACGTCTGTGAGGAACGTGCAGATATTTTTGCGCTGGTCTCCCTGCAGTTGGATCACTTCACCATACTCTGGGTGTTCAATCACGGTTCCGTTACAGGCAAACTTCTGTTGGGGTAGAAACACATTTATTGATTACTATTTAACATCATACTCAAAATCCATGTAGTCAACTTTTGCAGGACCCCACCATCTCCCCTTTCTTCCTCTGGACTGCATCACTACCACCACCCCAGTTAAAAATGACAGTACAAATAAAGCATGTACCAAGCAATACTTGGCAACAAAAAACAAACTCAAATAAAACTGGATAGGCTTTAAGAACCAAATCCCTGTTACATTTAAAAACCACTCAAGCCGTACTTTCTTTTGCTTTTAATCACACGTGCAATATAGGGAAGTCGGGTGAAAGTGGTCAATAGCAGCTTGACACCCAAGCTAGTTTCTAACTTGCAACGGACAGATTATTGTTTGAGGGCAAAAAGTTATTTATTTGTCTGTATGCAGAGGGCACGTCCTACACATTCTTCATAACCACGTTTGCCTCTGCACCTTAAACCCTGACCCCCCCCCCCCCAAAAGTACCCAAATCATTACCTTCTTGAAGGCCTTGACTAGCTTCTTCTTGTCATAGTCACCGGCGATGCCCTGGACGGTGGTGAGGGTCTTCCTACCGTTCCTCTGCTGGATTCTTATATGGATGTAGTCCTCTGTCCCAGCTGGGAGGCGGTCATCACCCTTAGTTGCATCAGCAAAGGGGTCTGCATTGGGAGGGGGGAGGGGAGGGAGAAAACACAATGGGGGGATACATGATTAGAACAATACAAGCACACAAAGATGAACAGAGCAGGAGAAAAAACGTTCAAACAACAAAGACCTAATTGTCTGAAATGAAAATTAAATATTCAAGTATCTTCAGGGAGGCTATAGCCACTGCCAGCCCAGTACAGTACAGTGGATTGGCTCTGGTGGTCACAACACCATAAGCAAAACATCACGTTCCAATGACACGTTCCTGAATCCAATCCACGGACAGCTTTAAACAACTGCTTACTCATGGGGCCTAAAGCTGCTAGCTCTGCTGCTACACTGGCCGGTCAGAACCACTCTACAGCCGCGGTAATGCTAATATAACGGCTGTTGGAGTGGTTCAACATCTTGGCCAAATAATCAACGCCACAACAGAAGAGGTTCATTATTTATTACCTGCAAGCATCAATTAAAGACAAAAGGCTTTCGTAAAACAAGTACAAACCAATGTGGACACACCGCCTCTATGCCAGAAAACAAAGCCATCATTAACGCATCGTCATTTGTCACCGTGGCCTTTTACCAAGCAGTTTGTGTTTGAAGGCTCACATTATGTAACATTTAGACAACGACCTATAAAACGACCGGTAATGGTTTTGTCTGGCCGTTTTCCAACATAAAATAACGTTACATTCACGTTAAAATGAACGATATACTTCAACGTTGCCATCTAAGTAGTAACTACAACGTTATAAACACTGCTCCAACGGATGTAACTTTTATTTATAAATCTCGGTCATCAGATTTGAGGCCTACAGTCCGCGGCCCAGCCTGCGGCGTTAGAGGCCCGCTAGGTGGCTAACAGGAAGACTAGCGGTTAACACGAAATACTAGCTTTTAACGTCACATTAGACCACAACATTTTGTCTCCGGTCGTGATACATAACTCACAGAAACCCCCAAAAACAACACTGACGAGACAATTTAATGTCCAACGTTCAACTGGCATTTTCTTCGATAATGTAGCTTAGCTTTGGCTTGGCTAACGCTAGCACCGCAGCCGCCCTTCCCCCACCTTGTTTGTCTCGTATCGGTTAGCGTTTTTTTTTAAGGACAAAAAACGGTTAAAACTTACCAAAAGTTTGGAGGTTCTGGATAGCGGACATACGATAAGATTGGCTTTCCTTTCGGATAATAACTTTCGGTTATCGCGTGGTTTCAAACGGCTTTAACTGTTAACGTTTGTTCGACGGTTAATGTTTTATTGGTTCAGGGACGACGCCGCTTGTTCTTCTTCTTGCTGCTGCTGCTGCTGCTGCTCCGTTCAAAGGCTGCTCACAAAATGGAGTCGCTGAGTCCTGAGCGGAGAGGGAAAACAACTGCCTTTAAAGGCCCCGCCCCCCGAAACCCCTGCGTCACAATGCGACGTACGCAGAGCCATTTCACGTACGGCACGCAGTGTTGCCAGTCCGCTTATTATAAGCGACTTTGGGCTTGTTTTTCTGTAAATATTGGCAGTTGCAGTTTTTTTGGTTAAAGTTGCTTATTTGGGGCGTGTCCCCTAAAATGTTGTTTAAACCAGTGGTTCTCAAACATTTTCACGTCAATGATCCCCCAAATTAATATGAATTTGTCCGTGGACCCCAGGGCCAGATATGAAAATATATTGAGCCAGGGACCCCCATACCAGAGTTGGGTTGTTCAAATGATTCAAGAATATTCCACATTTGTCACTTTTCTTAATTTCTTGAAAATAGCAGATCTACAAGCTCACAACGCGTCACATCACGACGCTTTGTGAGCTTGTAGATCTGCTATGTTTAAATAGCCAATGGCTATTTAAACTTTAAAGTGCTCATGCGTTGCTTTTTTTTGGGGCTTGTTTTCATAGACCTGGTTGCTTATTTCTTTCGCAAAACCTGGCAACACTGGCGGTACGACAATGACGTCTTTGGTCCTGTAGTTCGCCGTACGACGGTGTGGTGCGCTGACAAAAATAGCCGATCTACAAGCTCACAACGAGTGGTGGACACTACTCGTCGTGAGCTTGACAGCTTGTAGATTGCCATTTTTTTTGCCGGCGTGCCACACCGTCGTACGACGGAGCGATAAATAGGGCATTTGGGCATTTCTCAACATTACCGGAAAGATTACGTCATTGTTTATCCAGGCCACCAAGCCCATTTCCGCCAGTGTGATGAAAAATAAAAATATACTGTTTAATGTAATCATTATAATGAGAAAAAAAAAATCATTGGTTTCTCAAAATAATGACAAACATTCTCAAAATAATGAGTTAAAATATTAGGTTAAAGCTGCTATAAGCAAAATAATGATATGGTATCCTCAAATAATCACAAAATGAGATCTCAAAATAATGAGTATCTCAAAATAAGGACAAGTAGCCTACCTGAAAATATTTCTCAAAATAATAAGAAATGTTCTCATAATATGAATGAGTGGCCTAATAACTTAGTTGATCAAAAATAGCCCAATAAGAAACTTTTTCAAAATAATTACTAATAGTAAATAACGAGAATCTTTCTCAAAATAAGTTCAGGTTATGTCATTGAGCTTTATATGAATCAGAATTTAGCTTTATTGTCACATCACAGGTTTACAGGCCAAGAAGTGGGTGAAATAATTGTTCATACAGCTCCATCATTTTTAGTTTTCAGGAAAGTGAAGAAGAATAGATTCTCCTTGACTGATGCTTGCCGTTTTTTTTAACCCTGGTATAAAAAGATTTCATATAGACGTGGTTCTCAATCTGTGGGTCATGATTATTTTGGGGGGGTCACAGCCTGAAAAGGTTGAGAACCACTGTAATAGAAAGTTACAAAAAAGTGGAGAGTAAAGGAGGCAAAAATCCAATACAAAAACAACAGAGGTGGGAGACCACTGTATAGTTTTTATTTTTATTTATAATGTTTATTCAGCTTTCAGCATGATCACAGATGTTTAAAAAGACAGGTGCCATTAAAAACACCACAATTATTTTTGCTGATTGCAATATAAAAAATGCAATTGCCTATCTAAAAATCAAATAACCCAATACACAAATCTAAAATCCACTATAATTTAAGAGTCTACTCTGCACATGTATGGGATTGTATTTTGCAACGTTTTGTTTAGGCAAATGAAATTGTCTCAAAACCTTACAGACTACTGAGCAACGCATTTTGAGTAGGGCTATATCAGTGGTAGAAAAAGTAGACTACCCACATCTTTTACTTAAGTAAAAGTATCAATTCTGCAACGTAGAAATACTCTGTTACAAGTAAAAGTAAGGAATTCCAAATGTACTTGAGTAAAAGTACAAAATTATTGGTATACAAATGTACTCATTGTGTGTACGATTATCCGGGCCTTCCAGCAAGGGAAGTTTGCATATAATTATTGCCAGGTTATATGTGTGCATGTTCTGCTTACTTAAAATTGTATAAACTACAGCTGTGACTACACTATTGAAACCAAGGGACTGTCATGTCACATGAGAGTGTTCACATGAGAGTGTTGATAGATTAGGTCAGATAAAGGAGCTTGAGAACAATGGTCACTATCACAGGACAGAGCGAGGGTACTGTGTTGCCACTCTTAAGACAAAATACCAGTGAAATGATTAATTGTTAGAGGGTCTTGAAATGTCCAGAAGGGCATGATTAGACCACTCACTCACTGTAACTTGGAAGGTACTAGAACCCAAATGCCTTGTGGGAAATGTATGTTACTCCTCCCTGAAGGAACCACTGAAACAGTATAAAAATCAGTGTCTTAACAAAAGCAAGTCAGATTCGACATTTGGCTATTTTCAAATGGCCGAAATGTATGGGGCTGTGGTTAATGTATGTTTTGTAATAAACATCAAAATCAACAAAGTAACTAGTAACTAAAGTTTTCAAATAAAGTGTAGTGGAGTAAAAGTATAATATTTGCTCCTGAGATGTGGTGGAGTAGAACTGAAAAACTAGTACTGAAAATTGGAAATTTTACCTCAACATTGTACTTAAGTACAGTACTTGAGTAAATGTACTTAGTTACTATACACCACTGAGTATGATAACTCCTCATTGCTGCCTGAGGAAGAGTCATCACATTTGCCTAAACAAAAAGTTGAAAAAATAAGTTTGAAAACTATTTTTGCATTATACAGTGGTCCCCCTCTTCTATTGTTTTTGTAGAAAGTTAAACTTGAAATCTAGGATCTAGGAATACATGTGTAATTGGGAGCTACCCATTCCTCAGATATGCGAGGATATTGGAAATACAACAACTTTCTCCTTGTGATGATTCTTTCAATGCGGTTTGTTGTTAAACGACTAGCAAAGCATATTTTCCATGATGGTTTTAACACAGAATTATTTGGCGCAGTCAATAAAATCAAATCTTGCTGCCAGGTCAAACTGCAAAGCACAGTAGTTCTGTTTAAAAAATAAAAAGGAAAGCTTGCAGCTCTTGTTTTACTGCTCTGTACAAAATGTTCATTTTTTTCTTATTTTTTTCTGGCCTTGTCCAAGGGGCAAGACCTTCCAAAAATATGCATAACTCATGAATGTCACTCTCCACGGAAGTCTTTAGTAAAGGGCGAAAGGCTTATTCGTCGAAGAGAGACCCGAGTAACATTACACCAATGAACAAAATGTTCATTTAAAACAACGTTTTGATCCTTTCTGGATCATTTTCAGTTTGATAACTTGAAGCTGTGTCCGCTTAACTCACCTTAAATTACTATGCAAAATGAATGCATCTACAATACATGATGCTTTTATTCAAGTAAATAATTCGTGAATGTGTGTGACAGCAGTTCCTCCATAGGTCCAGCAGAGGGTGATCACGTTACACCAAGTTCAATGAAATTGCAAGTTATTAGATTTGAAACAACAGTAGGCCTAGTCATATATAGTGCACACTGAGTATGACAGATGTCAAATAAAACTAACATTAACAAAATTAACACGACTGACCAAAGCAAGCCAGGCCAGTTGAAAGTATATACATATCCTACAGCATGTTTATTCTCATATCCACTGTTGATAGACTTTATTATCCAGATGCCCACTGTTGAAGCCGACCAACACTGTACATAATACATATCAATCATATTCCTTGTTGACAATATATACATATTCATATTAACTGGTGATAGATTGTTCACTTATACTCATATATATGTTGATATTATATACATATGTTAAATAAAGTAAAGTATTCAATCAATATATATATATTTAAGTTATCTTAAAAGTTAAGCAGATGTTAATACGTTTTACGCTAAAGATGAGGTGTGGCAGAGCATATACTTAATGATCGTATATGCAAATATTGGCATGGTTGTAAGTTCATTATATTGTGCACGTTGCACAAATCTCACTCGTTATTCAGGAGTGTTGTGGAGGAGGAGTGCTTCCTCCCTTCTGAAAATTGGATTTAGGCTTTGGACAATTAATTCAGTTTGTTAATTTCATATTATATTATTGACACCACTGTCATTGAGATGTTTTGCAGCATGTGTGTATGTGCCATATGTGCTGCTTATACCCTGAACATGGTTCCCTCATAAAAAGAGATCTAGTATCTCAATGGGAGTTACCTGTATAAATAAAGGTCAAATAAAAACATTGTCACTGTCAGGCAGAAATCTTGTATCTCCATATTTCATTATTTATTTTTCCATAAATGAATGCACAAGAGTGTCGCTCAACAGTAGCAAATATAGCAGATCTGCAAGCTCACAATGTGTTACGAGACACCACATTGTGAGTTTGTAGATCTGCTATTTTGAACTGCCTAAAATAGGCATGTCAGGTTGAAAGTGTGACTGAGTTTTGTAAATACTGTACCAATGTTGAAAAAAGCTTGTGACTTAATCATAACTATATTGTATCCATGGAGCACAGGTTCTGTTTTTCCGAATCCTGAAGAGTAACAGTTTTGTACATATAATGTTTCTGCCCGACAGCAACTAGTCTGAATACTTGTGAATGACAGACAAAATAATATAGAAAAGTAGTGTTATTAAAACATATATTATTACAAGCTATTTTGTCATGAAACACCATCGTCTTTAAACAGCTGCACAGTACAACACATTGTTTTTATTGATTGATTGAAATTATTTATTTATCAACAATATACAAGTGGCCCATCTAGCCAGATCATGCCCCGGATACAGAAATAATCAAAAGGATAAAAACACAACAGAGCCAAAAGGATATTTCCATTGTGGTCCTATATTAATCCATGCACATTATTTTCAATATTGACATTTATTAATGGAGTGATCGCAAGACTATACATAATAAGACGGTTTATTATGAATTACATATTTATATTCAGATTACCATTATACATAAAGTCAATCGTAGCAATAATTTATTTAGACAAAATCTATAAAAAGCCAGAAATATGTATGTACATATCAATCATTATTACAATTAACTTTCTGTCTTTATCTCTCTGTTGGTGTAATCAGCTTAAACTAATGACCAACAGACAGACTGGAAAATCACTGCAATTTGCAATTGTCCGGAATCTTAAGTTTACCTGACAATGCAAAATCTAGTACTTTAGTTGCAAGATTTACACATTGCAATATGACTTCGGAGTGCTTGTTAAGGAAGCTATTATCTTCCTCAGCTCTTCTTTTTGCTTCTTCCCGTGTCAAGCCAGGATTTTCCCTCAGAACACGTTGCATTTTAGCTGTTATGGCTTCCTCAGCCTCTCTGAACATTGCATTGGTGTAGTACTTTCCTCCGTTTTGCTCCACCATTTCGTTGATCTTCTGCAGTAGTTCAGTGACCTGAGAGGGATCTTTATTTTAGTTGTTAAAAACATGATATCTTCTGTGACATCGCTTAACAAAGTCTTTCAGATCTTGATTTTCACTGATCATCTCATCAATGGAAGTTCCTTCTTCATCATCCAGATTATCTCCCTTGGTGAACAAGACCATCGTATAACAGTCTGCCTGTTCTCCAAAGGTGATCTGGATCATGTTTACTGTGTCTTTTTCTTCTTTTGTAAATCGTCTGGATCACAACCAGGAACACATGGGGACCAGGAGACGCAAAAGAAATGCATTTCTTAATCTCTTTCGTTACCTCTTCTTCTTCTTCTATGGTACCGAACAAACCTTGTGTAT